>NC_143586.1:13381883-13728697 GCF_048544385.1 Mastigoproctus giganteus | reverse complement strand
CGTTGGCAAAAAACTTCCATCTGTTGTTGTGGAAATGGGTAGTATGAATAAATTCAAGGAAGAACTAGACAAATTCTTGGAAGGTTTGAATAGATAAAGCCTATAGTTTTTTTTTTGGCTGATGCTTTATAAGCTAACTGTCTTTAAGTAAAGTATTCTTTTTCATCAGAGGGATACGTATATAAATTAATGAAATTCTTTAATATCTTGTATATACAAAGGGTACTAGGAAAGTTTTGCAATACAGCTTTGTTTATTTAATTTTTTCAAAGTAATTTCCTCTATGTTCAATACACCTCTCCATCCTCCGAAACCAATCTTTAAACCAGTTCTGCCAAGTTTCACTAGGGAGTAAAGCGCACTCGTTGTCCCAAGCCCGTAGAAGGTCCTCATCACTGGAAAACTGCCTCCCTTTTAGCTTCATTTTCACATGCGGGAACAGTGCAAAGTCGCAGGGAGCAAGGTCTGGACTGTAGGGAGGGTGCTCGAGAAGTTTCAGTCCTGTCGTGGTCAAATATTCGGTGCAGGCTTTGGCGCGGTTAGCTGGAGCATTATCGTGATGGAGGTACCAGGTGTCCATTCTTGACTTTGGCCACAGGTTCTTCATAGATCCAATGACTTTAGGCAGGCATTGTTCAGTATACCACTTAGCAGTGACTGTCTTCTGCGTGTCCAAAACGACACGTTCCACAATTCCACTCGATTTGAAAAATACAGCTATCATTTTCTTCTTTACAGATCGGGATTTTCTGACAATTACGGGTGTGTCGTCATCATCAAAGACCCAAACTTTGTTTTGAGCCTTGGTCGGCAGATCGTAATAGTACAGCCAAGTCTCGTCACCTGTCACGATGTTGTTCACATACCGAGATTGTCCCTTATCAAACTTTTTTAACATCTCCCGGCACCAAGTCACATGTCGTGTCATCTGTTCTTCAGTCAGTTGATGCGGCACCCAGAGAGAACAAAGTTTCTTCACGTGCAAATGATCTTGCAGAATCGAATGAATTGCTGGTGCATTTAGGCCCAAAGTATCCTCTATCTGTTGGTAGGTCACTCGCCTGTTTTCGTCAAGCATTTTCCTCACAGCAGTAACATTTTCCTCCGTAACTGACGTTCGTGGCCTTCCCGGCCTCTCAGAATCCTCCAGAGTGAAATTTCCCCTTTGGAATTCTCTATACCACCTGAATATCGTTGTACGATGTGGACAATCATCATCTAGTGCAAGAGTCATTTCTTCTAAGCACTGGTCTATGGTTAAACCACGCACGAAATTATACCGCAAAACTGTCCTTATCTCATTTCGTGACCACGATGCCATCGCAAGCACTTTACACTCTCACTACTAATGAATAACTGAGCCCATCGACTTGGCGCGGCGGCTACTATGCACGTATGAACATGTCTCAACATGCAGCAACAAGCAGCTTCCTATGATTCATTGTTGCGTCATATTGCAAAACTTTCCTAGTACCCTTTGTATATCAAGAATATACCAAGCTCTTTAATATATCATGGTCTCCAACAGCACTTTTTACACATGTACAAACTACTTTGATTCCCTTCCAGTCACCAGTAGCCCAGCCGATCTGGATGCCTCTTAGAGAGTTGCTATAGTATATTCTCATTAATCCAATTATTCAAATATTGATGTATTTCAAAGTCACTGTGGTTTCCCAACCAAATGATATAGTTTTAGACAAATTTTAGTACAGATTATTTGAAACACTTCTACAAGGAAACTCCAAGTCCAAATTTTGTGGTGTGAATACTTAAGGATTTTTTAAAGATTCACAATTGTGGGCTTTAATTTACATTTAGATGGCCTACTTCCAACAATTCAAAAATTCAGCTTTAAATTCATCTTTTTATTAATATCATTATTATTAGTAGTAGTAAGAAATTATGCAAGGAAGCCAACTTATACAGCACCAGAAAAAAAAAAAAAAAAAAAAAACACACTACCCACCTCATCTATCCATCCTCTTTAACAATGTGTCTAATTCATCCTTGAATTTATTCATACCAGATAATTTGTTCCAAAAATCACCATCTAGACAGGAACACAGCTAAACTGCAGTCACAGCATGGATGGAATTAGCATTAATAGAGGCATACGATGCAAGAAAGCAAGCTCATGCAGCATCAGCCAAAAAAAACCCCTCTATTTTACCACTCCATTCGTTCCAAATACCTGTCCAGCTCAGCCTTAAATTTATTTAGACTATCAACTTCCACAAGAAAAAGATGGAAGTCTGTTCCACCAATCAACTACCTGCTGGCTAAACTCAAATTTCCGAACATCTATTCTACAACTGTCTCCTTAATTTGAATCTATGCCCCCTCAGGTTCTTAATCTGAGCAAGAGGAAGAATCCCATCAGCATTCAGCTTGCTCAACCCATTCAAGGCCTTTAGACACCTCAATCAGATCACCTCATAGGTGCTTACTCTCCAGGCACTGCAATTTACAGAACTTAAGCCTTTCTTGGTAAGAGCACCCCTTTGTTGCCCTCACCAACCTTGTTGTCCTCCTTCTTTGTACTCGTTCTAGCAACTCTACATCCTTCCTAAAATGAGGCCTCCAGACCTGTACACAGTACTCTAGGTGTGGCCTGACCTTTAAATCTCCACAACCCTCGACCTCCGCAGCAGCGTACTTATCAGCTGAAGACGTTGATTCTGGAAATGATGTTCGAGAGGTAAAACTTACTAACGTAATACCCGTCTCCTCTCTTTTTTTGTAATTTTATAAATTGCTCGCTTTTGTAATTTTTCCTGCACATGAGATAAAAAATTGAATAAATACAATAAATAATTCTATTTACATGTTTGTCGAACATTTTTTTGATTAAATCAATTCAGCGAGCACAGTTGCGAGTGCTGCACAAGCATGGGGGAAATTCTGACTTACGTACGTTCCGCGAATGCAACCTTTACGTAAGTCGGGGAGTTCTTGTACTTGGATTTCAGGAAAGCTTTTGATACTGTTGCACATGGCAGACTGCTGTACAAATTGGAGCAGTATGGCATTAAGGGCAAGTTGCTGCTAATGAACAGAGGTATGGTTGAGTGGGAGGGGGACAGAGAGTGGTAATCAACGGACTCTGCTCTTCGTAGACTAATGTTATCAGTGGAGTCCCCTAGGGTTTAGTGTTGGGCCCATTGTTGTTTTCATATTTACTAATGATGAGGGTATATCAGGCTTAATGTCCAAGTTTGCAGACTATTTGAAGGTTGGCAATGACAGTATGCTACTATAACAGGATCTAGAAAAGTTGGGTAGATGGGCTGAGGGTTTCAACTGAAGTTTAACATTAACAAATGCAAAGTACTGCAGATGGGTAGAAGTAACCCTAGAGTAACGTACCAACTTTGCAGTACTACACGGAATGTAGTGGAGAATGAATAAGATCTGGGAACAGTTAGTTAGTTATTTGGTTTTTAGGAGCATTAGCAACTAAGGCCATATTGCTCCGGGATATGTGGTGGTCATTCCCTGACCTTTCCGCCTCCTCCGTATTTGGTGGTGACGGGTTCAAACCCCGGTTTAATCAAAAAGCGTGTGCTACGCATTGCTGCTCCTTCCCACTTGGCTACAGAGGCATCTATTCTGGGAATACTTGTGCAGTCAGATAAGGAGTTTTCTGAGCAGTGCAGACAGGCTGCCAGAGTGTCTCAAGAGGTCTTGTCAATGATATACTGAAATTTTGCTAGAAAGGATAAGAAGGTGATTATCGCCTTGTATAAGGCAATGGTGAGGCCACTCCTTGAATACGGCTTACAGGTCTGGAGGCCTCATTTTAGGAAGGATGTAGAGCTGCTGGAATGAATACAGAGAAGGGCAAGGAAATTGGTGAGGGCAACAAAGGGTTGCTCTTACCAAGAAAGGCTTAAGTTCTTCAAATTGCAGCATCTGGAGTCTAGGCACCTGCGAGGTGTCCGACTGAGATGTATAATGTTTTGAATGGTTTGAGCAAGCTCAATGCTGATCAGATTCTTCCTCTTGCTCAGATTACACACTTGAGGAGGCATAAATTCAAACTGACGAAGGACAACTGCAGTTCTGACTGTGCAGAAATTTGCCTTTAGCTAGTGGTGGTTGATTGGAACAAACTTCCATATATTATTGTGGAAGTCGATAGCTTAAATAAATTTAAAGAATTGGATAAAACTTTTGGAGCAAATGAATAAGAAGTGTTTTTTTTGTTTTGTTTTTTTGCTGATGCTGTACAAGCTTGATTTCTTGCATTGTATGCCTCTACTAATGCTAATGGATCCAAGTGAGCTCAATGCCAATGGAATTTTTCCCTTACTCAGACTACACAAATAAATGGTCATAAATTCAAATTGACAAAGGATGGTTACAGGATAGATATCCAGAAATTTTCCTTTGTTGGAACACCAAAACACCAAATTAAGTTGGAACAACTTAATTTGGTGTTATAGACATGGGTAGTTTTTGTCCAGGAAGAACTTGGACAGGCAATATGGGAAGTTTTTTTTTTTTTTTGTTAATGCTTTATAAGCTTGCTTTCTTCTGCAGCCATCATTGCTTTTCAAGTATTTGCCTTGTGTGTTGTCCAAGAAAGAGTTATAATATCGTCATCTCCACTAAGTTTATTCAATCCATTTAAAATCTTAAACATTTCTATCAGGTCTTCTGGCAAATGTCTGGGTTCCAAATTACTGTAATTTGCAGAATGGAAGTCTTCTGTGGTAGGAGTATCCCTTTATGTTCTTGACTAATTTGGTTGCTATTCTCTGCACCCATCCATAAGAAATCAATTTACATAAATAATTCATATTCATATACAATATTAAGTATTCTTTTTCACAAAGAAATCATATTAGTTTCTTGGTCTTCTCTAAAATGCTTACTTCTGTATGTTTACTTCTTTGTCTTCTCTATGTTTACTTCTGTAAACATTTTAGACGAGAGACAGATTTTGTTTTATACTTAAACATGTTTTGAGTAAAAACAAAACCTAGTGAACTATTATGTCATTTCCTGTACCCCCATTCAATACATTTTAAGACAATAAATTGATGTTTCACAACATTCATTTGGGCAATTCCATCTTGTAGTAAGATGATAATTTTACTAGTGGTCTAGAATTTGAAACCATTTTCATTTTTTCATAATTAAATCTGTAACCTCTTCCCATTCAGTTTATCAGTTCTTTCCTTTCCTGAACTTCACTGAATTAGCTTTTATGAAGGCTGTTCAATAAACAATGATCATAATTTTTCACGAACCATATTTAAATACAGTAAACCCTCGATTTAACGGACCAGACAAAACAAATAATAATACAGTAATATACGTATTAATCTCAACCATATTTTTTTTAGGTTATACAAAACTTCAGCGTTATTATTAATTAAAAATTAATTTGGCAAGTCTATTATTATTAATTAAAAATTAATAATAATTACCAATTTCCATTATTGTTTTGATAATTACCTACTTTTATTTTTATAATCAAATTCAGGAAATTGTTTTTTATGCTTTCTGAAAAAGTATTCAAATAGCTGTTTTCCCAGATTACAGATAAGAGCAGGCGGTGACTTGTGAGCTGAACGTGGCTCAGGACACTAAACTGCAGGTCTACCGACTTGCTTTGTTTTGGTCTCAGTCTGCCTCAAGCTATCGTATTGTCAGGTTGTATACAGACTGTTTCTGTGGTTTCTGAATTGTGACTTTATTTATTAAAAAATTTTGCAATCCTTACAATTTAAAATGACATCAGTTTCTGTGCCACATTTAAGTGAACTTAATTGAGAAATTAGAACAAGTCATCTCAGTAGCATGTGTCTATGAATTTTACGGCGTAAAAAAAAAAAAAAAAACTGTTTCTGATATCCGTAAATCAAAGGCCAAATTGCAACATTTTTCCTTAAAATACAGTGTTGATAGCTTTAATGTTGTTCTACATAGTGGAATAGAAAACACATGAAAGTTGCACAAGATAAAAGCTTATGTTACATATTCTTTATTATAATTTAAAAGCTTTTTTTTTTACATTAAGAACAATAAAAAATGCCTCCCCCCCAGGTTATATTCGATTTAACGGACATCCCTTCTCCCCTATTAGTCTGTTAAATTGAGGGTTTATTGTACTTTATGTATTGTATACTTTATGTATTGGCAGTATGCCAATACATAAAGGCAGTCCTATGAGCAAAGTTGTTAACTACAGACCAGTTAGTCTGACTTCAATGTTAGGAAAAATCTTAGAGGCAACGATTAAGATGCAATCCAGGGACATTTAGAGAGAGATGGCATTCAGGACAAACAACATGGCTTTGTTAAGGGAAAACCATGTTTAACTAACAATAATCTATTTTAACAGAGTTAGCTGGATTTAGGAACAATTTCAACATAGTTTATTTGCATTTTAGCAAAGCATTTGACTCTGTTCCTCATGAGAGGTTACTGTATAAGCCTGAACAGGTTGATGTTACTAGTAAGATTCTAAGATGGCCTGCAGGCAGAGAGGGTTGTGATTAATGGATATTCTTCAGATTGGTGAGTTTGTAAGCAACTGAGAAAGTTTTAATCTTTAAAAATTAAACTAAAAATAAAATTAAAATAAACCAAATTATATTAAAATTATATGAAATTATAGATTTTCATTATGATTTTCACTGTCTTTATAGACATAATTGTTACAGGTTCATTTAACACAAGAAGTGCCTTGTTACTTCTTTAACTTAAGATCAAGAATCACATTAAAACTATTGTTCCACTGGTGAAATAGCTGAGTGAGTTCCATGCAGCAATGTTTTTTTAGTCTGTATGCATGAACAGGGATCAACAACACGTGTTAGTGATGTGATCCCTACTCATGCAGAAAATGCCTGGAAATTCCACGATTCATTATTTGCAAATATTTAATTTAATTATACATTTTAATTTACATAAGTATTTACTGATATTATTTTAGGAGCAGAGCCATTTTCTAATGGTACTTGTCTTTGTAGCATGGAATTATTGTATTTTTTTGACTAATTAGCCAAAACATTTGTAAAAATCATCTATGGTAACCTTCTATTTCTTATTTTCTCCAGTTTTCGGAATTTGAAATAATTCTTTAGATGCAATTTTTTGCATAATCATTCAGATTAAATAGACTGATGTTGCTATGGAGATTACTGTAGAAAGGCTTGATTTTTTCATATAGGATTTCACATTGCTTTTTTGTTCTTGAAATGCTATATATTTAATATCACTTCTGAAGAAATCTGTGATCTAGATCAATTTTACTCACTTGTATTAAGCATGAACTGAAATGATCTTTTTATCCAGAAATAGCTATACAAAATATACCTTATTCTAGAATGTCAGAAATCAATATCTTGATTACCAGTAATACAAAAGTAACTAGCTGAATGAATCAGTCACTTTCACATTAGTTCCTATAAGTGAAGTAAATAGGTTAAACTAACTTAACTATTATGTTCCCATTCATAGAATGAACTATCCTATTCACTTACAGCAGTAAAACAAACTCACTGATTCAGAACTGGTTTCTCCACATTATTCAACTTTCATTAATGCACATTTGCTTCCTTCAAACCTGAAGTGCAAAACATTGGAATGTCTGAAAAACTTGGACTAATTAGCTTTAAAATCGAGAGAAGCAAAGTATTTCACTGTATTCTAACATACAGGGTTGTTAAAATTAAAGTATCCCTATGTGGAGGGCTCTGGAGCAAGTTCTAAGGCTTGTACTGAAGAGAAATTTGGACAACAGGTACAATAAAGAATGCACTTGCCATTTTTTGAAAAAAAAAAAAAAAAAGTTAGTTACAAAATTTGTCATTATGTGGCGCTATAGAAATACAAAAATCACTTGAACAGCGCAACAATTGTTCAACGTATCTTCCATTTTGGTCAATAAAGTTTCCATTCAAAGAAGAACATTTTCTACAGCAGAATGTAACATGTCAACTGGAATAGCCAGCATATGATGTCTAATGCTGTCCTTCAGATCTGCTAGAGTTTAACATCCTTCCCGATACACCTGGTTCTTCAAAAAAACCCCACAACCAAAAGTTGCATTTGGTGAGATCCGGTGATTGGGGTGGCCAAGATGTCTGGAAACAATGGCTGATGACCCATTCATCTGTAAAGTGTTGCCTTAGCAATCTTCGGACACAACGGTGGATGTGGGGTGGTGCACCATCTTGGTATCCTGAAGGCACCCATGTTGTTGCAGCTGTGGTATTGCGAAATTTGCCAACATTTCATAATATCGCTGTCCAGTGACGGAACAGGTGTGGGGGTCCAGTCAGTGTTACATGTTCAAAAAAATATGGCCGTAAATCCATACCACACACTGTCACTTTTGGAGAATGCAATGGGACCTCTTGGATAACCCAAGGGTTTTCTGTTGCCCAAATGCGACAGTTGTGCGTATTCACTTGTCCATTTAAGCCAGGGGTGGGCAACTTTTTTCCTCAGCGCGCCGAATGAAATTTTCGCATCATGTGCGGGCCGGAATAGATTGAACGATTTAATAAAAAAAAATCAGAACCTAAAAAATGTTATATTACTTGAATTACCAAATTATTAATGTATTTTTAAAAAAAATATCTGAATGTCCAATTATCATTGAAAATGCGGCATTCGGCATCAATTTTTCTTTTTTTTTTTTAATTGGCTCATTTTATGGGCTATAAATTATATTAAATTAAAAATTGTAATAATTAGAAAAGGCATAAAACATAAAATATCTCGCACCAATATTATTTTTTTCAATAAGAAGTCAAACCCAAAGGAACTTCGTTCGATCGATGCTACAATAATAATTAGGAAATAACTCTTTGACGCTGCGTAGAATCACTTGGTTACTGTTGTACTGGCCGCGATTCCCGATTGAACCGAATTAAGCCGAACGTTTACGGCGAGTGTAGTCAGGTATGGATTTTCCATATTTATGCATTTACCGAGGGGGCCGGATTCAACATCATCGTGGGCCGGATGTGGCCCGCGGGCCGGCTGTTGCCCACCCCTGATTTAAGCAGAAGTGGGCTTCATCACTTCAAAGGATGTTCCATGGCCAAGTGATCCACTGTCATTCGTGCCAGAAACTGAAGTGCATATGTGAAACGAATATCTGCATCACCATGCTTTAGCATGTGCATCTTGTAAGGATAGAACCACAACACCTGATGCATTACTAGCCTTAATATGGCATGTCCACTTCATGAGAAACAGCTGGCCCACTTGTGCTACCACGCGGAGATTGACTTGATAAATCAATGACAGCCATAGCCACATCAACACAAGGAGTCCACTCGTTTTCGACCTCTACCTGGATGAACACCAAGATGTCCTGTCGCTTCAAATTTTGCAATAATTTTGCAGACAGCACAAACAGTCACAGGTCCAAGGCTTATGCGCTTCTGATGCTGGAATTCTCTAATAGCCACAGCTGAATTATTGCTGTTCTGATAGTACAGCTTCACTAATAGTGCCTTTTCCTGCAACGTTGTTGGCATTGCTGCTGTAGTGCAGGCAAACATCTACTGTATGATTTTGAAGAGACTGCTTTGCTTTTATACAGTACAGTAGAGCTGAGTAGTGGCACTGTGGCAATAACTTACGATTATGCAAATAACGTAAGTTATTTTCATAATCATAACTAAGATAGTTACGTACCACACAGTGACAAATGCTGACCAGGCTAGCCAGGTGGGTAAAGTGCCTGCCAGGGCAACCCAAAGGTCGTGGGTTCAAATCCTGCCTCGGGCTTGGATCAGAGTAAAATGCAAAAACTTTGGGAGGTGTTTTATGGCCACAGAAGCCGATGCGTCAACTAACAAAAAAAAAAAACAAAAAAAAACGGTGACAAATTTTGTAACTAATTTTTTTCCCCAATAAAGGCGAAAGTATTCTTTATTGTACCTGTTGTCCAAATTTCTCTTCAGTACGAGCCTTAGAACTCGCTCCAGAGCCCTCTACATAGGGATACTTTAATTTTAACAACCCTGTATTAACAGTATTCACCACATAGTGCAAGGAAGCCATGCTTTTGCTACACTGTCCAAAAAAAAAAAAAATATACCCACCAAGCAGATAAGAAAATAGAAATTATATGCTTCCATCCACATACAGATAACTATCCAGTTGACTTTTGAATTTATTCAGCCTGTCAGCCTCAACTACCTGTGAGGGCAACTTGTTCCAGCAATCAATGACTTGCTGGCTAAAAAAAAAAAAACTTCCTACAATCTAATCTAAACCTCAACACCTGTAATTTGAATTTATGTTCCCCTATTTCTGGAATTCTTTATAACAGTGAAAATTCTACCTTCATCCATTTTACTAATCCTCTCAGAGACTTGCAAAACCCCAATCAGGTCACCTCTATGGTGCCTGGTGGCCAAGCTCTGTAGCCCACATAATCACCATTATTCCTCATACGGCCATCCCACTGTTGCTAGTCTTTGAACCCTTTAAAGGAACTCAATGCTTGAACACAGTATTTCAAATGTGTTCTTACAATTGCTTATACAGTGGGATTATGACCTATTATCTCTACAGGATAGCATTTAATAAATCATCGATAAGACACCTGGGCTTTCCTGGATGCCTGTTTACACTGTTCAGGAAACTTCATATCTGCCCATTGCAACTCCCAGCTCTTTTTTCTCTCTGCCAACCTTTGTCATCTGCAAATTTTGACATGCCTTCTATTCCTTCATTGATGTCATTTATGAAAATGAGAAACAACAGTGGTCCAAGAACCAATCTTTGAGGGACCCCACTCCTGACATTACACTAATCTGGAGAATATCCATTATTAATCACAACCCTCTGCTTTCTTCACTGCAGCCACCCAGCAATCCATCTTACCAGTAATCCCAACCACCTGTTCAAGCTTATACAATAACCTTTCATGAGGGACCAGGTTCAATGTTTTGCTAAAATTCAAATACTATCAAAATTGTTCCCTAGAGCCAGCTCATAAGTAACTGTGTCAAAATAGCCTAATAAGTTAGTTAAACATGATTTTCCCTTAACAAAACCATGTTGTGTGTCCTTCAGAATTCCATATCTATCTAAATGTTCATGGATATCACTCTTATTCATTTCCTGTAAGATTTTTCCTACCATTGAAGTCAGACTAACTGGTCCGTAGGTACAAACTTCACTCTTAGAACTGCCTTTATGTATTGGCACTTCTCCAATTCAAAGGAATCTTTCCTAAGTTCTAAAGATGCCGTCATAATTAACTTCAATGGTTCAATACACTCCTTGGCACTCTCCCTCAAAACTACCGGGTATATGCAATAAACTCTGCAAGCCTTACTTGTCTTTATGCTCAAAAGGTTTTCTAATAAACAGTCATCAGTAATTACAAAATCTCTAATTTAATATGACTCGGTCTCACTTGCACAGCCTCTTCTCATCATGAAGGGTCTTTCATCAGTAAAGGCTAATGCAAAGTACCTATTCAATTCAACCGCAACATCGGAATTTCCCAGATCCGGTGCATAAAGGTCTGATCCGATTGGCTTTCTTTTTTTTTTTTTTTTTTTTATGTGAACCCCAAACACGAGAGGTATTAGAACCTATTATCTCTCTCTCTCTCTAACCTATAGTACTTAGTACCATGCTTGGGTTGGAGGTTGAGAAGACGAAAGAAGATATTTGTTGACATGGACTTGAACTTCTGTAGATTGTAATTTTCAGGAATACGTGTGAAGGAAGGGTGTTCCAGAAAATGGCAGTTGAATGAATAAATGAGGAAGATGAAAAGTTGGTTCTGTGGGTTTGAAGTTGGACAGTAAATGGATGTTGGCTGGTGGCGGCACATGTTCGGACTGTTTTGAAAGAGAGAATTATAGAAGCCAATTCAGAAGAACAGTGCCCATGGAAGTATCTGTAGAAGAGGCATGCAGCAGAAACAGTACATCTATGAGAAAGCGAGTGGAGAGACTCTGTTAGAGATGAATCATTAATTAACCTAACTGCCCTCTTCGGAATGGAATCAAGAAGCCTGAGAGAGATTTTGGGGGCACCAACCCCAGATGTGGGAACAATATTCCATTGCAGGGCGGATTTGCGATTTATACAGTGAGCAGCTGTTTGGAAGAAAAGTAACGCCGAGAGCAAAAGAGAAAACCAAGTTTTTTAGATGCAGAGGAAGCAATATTTGTAATGTGCTTGTGCCGAGAGATCAGAAGTCAGGGTAATCCCCAAAAGAAGAAAAAAAAATCATTTTGCCTAGAAATCGGAGTGTCACTGAAGATAAGCATAGGAGCAGAAGAATCCTTTTTGCGAGATATAAGACAAGACTGAGTTTTAGAAGGGTTGAAATCAACTAAGTTGTCTTTGCCCCACTAGAGAATTACCTGAAGATCGCCATTTAAGGAATTGGTAGCAGATTTTCGAGAAGTTGAAGCTGATTGAGCAGGACAAGGTTTCTCAAAATGGAAAGTAGAATGCAATGTGCTATCATCGGCAAAACTATGGATAGGATTTCCAGTCAATGGAAGAAGGTCATTAATATACAAGATTAAAAGAGTGGGAGAAAGAACTGAACCTTGGGGGACACCGGCATTAGTGGAGAAGTTAGAAGACAGAGTCGTCTACCATCACCCTCAGTGAGTGATCAGAGAGAAAACTGGATAACCAATTACTAAAAACAGTTGGCAAACCATAAAATGGAAGCTTGTTTAGAAGACCTTTATGTCAAACACGATCAAAAGCCTTTGAGATGTCAAGAGCAACTACTTGTGTTTCACCGAACCTTTCCATTGAATTAGTCCATAAATGGGTAACATAAGCCAGAATATCACCAGTGGATCGACACTGACGGAATCCATACTGACGATCGTTGATCAGACGGAAGATCTTTGTTGTATTCACATACATAAAAAATTCCTTGTCCCCGATCTTTGCTCTCTTGGCCAATGCTTTCTTATATGCAGCCTTGGCCTCCCTATCCTTATTTGGGGTGCTATTACAAATAAACTTCTAAGTTTGTTAGTTTGGAATTTGAAAAAATTTATAATAAATACAGAATATCCATATGCCTCAGGCTATTTATCTACCCCCCCCCCCTTTTTTTTTTTGGTGGCAACTGAGGCAGAGCTAAAAATTTAAATGGCCTATTCAGCTATAACAGTGTAAGCCACTATAATTAAAAATGGGGTAGAAGAATAGCCTAAGCTATGACTATTCCATATTTAATGTAAATTCTTCCAAATTAAAAAGAATATCAAAATGTAATGTTGTTACTTAAAAAGAAAATAGTAACCAAAAATACTTGTACACATGAGATGCTTTCAAACCTTTTCCTCAAAGGTAAAGGCTCTATCACAAGGGTCATCCAACCGATGGACCATAAACTCTATCCAGTACACCACTGATTTTCCATGGACTGTGAGTGACATGAACTATGTCAGTAATTTGCAAAGTAATTATATTAATTTTGCATTTTTTGTAAGTTACCTTAATTCACTGTCTTATATTCAAAAAACTGATCATACATTATGCTGGATGCTTTCTTTGAATTGCTGAAGTCATAAAACTTCTGAAACAATTTCATTTTATAATAGAATTCAATATTAAATTAATAACTATTAGAGTGCACAGAGTAACCCTTACCCCATGAAGGGCTGGCTATACATCGATTAGCAGTGTCTAACAAGCATGATATAGCAAATGGTGTACAGGGGAAGGCAGAGAAATGGACAATTTTTAAAACTCTGTAATTAAATAAAGAATCTTATGTGCCAAATTACATATATGCCATTTATTTTGTGAAGATGATATCCTTGAGGCGACCTCTGCCTCTGTTTCCCATGACGTATTGTAACCAAGGAATGCTGGAAATTTCTTCTGAAAATTTTTTCAGCTTTTCAATATTGTGTGGGTGACAAGAGTATACTTTGCTTTTTAAGTGACCCCAACAAAAAGTCTTGCTGAAACTAACTGGCCTCATTAACTTTAGGAAACCTAGTAGCTAGTTCATCAGTCAAAAAAAAAAGTAGCAATCATAGTAGCAGCCTAATGTCATAGTTGTTATTCTTCCACTATAGTCTTCAAAAAATATGGGCTGATAATGCTGTCAGATGAAATTGAATTACATTCACTGTGCAATGATTGCTGGTGGAATGACAAAGGTTTTCTTCTGACCAATAATGAAATTTTTGTTTCTTCACAAAACTGTTTAGATGATAGTGAGCATCAGACATTCACAGATTGTCTATAAAGTCTTCATCATGAGCCATCTGAGTTGCCATTTCTTGACAAAAATTTATTGGCAAGGAGATCACAAGGTTTTAATTCTTGTAGTACCTGTACCTTGTAAAGATGGAAAGTTCTGATGCAATTTCATCATATCTTCAAATAGGCCTACAAGGCTGGGACAATTCATATTGAGCAATTAGACTTCACATCAGCAAGTATTTAAGTAAATAAATTTCAATACTGCAACTAAAACACTTTATTTACAATAAAATAAAATAACCAGTATATAGAATAAAAATAAAAATGGAAATATAAGCTAAAACTGATGTGTTTAATTTACAATAAAATAATGATAAAAGCAATAAAAACAAAATAATATAATAAAATACCGCACGAAATCACTGTAGCTTTCGGAGACAGCGGTCTCCTTTCTCAACAGCATATTTCTGCTATGTGGCACATTCTTAAATAGCAGATCCACAGCAATCGTCACATGGTTCCTCAGGAATATGGTTGGAATTTCCCATTTGTGCACCGGAAATGGCTCGGGAGTGCGCTAGCTGAAACCATTCATCTCGTCCAAGAACAATGGTTTCAAAGAGGGGGGATGTAAGCGTACACCCATCTCTATTAATGGTATTGCTAGCTGCCCCAATACGTAAACTCTCAAGCCATTTATGGTCCCAGAACCGAACCCCCTGTGCATGATCCGTGATGACAGAATCCTCTGGGGAATCGCTTTTATCATTATATTTTATTTTTCATTTCATATTTTATTGTAAATTAAATACATCAGTTTTAGCTTATATTTCCATTTTTATTCTATATACTTTTAATTTTATTTTATTGTAAATAAAGTGTTTTAGTTGCAGTACTGAAATTTATTTACTTAAATACCGGCTAGTGTGAAGTCTAATTGCTCAATAATTTCATCGTACACTCCTATTGGACAAGTTCAACAACAGTGTATACTGACATGCAAAATACTTTGACTTATATATGCAAAGAGTCTTTACAGCTGCAATGCTTTTTTGTGTTAGGCTGCTTCTTATTCCACCTGGAGGCATTTTTTGAGAGCAGAACCAGTTTCTACAAATTACCTACCCATGTTTAAATAACATGAGCAGATGGTAACAGGATCTTGATGCTTAAGCTAAAAAGTGAATGAGAAATAAAATTAATGGGCCTCACTGTCAGTTTTGTAAGACACTTTGATGGCAAATGCACATTATGCATCAGGTGACAATGATTTCCACCACCATTAGTATCCAGAAAACCATTTTTGAAAGCCAGCCCATTTCCCCTGCCCCCATGCTGTATATAGATTTGGAATGATTCTAAGCAACTCACACCAGTTTAACAGTCTGCCAATAGACATGGTTCACTGAAATTTTCTGTGAACACATGACACTTTTTAATTAAGTAAATTCCTATGAACTACAATAAGTTTTGATTTTTCTCAAATATCTTAATGTATATATTTGCAATAATTATAAATATCTTTAAGCATTCTGTAATAATTAATAAAAAGAAATATATGTTATTACAGTATTCGTTTGATATTTTCTTAATTTTATGCCAAAAAGAAATCCAGACAGTTATTTTTCCAACACACCACAGATAAAAACCAACAGCGAAACCCCACTCTACCAAATACTGTTTTTGTATATGGCATTTTAATAGGATTTATGTAATATTTCTGCATCATGTCCTTTCATTGTATACTATTCTTTGATGTAAAGCAGCAAAATTTACATCAGGAAATTCCAAGGTTACAAAGCATGTTGAGAGAAGACATACCAAATTAGTTTTGTGAGTTTTTGATGTGTAAGATAGGGATTATATGTAAAATATTGCAAGTGGGAAAAGTGAATCGTGCAGGCTGAAAATGTACGATTCAATTTTTGAATTCACATATACTAATACTTTTGTTAGTTTTGCTTGTGTAGACTAAATAATAAGTGCAATTATAAATAATGTTTCATTAAAAGCATGCAGAACACTAAACAACTGAAGTTTGGAATGACAATATTTAATATCAGATTTCAGAGTATATAACAGAGCTATGATGTTTAATACGTTCTACATTGATATCAATTTTTGTAGAAGAATAAAAAAACAACACTTCTGTATGATACTCTCCAGAAATTAAAAGATAAAAGCAAAATGATTACAGTAAAAAAAATCAATTGAAAACAATTCAAAAATTAATTAAAAATTCAAAAAATAATTAAATTAATAAAAAATTAATTAACAAAAATTTTGAAAAATGATTTTCCTTCCTGAAGCAAACAGTACTTTTCAACCGTATGTCACGATCACAGGAATGAAAATTACGGAGTGTGTGAGCTTGAATCTTAAATAGAGATTATTTTTCCTGGTACATGCATGTAAAAGGCAGTGATTATTTGTCTTCACACATGCACACAAAAGACCACGAATCGGAGATTAGATATGGACGGCAAACGTTAATGGAATTCACATGTAATTTAATTTCAATGGTTTCCGCAATTAATAGTCTCATAATTATGTTGGATGCTAAGTATTTTGGCCTCATTAAATAAAAATGTATGCTTTTCGTTAACAGCATGAAAGGCTAATTCTGACGCTGCTGAATGAGAAGTGAACTAAGGATGCATGCTGTTTTACTTGAATATTCAGAGGAAATCTCGCAGAACCTTGGTAACACGAAATCACTGCAAGAAATATTTTATACCAAGTCACTTATTTGTGTTGCAAAAGAGGAAAGTATTGAGCGATTGTTCAGTGTAGTGTGTAATTTCCATATTAGTCTGGCCACAATCTTAAATTCAGTATCTTTAAAGAATCTGTTAAGCTACTTGTACCACTGTTAAACGTATGGAACAGAAATAAAGTATTTTTTGATATTACTATTGTTGGTTGGTTGTAGTTTTTTTGTATCCTATCCTTAACTTGTACCCTAATTTGGTTTATTGTAGCAAGGTGGTACCCATGTTTAAGAATCTGCTGGTTAATATCTGTATTTCTGATTCCATTGTTGAATATTTATAGGCATTGAGAAACTGATTAAAGATAACAGACCTTTTGTAGGTGAACGGATGATAGCTGTTATAATGTAGAAGCATACTGGTGTTTGCTGGTTTAAGATAGATGTTAAAGTGGAATTTATTAGCATCCCAAGTAAGTGTGAAATTTAGAAAATTTAATGTCTTAGTATCTGTATTTTCCCTTTCCAATGTAAACTTTAGTCTAGGATGAATATTATTAAACGAATGTAAAATGTCTTGAATAGTGCTACTATCAGTAATAACCAGAACATCGTCTAAATACCTCTTATTATGTGATACAAGGTAGAAAAGGCGTCAAATGTATCGCTCAATCGTCGAGAGATAGACCTCCGATATTAAGCCACTTAGACTCAATCCCATTTGCAAAAATTTGTTTATATATTTTGTCTCAAAAGATGATATGCAAAACAATTCGTTTTTGAATTGTTTCAATTGATTTTTTACTGTAATCATTTTAATCTTTTATTTGTTTTAATTTCTGGAGTGTATCAATATTGAGGTAAATTTCTCTTATTCATCTACAAATATCAGATTTCATACTGAACTCTTATGTTCCTAGTCATTTCCCTTGTTTTCAGAATGGACATGCAATATACATGTGAAATTATAGTAATAATGAGTATAATGATGTGAACTGATGTGAGGGTTTAAAGAGAAATGGATGCAGAAAATACTGCACGCAAAGAGTGGAAGGTAAATTTAAGAACTATAGATAACCCATCAAAAAAGTTACACATTTCAAATACTTATATTTATGCTTTTATTACAAATCAATTAATATAAAATTTTATATGTGAATTTTTTTGTACTTTTTAATACTTAAAAAAATATAAAATTCCACATTTGGCATGAAATACCATGGACTAAAAATAATAAAAGTTGAAACTTAAAAGTGTACCTGAAATCAGATGTTAATCACTGAAGTCTTTCACGGTTATTGTAGAACTGTTGAGATAGTTATGCATTTAGATGCTGAAGGTCCAAAATTAGATGTTAAAAAAATCAATGGCACTTATAAACTTCCATTATAGCAACTGCTTGAACAGAAAGCAGTTCATGGCATTCTGTTAACATAAAATTCGATTATTATGAATCATAACATCCAAAATATTTCTGAATATCATTCACTACTTCAGATTTTGAGCCCATTTAAAAAAAAAAAAAGCTATTACCTTATTTTGACTCTAAATGCACCTTCTTATTTTTATAAAAGGTAGTAAGATACTCCGATTGAAGGTTCTAGCTAATTCAATAATCCACATGAGGAATTTCAGAAATAACTGGCATATGGATGAACCTTAAGCACTTCAGAATTACTGTGATAATAGTATATTCAGTCAACTCCATTAGTTATCACACTAACATAAAAAAAATTCAGAAAAAAAAGTTAACAAAATACTAAATTTTTACAATAAAAAACTGTTCCCTTTTTCCTTTTTATTGTATAAATTCAAATTTAGCATTATATATTATCTTTTCCTTATGTTATTCATACTTTGATAAGTATTCTATTTATTTAATTACCTATAATTTATTTACTTCATGTTTCTCAACCAGCAATGCTGTTCATCTTTCAATGATGTGAAAACAAAAAAATTTTTTTCTTAAACTAAACATTTAATTTATAAATATATAAGTATGACAAACTGTCAGTTTCTAGCTGCTTTGCTGCATTATCATCATGTTACTCCATATTTATACATATTTGTTAAATAGCAGTTCAGCTGTTATTTATAATATAAATATGAAACGTAACTGTGATGATAATTTATAAACAAAAAAAAAAAAAATCCTTTCCTCTCACAGCTTTCCCCAAGATTGAATCCAAAGAGTTCTGAACAATAAATGCTACATTGTCTTTTTCTCTCCCCTCCAAACTCATTCTCTTCTTTTCTTGTAGGTCAATGCAAATTCTTCTATTCATTAACCATGACACTGCAAAAAGTGCTATTTATCTATCAACACATTATCTGCTTACCTATTTTCCAGGTGTACCGAAATAATTTCCTCTTCATATACACATTGAATAACAATCATTTTTACCAACTAAGCTGAGATGGTTGGGAAGCCAAAGCATCACAAAATATTCAACTAAAAAGATATTTATATTTGCTTTCAAAATGATGGAATGTGTAATTAAAAACTTAAACTTAACATTTTAGAAGACTAAATAAATAAAAATCTCCAAAGAAATGTGCACATGCTTGGCTCATTGTAAAAAGGAAAGTAAAAACCAAGGACGTCCAAAACTGTAAATCTCAACATGTTCTTAATCAGCCTGCATCAAAAGGAGAGTGGAGATAATGGAAGTGAATTTATGCCTGGAAGGTCACATGTCAGAGGTGGCTTCTTGTAATCTCATTAAACTAGATTAACCCTGCAATGTTGGTGCTGGACCTGTGAGATTATGATGGGCCCATACTGATTGTTCACTGAAGATAATCTGTGATTTTCTGCACCTACCTAAACATAATCAGTTTTACCTGGCATGACTTTTGCACCCCCCCCTCTTACCCATAGATATACAGCATGAGAAAACCAATCAGGTTCACCACTACCACATCTATTCTACTTTTACACGTATCACTAGTGTGGAAACCAGACAGACAGGTTCCCACTGATGCTACTAAATACAGAATTTGTTTGTTTCTAAGTTCAAGTTATTTACAGAACTCTCCCATATGATATAACAATGGGACTTACCCACTTTGGATGGCAACAGTTTTAAAAGTCATAGATCAGGTATTTTTGAACAATTCATTTGAATGACAATTTTTGAATAATAATGACCGTGTTATCATTAACACAAGAAAGTGATATTTATCACCACAGAGCAATGTGTAATAATCAAATTTTGCGAAATTTGAATGATTAATTTGAATAAATTTGAAAACTGAAGTGAATAACAGTAACTAATGCATACATATATAAGACCTTCATAGGTGAATGGTCAGGAGCAGGAATGCAATTGCATATGCTCTTTGAGTAGATGGGGAATTCAAGCCCCTGGCTGCTAAATATAGCTGATCTTCCAAGCCACACTGGAACAGCATGGCAGATTATGGTCTATTCAATCCATTGCAGGATGGAGGAGTCTCCATCCTGCAGTGGATTGACAATGGTTGCTGATTTATATTTTATATACATATTATTTTTATATTAATGTAAAGATAAATCTGCAGCCATTCTCAATAACACAGAATGGAGGATTCCTCAACAAGTCACATTGAAGAAAATGGACCTTGATCTGCCACACTGGATCAACTATATTTAGCAGTCAGGGGCTTGGACCCCAGCCAACTCAAAGAGCTTGTGCTATTGCACTCTTGCACCTGATTACCCAGCTATGGAGACTTTATCGGCTTTGATTCATAGCTATAATGTTTTTTTAATGGAAGGTATATAAAAAACTTTTTTTTTATTAAAAACTAAAAATTATATACAATAAGTATTGTAATTCATTAACAAAAGATGAAATATTGCATACTTCAAGAAGAATTTAAAATTCCAAAAAGTTTTTCCAGAAATTAAAAAGGTTCTGGTTTTTTTTGCTCTATTGGATAATAAGACTGCAGAGTTGAATTAAAGTAATATAAATTAACCATTAAATTCTTCCTGGATTTTTCACCAGGAAATTTAATATTGTCAAGATGCTATAAGGTAGAAATTTCAATGGAACATGAGCATTAACTAACTATTTTGCATACACACACATCAAAATGTTTGATCACGTTTAGGAAACTGTTGAAAGCACAGTGGAGGTTGAAAGATTATGAGTGAGAATCATAACATCTTCTGAATGTGTGCACATCAAGATTTAATTTGATGCTATGACTTGTTTTTAATTTGTTGTATGTGCCAGTCTAATGGAAAGCTGCTTTAAGTAAACTTTGACATTTAATCTGAACATTAAATTTTGATATAAACTTGAAGAAACCCAAGAAATTCTTATTACAGTTTATAGAGAAGATATTACAATTTTGGGGGAAGTGGGGGGGGGAGCCAAAAAAGTTTTTTTGCGAGGAAAATCTTTTGCTTTAAGATGATGAACATTCCAAAAAGGTCCACACCATTATTCAATCTGATCAATGACTGACCATTTGAAATTGTTGAGATGTGACTTTCATTTGGTACAGGCCATTTTAACTGAGAATTTGAGTAAGAGATAAGTGAGCAAAACAAGTTGTTCATTCCATTCATTCTTACTTGAAATCCAAGACAGTACAAAGTTCTTATTTTCTGTGAATTCTCTTCAAGCAAGCTTAAAGAAGTTGACTTAAAAAAGCCAGCTTTTATTTCACCATTTGAGGGGGGGAACCCCTACGCATTTCCCTCCACCACCATTAGGGATTGATTTGGGGTGGGGGGGGGGGAATTGTTATATTTCCTAACCTAACCCACTGAACTCCATGAAGTTAACCTATTCTAATACCAACTCACTAGACAGACTAAGAAGTTTTCCTACAATCCAGTCTAAATTCTAATCTCTCAGTCTGAATTTAAGTCCCCTGATTCTAGAATCATTTAATCCAGATATGTTCAATTAGTACCCCCTCTAATGTTTGTGTCAAATAGATGAGAGATGCAATTTGCTGGAAGTGGCTCGAAAAGCAGAAAAACGGTTGGCTCCTTCACTATGCTGACATATTTTCACTCATTCTCTAGCAGTTTGACTTCAGTTATAAAATTAGTTTGCCAGATTCCTCTGATTTGGTAGTAGAAATGATGTACATGCAGTACCTATGCATAAACCAACTTATTCATATTCTTAGGCATTTAGTCAAGAAATATTTTTAGAACAGAAGATATACTGTGAAAGATGTTTCCGTTCATTTGATATAGATGTAGGAAAAGAAAGGAAAAAAAAACTGACTCGAGTAAATAATATGAAGGACTTTGAGATAACAGAACAGGAGGAAAAGTGGTATGTGCTGGAACTTAACAAGTTTGAGCTTCTGGAGACCTTTCAGGACCAAGACATTGACGAGGAATACAACTTTCTGAAAGCGATAAAGCCCAAGAAACCTATAGGTAAAAAGAAATCCAAAGAAGAAAAAATTAGTCATGAAAAACCAAAGTGACAAATGAAGGGCAAGATAAACACTGACAAAATTGAGTATACTGAGTTATGCAAAGCCATTAAAGAGACCCAGAGAGGACATAAGATTTAACACAAGAAAAGTAGAACAAGCATTAAGGGAAAAACAAAGGACTTAAATCAGCAGTCATGAACAGTAACAGAAAGAC
The DNA here is from genome assembly GCF_048544385.1 of Mastigoproctus giganteus. Classification (NCBI taxonomy): domain Eukaryota; kingdom Metazoa; phylum Arthropoda; class Arachnida; order Uropygi; family Thelyphonidae; genus Mastigoproctus; species Mastigoproctus giganteus. The sequence continues at coordinate 13,706,189 of NC_143586.1, read as the reverse complement.
AAATGATACCGAAACTGAAGAATACTGATGGTGTACTTATAAATAGCAGAGAAGGCATAATTCAAATAGCAGAACACTACTATAAAGAATTATATAGGGAGCAAAGGAATGATGCAAGCAGTGGGGAAGATGGATCACAAATCAGCAAAACCTACGACATACCCAATATCCTTCCTGATGAGGTAGAACATGCAATGAAGAAAATGAAGAATCAGAAAGCCCTAAGAGAAGGTGAAGTTACTGTAGAAATGTTAAAATTAGAAGGAAGAGACATGACACAGAAATGTGCAAGACTTCACAAAATACATTAGGAAAGGCATCACGCCTGAGGGGTGGAATAATGCAATCATAATTTTGCTGCACAAGAAAGGAGATAAATCAGAAACTGAAAATTACAGACAAATTAGCATCTCCCACATCTACAAATTGTTCACAAGGGTCAATACTAACAGATTAGAAAGAATACTTGATGAGAATCAACCAAAAGAGCAATTTGGCTTTAGGACAGGATTCTCAACTATGGATCACCTTCAAGTAATATTACAGCTAATGAAGAAAGCAAATGAATATAAAATGCTGTTAAGCCTGACACTTGTGGATTATGAAAAGGCATTTGACTCCATACAGCATAAGGCAATGTTTCAGGCACTAGAAAGACAAGGCGTAGACACCACATATATCTCTGAACTTGTTTACTGCTACCCTTGAAGAAGCTTTCAGAAGATTGGACTGGTCACACAAAAAAATTCATATACAATGTGAATGGAGTACCTAAACTATTTAGGATTTTCAGATGACATTGTAATCATAAGCCATGATCTCAAAGAATTAGAGGAAAATCTTAATTTATGCAGAGTTAGTAAGGATTTCGGACTAAATATGAATATGGCTAAAACAAAAGTAATGATGAAAAAGTATGTCACAGAAAGGGATATAACCATTGAAGGAGCAGTAATTGAAATTCATATGCTTCATATACTTATCTGGGATAAGTCATTAACTGTAATAATGATAAATTGCTGGATATCAAGAGAAGAATAAATTTCAGATGGACAACATTCAGGAAATTGTCACATACTGAGCAGCAATATCCCAATTTGTCTGAAACGTGAAATAATGAACCAATGTATACTGCCCACCATGATTCATGGAAGTGAAACTTCAATGATACCGAGATTCAAATTCAATTCAAAAAGAATGGAAGAGAAGCTAGAAACTATATAGTGAAGAATGGAACGAATTATATTAGGAATCAGACTGTTAGATAAGAAGAGAACACACAGGATTACACAGGAGAACACAGCAAACAAAAATAAAGGGCATTCTTATCAAAACTAAAGAACTGAAATGGTCTTGGGCAGGACACACAGCTTGAAGACATGATGACAGATGGACTAAGAAAATAACAATGGTACCCAAAAGAAAACCTGGAAGACAACAATGGAGATGGACGGATGATATTCATGAGTAATAAATGGATGGCTATTGCACAAAAACAGAAGTTACTGGAAAGTTGCTGGAGAGGTCTTCATCCTGCAGAGGATTGAAAATGGCTGACGATGATGAACTTTTGGCTATTTCCAAAATTATAGAACAAGGAAATAAAAGAAAAATAAACCAATTCAAGGAATCCAATCAAATATGATGGACCACTTGAAAAATAGTAGAAATATAGTAGTAGTGGAAAATGATGCAAGAAAGCAAGTTAATATAGAATCAGCCAAAACACACTTCACCCCATCCATATCATCTAAGAATTTGTCTAGTTCTTCCTGGAATTTATTCAAACCGTCCACTTCCACAACAACAAATGGAAGCCTATTCCAACAATCAACCACTTGTTGGGTGAAAGCAAATTTCACACTGCAGCAACCATCCTTCCTTAAATTTGTGCCCTCTTATATCTGTAGTCTAAGCAAGAGTCCATTCACATTCAGCTTGCTTAATATTTTCAATGCCTTAAACACCTCCATATCATCCTGCAAATGCCTAGTATTCACATGTTGCAATTTGCAGAACTGAAGCCTTTCTAGGTAAGAGCACCCTTTTATTCCCTTCACCAATTTGACTGCCTTCTCTGCACCCATTACAGCAGATCTACATCCTTCCTAAAGTGAGGCCTCCAGAGATGTATACAATTTTCTGGATGTGGCCTAACCATAGCCTTGTACTAAGGAATAATCATCTTATCCCTACTAGCAAAGTTTCTGTATATCATTGACAAAACCCTATGTGCTGTCCTGACAACACGTCTTCACTGCTCAGAGAATTTCATATGACTGCACAATGACCCCCCCCACCCCAGGTCCTTTTTTTTTCTATTACTCTGAGTGCAGTTTCACACAGTTGATAAGTTACTGTAAGATTACTGCTATCCATATGTAGTACCTTGCATTTGTCAATGTTAAACTTCAACTGCCATTTCTCAGCCCATCGACCTAATTTTTCTAAATCTTGTTGCAGTAGCATACTGTCATTACTGTTAACCATCCTGCCAGCCTTTGTATCCTCTGCAAAATTGACTTTAAGCCTGATTTTTTTTTTTTTTTTTTTGGTAGTTGTTGGCACATCGGCTTCTGTGGCCATAATGCACCCCCTAACGTTTTTGCAGTACTTTGATCCAAGCCAGAGGTGGGATTCGAACCCGCGACCTTTGGGTTGCCAGGCAGGCACTTTACCCACCCAGCTAGCCCGGTCGGCCTTTAAGCCTGAGATACCTTCATCAGTATCATTAATAAATATTGAAAACAACAATGGGCCCAACACTGAACCCCGGGGAAACTCCACTAATAACATTAGTCCACAAAGAGCAGTGCCCATTGATAATTACTCTGTCTTTTTCTACTTAACTATCCCTTTATCAATAGTAACTTGCCCTTAATGCCACATTGCTCCAGTTTATGAATGCTTCCCATTTAGAATCTGCTGTTGGTAACATCATCAGTTGGTTCCACTGTAGTCATCCCTACGAAAGCAAAAGCCTTTCCCATTACCCTTGACAGTAGTTATGTCTTTAATTAAATCCCACATTAGTACACTAATTGCTGCAAACCAGTGGTCTTTCACCTGGAGATTCTTAATGCATGTAGAATCACTGCTGATAAGCAAATCAAGAGTATTGCTTTTGTTGCCTTCTAACATGCTGCTGTAGAAAACAATCATCCAAGAAATCCAAAAAAAAAAAGGTCTTGCTAGTGCATGTGTGACCAACCCAAATTCCAGTCAACATCTAAAAAGTTAAAATCCCCCATTATAAGACATTTCGATTTACAGGCCCACACTATTTCTCTGTATGGTTTTTCGTTGTACTCATCATAGCCATTAGGCTTATAACACACTCCTCCCCTCAATTTTGGTTTTCCAGTTCTTATATCACATGAAATTGACTCAACATTGCACCCATTTTGATTGGATGCATTGCCTTAGGATAGCAGAAAATGTCTCTACTATCCCTACAATATTTGCACTTGATGATTTAATCAGTACTTCAAATACATAAAATTTATTTATAATGCTCCTAGCATTAGTGTACATGCACACATTCTTACTCTTATTTACCCTTTTACAGCCCATGTATTTCATGAGTTCTATGATGACCCACAGCAGGGCCTGAAATCCCCAATTCCTTGCTTTCCAATAGAAGCAGTGCAAAAATCACCTTAACCTCTGCCTATCTAGTTAATCTATTGGTCTGTGTATCCCCCCCCCCTCCCAAACCAGTAGTTTTTCTTTTATATGAGTGTACAGAAGGACCCCTTCTTTTTAAGTACAGTCGATTCCGGTTATTTGGGACACATCAGGACTAGTGCATTTTGGCCCAATTAAGCGGCTGCCCCAATTATCCAAAATTTCACGTAAATAGTTAAAAATACAATGGATCCCCACTTTACATTTGATTCACTGTACAATCAAATCACGTTACTATGGACTCACCATAGTAAAATACCCTTCATATGCGATATGTAGTAAGCGCCGTCATCGTGATCAACATTTGTGAATTGAATTTTAATTCTCTTCAACAGCAATTCTAATTAGCAAAAACAGGAGGAAATTTATCCACAGGCTATAAAAGTAAAGATATATTAAGCACAAATTTACCCTTTATTACCTTACCAATTAAAAAATTAAATATGTGAAAATCGGAAGAATATACATAACTGGAATAATTAATGCATACTGTAATATGTACATACTACCTAATTTACATTTCTGTTCACTGACATTTGTGGATGGAGTTAAAATTTAAAACAGTAAAAAGATAAGCAATCAATAACAAAGAACGCGACACACACACACAAATTGCAAGTAAGACGATACGTGCAAGAAGAACGGAGTAAAAAGTTACAAAGCCTTAAAAATAGGAATGAAGAGAAGATTCTGAAAATAAATTTTTTTATATGATTGAAGATTTCATGGAAGTGTGACCACATTTCACCACAATAACCCACAGAATTCCAACTGTCGATATTATTGCAAATTCAATAAGATCGACTTTACTATCCATTTATGATAGATTGCACTAACAGAAAAGCACAATAAACAGGTGACTGCTAATTGTTTTATGGTTGTGACCTCCAGAAATCTGACTGAACCACGTGTACGGTCGGAGACAATCGTAGGGTAATCTCCAGTGCTGTGGTCTCCTGCCCCAATTAAACAGCATGTTGTCCCAATTAAGTGAAGTAAACCCTGGCTATTTTCTCGATTGAGTTCTGTTCTTTAAGATTTGTCCCAAATAAACGGCTGCTCCGATTAACCAGTGGCCCAAATAACCGGAATCCACTGTATATCCCATCCCGGTAAAAAACTGTGTGGAAGTTTGCCATCGGCAACAAAAAAAAAAAAAAAAAACCCACCTCATTTCACCTATTCATTCCCTCCAATAGATTGTCTAGTTTTCCTTGAATTTATTTAAACTATCAACTTCCACAACAACAGAAGTTTGTTCCAACAGTTGACCACACTTGGCTAAAGGCTATTTTTAGCTATTTTTAATCTACATAATCGGGCTATGGAAATGACAAATATTAGGTATGATTCAAACCGTACACTCTCCACTTGTATTTACAATATGCAAGGTTATGCTCTTCTGTTTTTGATATGATCTTTTGCTCCATTCATCACCATATTCCCTTCATCTTTACTTTATCCAACATTTACATATATCCTTTGTGTAACAAAGATAAAACAAGAATTATCTTCACTTGAATTTCTAATTATTAATAATGTACCTAAGCTATTAGCAATCTTTTTGTCATATGCTTGATTCCTGTCCAATCATGGATGTTTCACTTTTATCTAAATGTATTTACTGTATAGCAACAAATTCATCTTCAAAATTTATCAAAACCTAATTCCTTTAAATTAAAGTGGGATATCCATCTCACTTAACTGTTCAGGCCCAAACAAGAGGAGTTATTTAAAATGAAATTTCCCTCTATAATAAATGTTAACAGTTATAAGACAGATTGTTTTTGTAAGGGCTTAAAGGGCAAAAACAGAAATCATCTTCTCCTGCAGTGTTAATGTTAGCAAGAGCCTATGAACAAGAAATCTATCATTTAGGTAATAATGTTGCAGAAGTAGACTGTTTGGCTTTATTACATTTATAAAGCCAATACTGCTCCAGAACTGAACACACCTTATTGGCCACATAATAGCTATCAAAATACCCTGATCAGTGCCTTCACATTTCAACTACAAAATTTGAAAAAAAAAAAAAATAAATAAATAAAATAAAATAATAATAAAATAAATAATAAATAAATAAAATAATAATAAAAAAAATAAAATAAATAATAATAAATAAATAAAATAATAATAATTGTCCCCCCCCCACACACTTCATCTTGTGTCATAGGCCCTGACACCATTACTTAATTACATAATCAAGTTGACAAGTGTTTACATTTTGGATTGTGTCACTTCCATTTTTAATAGGCATGTTCACACTAAAGGTTCTTTCCCAGCCCTGGCTATAATATGAGATAATTCTCCTTTCCATAAAAATCCCTTGGGGTCCGAACGATTTCCACCCCATTCTATTTCATCTTCATTTTTCAAGTTCATGCAAAAAGAAAGTTGTACTTTCTATTCTAACCCTGCAGTTTCTTCTAGTAGTTTTAAAATACACATTATGAGGAAAAAGAGAGGTCTCCACTATTATCAACTTCGAACCCCCTTTCCTGCCACTTGATTGAAAAAAAGGAGACCTATTTGATACTGCTGCCTGCTTTTGATGCTGTTAAAATGTTTCCCAGCTTTCTCTTCCTCTTTAACAATTTCTATGGAATTTCATGTAATCTATTAAAAACCTACATTTTATTAAAACATCAAACCTTGTTGACTGGTCATTTACTAGTCAATGGGCAAAACTATCATCAGAGAAATATCTCAACTGGCATTCCTCAAAGAGGAGGAACCTTTCAACACTACTTTATAATTCCTCTCAATGTAGAGAAGAGCAACCAAATTAATCAAGGCCACAAAAGGGTACTCATCACAAAAGACTTCAGTTTCTACATATTGCAGCATTACAAAACTAGGCAACTGTCAGGAAACCTGAATGAAGTGTTTAAGGTTTTAAATATATTAAGTAAAACTAAATGTGGATGGCATTTTTACTCTTTCTCGGGCAATATACATAAGGATGGGACATAAACTTAAATTCAAAAAAGGATGGCTGTTAAGACAGATTTGTAAAAATTTGCTTTCAGCCATTGGGTAATAAATTATTGGAATAAACTACTGTCTGGTATTGTGGAAAGTTTGAATAAATTTTTAGAAAGAATGAACTAGACAAATTAATGGAGATGCTGGGCAGATAAAATAGTTCTCCTCCCCTTTCCTGACTGATGCTGTATAAGCTTGCTTCCTTAGAACTATTAATACTAATATGAACATATCACGATTTAAATTATTCACAACAGAGGAAAAACTAGTAAGGTAGTTTAAATGATAATAAATTTAAAATTAACCCAGGAAAAAAATAAGCACTATGCTCTCATTACAGACCACCATTAAAATATAATAACGAAACAATAAGATAACAAAATACAGTGGATTCCGGTTATTTGGGCGACCGGTTAATCGGAGCAGCCGTTTATTTGGGACAAATCTTAAAGAACAGAACCCAATCGAGAAAATAGCCAGGGCTTACTTTCCTTAATTGGGACAACATGCTGCTTAATCGGGGCAGGAGACCGCAGCAATGGAGATTACTGTATACAAGTGTCTCCGACCATACCTCATGGTTCGGTCAGATTTCTGGCGGTCACAACCATAAAACAAGTAGCAGTCACCTGCTTATTGGGCTTTTCAGTTAGTGCAATCTATCATAAAAGGATAGTAAACTCGATCTTATTGAATTTGCAATAATACTGACAGCTGGAATTCTGTGGGTTATTATGGTGAAATGTATTTACACTTCCACGAAATCTTCAATCATATAAAAAAATTAATTTTCAGAATCTTCTCTTCATTCCTTTTTTCAAAGCTTTGTAACTTGTTACTCCGTTCTCACTTGCAATTTTTGTGTGCTGTTTTCTTTGTTACTGATTGCTGATCTTTTTACTGTTTTAAATTTTAACCCCCACCCACAAATGTCAACTAGTTAGTACGTACATATTACAGTATGTATTAATTATTCCGATTATCATGTATATTCTTCCAATTTTCATGTATCATTTAATTTTTTAATTGCTAAGGTAATAAAGGGTAAATTTGTGCTTAATATATCTTTAATTTTATAGCCTGTAGATAATATTCCTCCTATTTCTGCTAATTAGAATCACTGTTTAATAGAATTAAAATTCAATTCACAAACGTGATCACAATGACCAGCGCTTACTACACATGTATAGTGAACAGTACTTTACTATGGTGAGTCCATCGTAACGTGACTTGATTGTACCAATTGTGAAGCGGGGATCCACTGTATCTTTATTTATGTGAAACTTGGCATAACTGGGCCAAAATGCACTAGTCCTGATGTGTCCCAAATAACCGGAATCGACTGTATTAAAGATCTAGATGTACAATTCAACAGGTATGCAAATGTTATGTATAAAGAAGTTTGTATTAAAAAAAAAACACACAAAAAAAAAAGTAAATAAAATAAAATAAAAAAATAGTTGTTAAAAAGAAATGGGAGATTTTAGTGATACTTAATTTATAATAAAAATCTATAAAATCCTAATATTATCCACATTAGAATATGGTATTCCTCAAACAAAAACCATACACAATTAACTGAGGAAACAAAGGCTTTTCATAAAATTCCTATGTTATAAACAGCACCTTGAATATCACCGTAAACTTACACTGATAATATGCACAATTTAGTTTGCTAATTTTAAAAGTAAAAATTACACAGGATCTGTTTCTAGAATAATTATGGGATGTACTGGTTCTCCAGATCTCTTCTAATGCATACAAAATTCAACTGCACCTCAAGACCACAGAAGTCCTGTATCTCTCAACCAAAGTTCAACCTTTCAAGGTTGACCTTTAGTTGAGGGGGTCATAGTGTGAGAATAAATTGGTCCCATCTGCAATGATGAAGGAAGTACCACCAACTCTCAATAAGATCTAAGTCAGAGTTAATCATTACATAGGACCAGGACCGAATCCATCGCTGTTCTAGATGAGACAGAATCTCACAATATGACCTTGAAATGTGTGTAAATAAGGACATATAAATGACAATTGCAGGTTCTTAAACATCAGTAAACCAGGGCAGTTAAACTTATGCAAATTTATTTAGCAAAATAATACATTTAAAAAGGAAATATTTTTAGAGACTTAAGATTAAATAATTTTTTAGTGCCACTAGATATCACATACATCTTTGAATAGGTTCTCATAAAGTGATATATCTATGTTCTAATTAATAATATAAAGTATTATTAACATTTTCTGCTCAGCATTTTCAGGTAGTCCACACTTTCCTAACATGGATGTCATAAACATGTTTATAGTGTCCATAAAGTCCTTGTGCACTCTAAAACTGAAATAACTTACGTACTATATGAGATAAAAACAATCTGTAAAATGCATTGGAAAGTTAATTTATTCTACATCTTAGGGTATGTAATCATAATATTGTTAAGATAATAAATACAACATAACCTCCATCATTACTGATACAAAATGCAATGTGATGTTGCAATTCCATAAATATGTTCTCCCCAGTTCTCTTTCATTTATGGCATTACTTGCATTTATGATACTGGTACAAAGATCATTTAAAGTGCAAAGTTTTGAGGAGTAAACCATACTTTTAATATGCCCCTACAGAAATAAGTCCAAGTAATCAGACTTTTTTCTATGGGGGGTTATAGAAAAAAAGTCCAATTACTCTTTTGTGGCAAGCAACTGATCAATCCCTGTCAAGCCATCTGTTTGGGAAGACTTCATTTAAAAGCTGTCCAACACTGTGAGTGATGTGATAAAACTGCTGAAAAAACTGTATTGGCTTCAATTCTTAATTGTCTTAGTCCAGGAATAAAAAAAAATCCTGTAGCACTGCAAGATAACTATCACTGCTAACCATTGTTTCTTCATAAAAGAAAGGACCAATTATACGTGTTTTTCTAAAGGCTTACCAGACACCGACTTTATGGAATCTTTCATGTTTCCAGATTTCTTGTGCTCCCCCCCCCACCAAATATGGTGATAGAATATTTGCCATATTTGGTGGGGGAGGAGGAGAGAGAGATCTTGGTGAAACTACTAATTTGAAACATTGTTTCATCATTAAACATTAGATTGTCAAGAGATAAGATGCCATTTCCAAAATTTTCATTAAACTCATGACAGAAAGCTAATCTCACATGGTGGACCTCTTCCAGTAATATTTCATGCACTTGAATCTTGTAAGTTCACTTTTGCAATTCTGCAATTTCACTCTAAGAATTTTGTGCACTTTTGCTTTAGGAACATCAAGTTTCACATGCCCAATTTAGTGATTTTTGTGGGCGTTGCCGAAAAGCTTCCTTGATAGATTCCACAGATGTTTAATCTGAGCCTTCCAGTTCATGGCTTATCATTGACGAAACCAATATTTTTGAACTTCATCCAGTTTGAAACTGAATTTCTGTGCAGTGCTTCCTTTGCATAATACATTGCAAATTTTCTTCTAACCTAATATGGACTTATACTCAGCTAGTCAGAGGACACAGTTCATGCTTTCTTCTACTGAAGCCATCTCTTATAGGGCAGATTACCTGAAAAAATTAAAAACAAAATTAGAATACATTAAGTAATTATTTCTGAACATAAAAACTAGAATAAATTACCTTTCGATGTATTTTACAGATTGTTGTTTTTTTTTACTTCATATAGAATCTAAGTTATTCCAGTTATATTTGTACATATTAGTATAAATTATGATATACATTGATTGATATATAACATAGCCAATATATGTTATAAATTACTTGAAGAGGAATCTTGCATAAAAAAAAATAATAAAATAAATCACCAAATCATAATTTATCTTTGTATAATTTGAATTTTACTATAACATTATACATCAAAATATCCATTAGAATGAATATTTTAATAAAAATTTCACTATAACAAAAACAGTTCCAGATTCTGGACAAACTTCTTTATTAACCTGTTCAGGAGTATGTTAAATTTATATTTTACATATGCAGTCAGACCTCTCTTTAATGAACTTCCATATAGCAAACTTTTTTGATTTCCCCTTGGTCATGACATTGAAAATTTCCACATAACAAACTGATTTTGAGAGACTCAGGTATGCATTGTTCCCACCTCTGGCCTTTAGGCAATAGAGCTGATGTTGTAGAAAGCATGAATTAAGAGCTAAAAGGATTAAGAATTAATCCTTTTAGCTCTTTAGCTCTTTTAACAACTAAGGGATTAATTTCACAAATTAAGAGCTAAAACATTCTACAATTTAGTGGTGCCTGTAAAACCCTGCAGGGGGAAACTGGCCAACCACAGCACAGGATATAAAAAGATGGAAGATTTTGGGAGAGGCCTTTGCCTGGCAGTGGGTCAGCAATGGCGAAAAAAAAGTAAAACTTATACACTACTGTACCGAGAAGTCGCACTGGTCAACTGCTATCTATGGGTCCTCAGCCATCGGCAAAGATTAAGGCATATTCCCGATGTGGACAATGGGTCTGATCAACCTGTTTTCCACTGTAAGCATCCTATTAGAGAATTAGGAGAGAGTGATTTTACGGAAATTCATCTGTTTCGAAGAAATGAGTCCTCCACACTTTCACTAAATTTCACCTGTCTATTTTTACATGGTAGGTACAAGTGGTTCCTAAATTAGTTTTGTTTTAGCTGCTGTGCAAGTAACCTTACAGTATATAAAAGGAAATCCTTGAGTGTAGTGTGTAAAAGTGGGAGGAAACTGGTGGAAACTAGATTGAGGGCATTAAAAAAAACAAAGAAATTTCTTTAAAATTTGGTATTCCTGCCAGTAGTGTGTTCACCATTCTAAAAAACCGTGTTTAGATTCTCAAATTGCAGGAGGCAATGGTACCCAGTCGGAAGTATGCAAAATTATGCCTGTATGAAGATGTAGATGAAGCAGTTTTTAAGCGGACAAAGTTGATCCAAGACCAAAACGTGCCGATATCAGGGCCATTAAAAGAAAAGGCTATGGAGTATGCATCGTTTCTGGGGCATAAAACATTCCAAACCAGTTCTGGTTCGCTAGACAAATTTAAAAGCACCGTGGCTTACTCAAAAAAGTTATTTCTGATGAAAGTGGAGTTGCAATTGAAGAAGACTATACCCATTGAAAAGAAATGGTTTTGAAAAATTTCTGAACAGTGGATTTTAAATTTCAATAGAAAGATGACAAAAGCAAAAAGTAAAATGACGTTGATTGTCTACAACTGCCCAGCTCAACCTTCACTCGGTAATTTCGAAACTTACAAGTGTGAACCTTGTTTTCTTCCCTTTGAATACCTCATCTAAACTGCAGCCAATTTACCAAGGCATTATCAAGTATTTGAAAATGCACTACTGAATGCACATACTGAAAAAAATTATACTGAGAATAGAAACCAAGCAACCTATAGATTTGCGGATGTGCATATCAGAGTTGGCAAAAGTGTGGAGTCAAGATGTGATGGAAACAATGATTAAGAATTGTTTCGCAAAAGCAGGTTTTGCTAAAATGCTAATTAACAGAGATGAGAGGGATGAACTACTAGAAGACATTGAGCAATCTTGGGAAGAGTTCCAAGCGAGGTTTGATCAGTGGAGAAATTGTTCTTAACGAATTTTTAGGCGTTGATAATGATGTCATAGTAGCTAAATATCCGAGTGACTCCAACATTTTGGAGCATATTTAAAGAGCTAGTGACAATATCAATGATGAGTTGGATGAAAATGAGGGCAATATTAAACCTTCCAAACATGAAATGTTGGTAGCATTTGAAACTTTGCATCGAGGCCTTCAGTGGGAAGAAAATGTGCCAAAAAATATATCTGAGTGTTTAAACAAATGCAAACATTTGAACGGTGTATAGTAGAATCCAGTGTACAACAAAAAATAACCATTTTTTATGACATATTTCTTAAAAGTGAACAAATATTGTGCACATCATGTAAGTAGTCATTTCTTAATAGGCGTGTATTAATAAATTAACTGTTTTAGAATGTTAGAAAATTTATTCATTTCCACTTCTTTCCCATCTTTTACTATACAGGGTGTCTCAAAAATATTGGTACAAACGTTTAGGGGAGGTAGGTAACATCTAAAGGAATGTGAATCACATAGGAACCCATAACCTGAAACGTCACCATAAGTCGGTACACTGCGCTGTTCATCAGTTCGCGAGAGGGAAAAATTCTGGTTTACTCATTCAAGCAGTAGTCGCCACATGAAGAGCATGCATCGATATAAGAACTGTGAGCTGGCAGACATGCACCTAGTGTATGGATTAGCAGAGGGCAATGGGCAAGCCGCTCAACGAATTTATGGAGAACACTTCCCAGACAAACATGTACCGGACCACCCGTTGCGCGTGTGCATCAAAATTTGTGCGATTATGGGTCATTTAGAGGTAACAGGAGTAGAGCGAGCAGACCACGTTTGACACGAACTCCTACCATGGAAGAAAGTGTATTGAATGTCGTCCAGAATAATCCTACTACCAGCACACGTGCCATTGCCTCTGCCTTTGGAGTGTCTCGTTGCAGTGTACAGCATGTCTGGCATGACGATTCCTTACACCCCTTTCATCTCCAAAGGGTTCAGTTACTGCTCCCTCAAGATCATCCTGCACGTGTGGCTTTTGCACAGTGGTTTCTCCAAGAAAGTGTTCAAGACTTAAAATTTCCAGCTTATGTTTTGTTCATGGATGAGGCTTATTCAATCAGCACAATGCTCATGTGTGGGCTCACAACAACCCACACGGTGTGTGCCCCATGCGGCACAACATCGCTTCACAATAAATGTGTGGGCGCAGGTATGGTCGGTGACTGCTTAGTCGGCCCATACCTGTTACCATCCCGCATGAACTCCGCTAAATATCGGATCTTTCTTGAACAAGTTCTACCAGGGTTACTTGACGATGTTCCAGCAATTGTTAGACACAACATTTGGTTTCAACACGACGGGGGTGCCTGCCCATTATGGAAGGTGTGTTTGTGACCATTTGAACAGGCGTTTTGGGCGTCAATGGATTTGGCTGTGGTGGACCCGTTGCCTAGCCCCCACACTCACCTGATTTATCGAGCCTTGATTTCTTTCTGTGGGGGGGGTCTTCAAATCTATCGTGTATGAATCGCCTGTGGAGACGGAAATGGATCTCGTGGCGAGACTCGCCTGCTATTGTTATTTGGTTTTTTTTTTTAGGAGCATTAGCAACTAAGGCCATTTTGCTCCAGGAATATGCGGTGGTCATTTCCTAACCTTTCCGCATCCACCGTATTTGGTGGTGACGGGCTCGAACCCCAGTCTAATCAAGAAGCGTGTGCTACGCACTGCTGTTCCTTCCCACCTGGCTAAAGAGGCGCCTGACTCGCCTGCGCTGCTGCTACTGTCAAAGAAACTCCAGGTGTGTTCAACCGTGTCCGCCAATCCATGCTGCATCGTTGTCACGCATGCATCGCATCTCATGGTGGAACCTTCGAGCATCTGTTGTAACATCATGAAATGCATCCATCTTGTACTCCATTGTTAATATTATGTCAAATAAATGTTTGCCACTAATTACTGTCTTGTGTCATTTCTGCTTCTTGTGCCTCTGCTACTACTTTCCCGTGACGTTTCCAGTTATGGGTTCTTATGCGATTCACATTCCTTTAGATGTTACCTACCTCCCCTAAACGTTTGTACCAATATTTTTGAGACACCCTGTATTTCTGAATTTACAGTATTTTTCATTGAAAAGGTTATATTTCTTTATAATGAATTTTTTCAAGGGAAAGATCGATTTAATTATATGGAGGTCCAACTGTAAATTGAAATAAAGAATCCATTAAATATACAAACTGTTTTGAAATCTTCCAGTACACGCTGTCATCTCTCATTTGTGTTTCCAACTAAGACTTAGTTTTAACAGAAAATAACAATGGCAGCATGAAAAATAACTGAAAATCAAAGGAGGGCATTGCATCTATTGGCTACTATTGTCCGATGTGGATTTTAAGAAAAAAGCTGGAATTTTCTCAAATTCAGATTTAGAAACTGATGAAATTGAATTAAATGATAAATAGAGGATATTACAGAAAATCAACATTAGGCAATCAGGTTAAAATAAGAAAAAATTAAAATTTAAGCATTTAGGTGTAAAATTTTCGATTTGGTAATTTTTTAAAAAATTTCACTGCACAGAGCCAAGCCATAGTAAAAACCTTGAAAGCAAGAACCCGTACACATTAAGCACACTTGCTAATAAAAATGTTAATAGTATTTATACCCTACTGATGGGCTGGATTTGAAAGGCTGTATCCATATGTAATGATACCCTCAACTGTGAAGTGCTAGAAGGATAAAGATTTCATAGCCAAAAAAAAAATCAAACTTGAAAACATACCACTACTCAACCCAAGATGAACATCTTTTAATGGAAACTTGATTCAGAAATACTGGAACAAAAATTTGATATAATGAATTATTTATAAGGGAGGTGGGAAAGAGTTTAAACAGGTGTTTCATGTTCTTTTATTATAGGTACAAATACACTCATAATCAAAGAACGGGCAAAGAATTCAGGATTCATTCAGGACCAACCTGAATGAAACCTGAAACAACAACATTTTAAGGTCAGAACAGAAATAAAACTTAATTCTGTGCTTCTGAGGCCAAAACAAGGGCCCAGACAGTACAGACCTTGAAAGCTACTGGTACTGGTCTGACCAAAGCCAAATAAATTCTCAACAGGTATTCCTTAATAAAATAATAATCTAACAGAATATCGAAACTGCAATGGCCCAAATTTTCTAATCTCAAATATTTTAGGGCTCCATTGATAGCCACTATCTGAAAGTGAAACCTATTCTCTAAAAATGAAAGGATGAAATATAAATACAGGCATACCTCGATTAACGAATAGGATGCGTTCCACGAAATTACTTCGTTAAGCGAAACTTCATTTTCAGAGGTAAAAATACTATGGCCAGAATAGGGATACGTTCCTACTTAAAGAAAATGAAAAGCTTTTTTTCGAACAAAGAAAAGTTTTATTAAATAAACAGTCAACTTACATACAAAGTGAAATCACATTTTAAAATATGAGGTTAAAGTTGATTGTTTATGCTTTTTTTCTCTTTCATTTAACAATTGCCTATACAGAGTTATTGCATTTAACACTGATCGCTTAACTATAACACTTCTTCCTAAATCAGGATCATTTTCACTAAAAAAATTTAAAACGTTTTCAATGTCATTTAAGCACCTTTTTAAATCTTTGGTTGTTAACACTTTTTCGGCAGGAACTTCTTTAACTTCGCCTTCATTATCTTTGTCTTCGTTGCTAACGAGGTTTTCTAAATCTTCCACTGAAAAACCATCATCTTCTGCATTCAATAAATTTCTAACATCCTCTTCATCGACATTTTCGAAACCTATTGATTGAGCCATCTGGATAACTTCATTTCTAATTTCTTGGATGTTATTTTCTTCTTCTAGTACAACTTCTGGCCATATTTTGCGCCAAACTCCATTTAAACATTTCTTAGTGACTTCTTTCCAAGAACTATCAATGTTTTCAATTGCGTTTTTAATGGTGTAGTTTTTCCAAAAAGTTTTAACTGTCATTTCCTCTTTATCCTCTAGTTCAGGTAAATTGCTTAAAATTCGACGCAGATAATAAGCTTTAAATGATGCTATTACTCCCTGATCCAATGGTTGAATCAGGAAAGTTGTGTTTGCTGGAAGAAATACAACTTTGACAGGAATGCATGTGTCCAACGTATTAAGATCAGTAGGATGTCCCGGAGCATTGTCTAACAACAAACGAGCTTTTTCTTCAAAGTTGTTTTTTTTGACAATACCGTTTTACTCCAGGACAAAAGTGGTTAACAAACCAATCAGTAAATAACTCCTTGGTAACCCACGCTTTTCTATTTGCTTTCCATATTACAGGTAAATTCATTTTTATGTTACCTTTTAACGCCCTCGGATTTTCTGAATGGTAAACTAATAACAATTTTAATTTATAATCGCCAGAGGCATTTGATCCAAAGAGTAACGTTAAACGGTCTTTGGCTGCTTTGAACCCAGCAGCTGATTTTTCTTCAATAGAAATGAAGCTTTTTGTTGGTAGCCGTTTCCAGAACAAACCGCTTTCGTCAACATTGAACACCAAATTTGGTGGAAAATTTTCAAGTTCAATTATTTCCTTTAGTTTTTCTGGAAACTTATTTGCAGCTTCTCCTGTTAATTTTACACTATGAATCCTGGCCCGTTTTTTTAAATTTCTCGAACCAACCACGAGAAGCCCTAAAGGTTTCCGTAATTTCTTCAGTTTGTTTAGATTTCAGGTGATTAAACAAAAATAATGCTTTTTCTTGAATCACCATTTGACTTAAAGGCATATGACGTTGTGACATATCATCTATCCACAAACTTAACATTTTCTCCATTTTTTCTAAAATTGGATTCCTTAAGCGAGTTAATTTTGCCGCTGTAACATCTGTACAATTCTGAGCAGACTTTTATTTTTTCTGATTGACTTAGTATGGTTGTTAAAGTTGATTGCGCTAATCCTAAAGAATGTGCCACATCGGATTTTCTTTCGCCGCTTTCAACACGTCGTACGATATTTAGTTTAGTTTCCAAAGAAATTGCTTTTCTTTTCTTTGATTCTGACATTTTAATTAACTAAAACAAAAATATTTCTATTAAAATTTACAAAATCTACGTTATGTAATGCTACAAAGAACCTACGTCGATTATTGCAATGCGCCACACTGAAACAACGTCAATCATGTAAACAACAACTAAATTATGCGATTGACGCGCAAAACTGTTATAACAGACACGCCCGCAGCTCGGGAGCACTCGGGAATACGTAACGAGTCGCCGTCAGTCACCAATCGAATGATTGTCGGGCGTTGGTCTTAAATTGGAATATTTTTTTATGTTAAATGGGGCTTGAAATTGCCGACTTCGTTATATCGAGGCTTCGTTATCAGAGGTAACGTTAACCGAGGTATGCCTGTAATGTTTAGATACACTAACAAAATATTGACCTAACTGCTACCACAACTTAGTGATTTTACAGTTACTTAGGAAGCCATCATAAATGAAAACTTAACTAATAAATCGGGAAGATGAAGAGAGAAAATAAAATGCAATTACATATAGAATCACAAAATTTGTAAAACTGCACTAACAAGATATACAATGAATTTGCTGGGAGATTCTAGTCTCTTCTACCAGTTGTATAGAAAACTTCTGATAAGTGCAAAATGAAAAACAAATCTGGATGGAAAAATAAATAAAACACAGTGAAAAAAAATTACACACATCTAAGATATCTGGATTAACCATACCATTGTAAAAGAATAGTAGATTGAAAAAAAAAAAAAAAAAAAAAAAGGCTGGGGGTAGCCTTCTAGAATGGACTGTTAAACCTGTCAACATTAAAAATATAGCACTGAAGGTAGTTAATGATTAAGGTATGGCAGTAACAGTGAATGGTAAAAGATAGCACATGATCAAAAATTTTCTTTAATCAGAATTTGAGAACATTAACCTGGCTGAGCTGTGATTTCAAGAGGAAGCCACAATTAACAAGTTATATGTTCCAAAGCAGATTAATTTCACGCTCTGGAGACACTAACTGTCTTGTCCAATCTCCAGATTTGACAGCATCTGACTTTCTCTTGTCATGAGAGAATATAACATTTAAAACCAAGAAACACTTAATGAACTCAAAGATGGCATAAGGACTGAAATCAATGTCATACCACATGAAACAGTAACTGCGATTATGGAAAATGTTATTTTATGAGCACATAAATGTATAGCATCCAAAAGCAGCCATTTATCAGGAATTATATTTTATACTTAAAATTTACAGATTTAAAATTATTGCTGTTAGTATATAAAAATAAACTGTTTTCCATAATTTTTTCCGACAAATATAAAATCCCTACACTCCTTTTAGCAGTAAGTAATTACTGCTAAAAGGAGTGTAGGGATTTTATATTTTGTCAGTAAGTAATTACTTACTGACAAAACATTGCTTTTTTTTTAGTAATTGCTGCACAGACTACCATGTGCCAGGTAATAGGTAAGCAAGTTTCTTATAGTTTATGCAGTTTGTTATGTATCATATCTCCAGTATTGTGGTCATAGCCAATTCGAATGCTGCTTCTGTATATTCCCATGATTCTTCAACCAATCATTGACAATTATGAACTTTTTTTTTTTTTTTTTTTTTTTTTGGACATGTTCAACTGCTTGAATCTCCAGACATCTTCCATATCCCCCCCATCTGATCAGAAAACTCAAAGGAAACTCCATTACTGCATAAAGTCTGCTAATTACAGTCCTAACTGAAGAGGTCTTTAAGGATTCCTCTAGTCTCTGACAGGAGATGAACCTTCCTCTCTCTCTCTCCAAATGAGTGACAAGTGGCATGGAAAATAAGCAGATCGCAATGTGCACCCAGTGATTGTCTTAACACAGTACTTTTTGTCTTACAATACATAGAAAATTTATTAGTAAAACAATTTTAGAATAACTTTTTAAAAATGATTTATGCCTGTATTTTTATTGACTGAATAACAAAGCAGAGAACATTTTTCTATAAACTGTTGAATAAGAATGTCAATCCATATGCAGTGTCTTGGGGGCCCTGATTTAATAAAAAAAACTGTAAGAAATCAAAAATACATAACTGATATTTTGTGTATGAAAAGGTGAGAGCTATATTTGCCTATGTAGTGTATAATGTTACCAAAGGAACCTGGGGTTTAAAAAAAAAAAAAATTCATTATAAACTTGCTGCGATTTATATATCAGATTTTAATGTGGTGCAGAGATTTTTCAGGCCTGTAAACCAGCATACTCTTCATGGAATACTTTCCATGAAAACCATGATGATTTTGATCAATTTATGACAGGTAGACAGAATTATTTTTCCAATCCTCCAGCAAATTTTTTAAATTAGACAAACAATATTAATCTCCATGAATGAATCCTTCAGACCTTTTCCATTCAACCACCAAATCATTCTATTAGACCCAGATCAAGGGTTACACTGAGCTTTCCCATACTGAACTTTGTGACGAGTATGGTCCTGTAGAAAAACGAAGGATCTGCATTGTTGTATAGTGTTAGAAGAGCACTATACAACAATGAATGCTAGTTATTCCAAGCATAACACCACACACTCATATCACCATGTATTAATTTTTGAGTTAAAGGTTCATGGATGACAACTCATCTGCAAAAGCTCTGCTGATGAAATTATTTGCTTCTGTATATTTCCATTATTGTTCAATCAATCATTGACAACTATGGACGGGGCCTTGGTTTCTCTGAACAACATGTTCAGCTTCTTGGATCTCCAGTGATCTTCCACGCCCAGCAACCTAC
This sequence comes from Mastigoproctus giganteus, assembly GCF_048544385.1. Taxonomy (NCBI): domain Eukaryota; kingdom Metazoa; phylum Arthropoda; class Arachnida; order Uropygi; family Thelyphonidae; genus Mastigoproctus; species Mastigoproctus giganteus. The sequence goes on along the minus strand of NC_143586.1, from coordinate 13,686,136 downwards.
GCAGAAAAGGTAGCTCATGCATTAAGAATCTGCAGATAAAAGACCCACTGAGTGACAGCTATCACAGTGTACTAATGTGGAATTTAATTAAAGACAACTACTGTCAAGTAGTTGTCTTTAATTAAGTGCTACTACAGTAGTCTCAGGCAGATTTAAATTCTGTGCAGTAAGGTCAACTGATGATGTTACCAACAGCAAATTCTAAATGGGAAGTATTCAGGAAAGTAATCAAAGAAACTAGTAAGTACTCCTACCAATGAAGAAATACTGTTCAAGGGTTAGATCTAAATGGATATCAGATGAACTATTGAAACACATGGTAGAGAAGAAAAGTGCAAGTGTTGCATATAAATTATCAGGTGATACAGAAGCTCATGGTTGGGCAGTCTTGTCTAACCAATCTGATAGGTTACTATGATGCAGTGACCAAGGAACTGGATGCAAAAAATAATTTTGACATCACATACTTGGATTTCAGAAAGGCTTTTAATACTGTTCCACATAAACGACTGCTATACAAGCTGGAGCAATGTGGCATTAAGGGCAAATTACTGCTATGGATACAGGGATGGTTCAGTGGAAGAAGACAGTAGTTATCAGTGATCCTTGTGGACTAATCTTATTAGTGGAGTTTCCCAGGGTTCAAAGTTCCCATTGTTGTTTTCAGTACACTGATGATTATTTACACTGATGAAGCTATATCAGGTTTAATGTTGAAGTTTGCAGATGATACAAAGGTTGGCAGGATGGTTAAGGACAGTCATCAAAGTGAGTTACTCGAGAAAATCTAGGAAAATTGGGTCGATTGACTGAGGAATGGCAGTTGAAGTTTAACAAACGCAAGGTAGGTACTGCGTATGGGTAGCAGTAACCCCAGAGTAACTTATCAAACCCCAGGTCTTTTTCATTCTCCACTCAGGGTAGTGGAGAATGAAAAAGACCTGGGGGTAATTGTGCATCAGACATGCAATTCTTTGAACAGTGCACAAGGTTTTTTCAATGATATATAGAAACTTTGCTAGCAGGGATAAGGAGGCGATTCTTTATATAAGGTCATGGTTAGGCTGCATCTTGAGTACTGTATACAGGTCTGGAGGCCTCACTTCAGGAAGGATATAGATCTGCTGGAACTGGTGCAGAGATGGGTAACCTGACTGGTGAAGGGAACAAAAGGGTGCTCTTACCTAGAAAGGCTAAATTTCTGCACACTGCAATATCTGGAGACTAGGCACCTGTGGGGAAATCTGATTGAGGTGTTTAAAGCCTTCAATGGATTGAGTATGTTAAATTTTAATGGCATTCTTCAACTTGCTGAGACTACAAGCATGAGGGGGCATAAATATAAGTTGAGGAAGGATGGTTGCAGGAGTTTGCCTTCAGCCAGCAAGTTGGAACAGGCTTCCATCTGTTGTGAAAGTGAATGGGCCAAATAAATTCAAGGAACTAGAAAAATTCTTGGAAGGTACGGATGGATGAATTGTGGGTTTTTTTTTTTTGTTTTGGCTGATGCTATATAAGCTTACTTTCTTGCATAATTTGCCATTACTACTACTACTACTAATGTCTCTGTGCCACAAAAACCAAAGCTGTCGAGCTCGATAGATAATCTGTTCATACAAACCTCAACTTATGTGCTGATGCCTTAAACTCATAGTTTGTGCATTGCAGGATGTTTGATGAGATAGTGATAATATCCTATTGAGTACCACTGGTCACATGGAGTGAGCTTCAGTGGTGTGGTCTTTCTCTGAGTGTTGCTGGATGGTTGGGGGCACTGTCACTCTTCCATTTCATGATAAAATCACTGATGGTAAACTCTGGATAGTATAGGATGTTAATAATTGCACAAATTGACAAGCCAGCAATGTGATATTAGCCAATAACATCCCTCACAAAAAGTAAGGTTGGCTCTATGTGCCACAATCAGAACAACTAACTTGCATGATTCATATGCTTTCCTTGTATATACTAGTCTGAGTTACTTGGTTATTAAAACAACATTTAAAATTATCGTTGCTAGTATGGGTGTCCATATACTTTTTTGGGGAATAGTGTATATCTCTGTACAGTATCAACAATTCAAAAAAACCACCTATCTGATTTGGTCAGAGCATTAGAAATTCTTCCACAAAGCGTGTAACTTTATATATCCAAATATGAAAATTACAAATAAAAATGAAGTAGTTATTAAGGCAACTATAAGTAATCTGTTTTCTGCTTAGTTTTTATGGTTGCTGAAGATACACCTTTTTGAATTCACCTGCCAAATTATTGTATGAACTGTAAGAAAATCTTTATTTTGCATTCAAGATGAGTTTGAAAAAGTTTATACTAGCTGAAAAAATTAAAATCAAGTTACATGTCAGCTGAATTCTTCACACGTGAGGAATTCACGAGAGGTGTCTTACCCAAGCAATGGACATATATAAAGAAATATGTAATTTGCAAGACACAGAAGTGTTTTTTTACACCTGATCATAACTGTGAAAAAAAAAAAAAACATGTCTTTACCCACCTATTTAACCATCCATTTATAACCTATTTTAGGAAAGCTTATATTCTATAAAACAATATTATATGATCTACATAAAAAGAGCAAGTCACACTAAGATCTGCTGTACACCACAATAGTAATCTAGAAATTTCATAACACATTTTGAAAGATTTAAGGTAAATTTCTTCAAATACCAAGATGAATTAATAGTTGAGAAAAAGGCTGCTTATAAAATGTACCAATTACTAGTAGATTAAAAGAAAGAGCACCTTAATATTAGGTCACCTTTTTACAGAATCTCCAGAAAGCAATGCCAGTATTGTGGAATTGAGAATGATTGTTGCATACCTAGTTACTAATGAGAAATGATATATGGTAGAGAGGTTAAAGAACAGTGTGAATAGAAATTATTTTTTGTATTATCATTAATTCTAGGTATTTTCTAGTCCAATGGCATTTTGTGTATTCTATGTCTAGCAATATGAATATCAGATAATACAAAGAAATTAATAAGAAACATTTAATTTTTATAAAGATAAATTAGTAAAAATCTGAAATTAGTATCTGATAACTGTTTATACAAATTAAAAAATTATATTATATTAAATTTCAAAATTTACTGTAATGTCTTCTTTCCAGGTATCACTGACCCTATTTTGAATGTGCCATATTCTAACAATGCAAACATATTTGTTAATCTAGAAATAAAATAACAAACAGAAATACTTACACAGCATTTGGTTATACTAGTCACAATCACCTGTTTGGAGATATCCATTGTTAAGTCCTTCTTTATCTGAATCTGAACTCATTTCCTCACTTTCTGTTAAAAGTCATAATATAAAATAATAAATAACAATAAAAATTCTATATAATGGTCATGGATAATTGCAAGAAAACAGATTTTAGGTCTACATATTGGGGGGTGGGTGTTGAAGGAAAGAAAACTCAGTTTATGGGAGGGAAAGCAATGCAACCCTTGCCTGAGAGTGGCCATCTCAGCCATGCCATGAAAAAGTCTATAAAAATTCCAAACATCATTGACAAGAATCAAATCCAGTGTGGGGAGGACAGCGTGACTGTGCTAGTCGTGAGAGCACAATAATTGGCAAGTGTTGTGCCATGTAATAACAGACCTACTGCAACAATGTAATATACTGAATTTTTTTTTTTTTTTTTTTTTTTAAGAAACCAGCCTTAGCAATATTCAGTATGGTTTAGAACCTTGTCATCTATCCTTCTCTACAAGAGTTCAAATTCACTAATAAAATCTGAAAGAATGGACCCTACCTGCTTTGGATGAATAAGATATATACTTCTGATTGTTAAGTTGACTGAAACATCAGACAACTTAGTAATCCACACCTTGCGAAGTATATGGAATGAACATTCTCTCTCAATTGGCTTAAAAGGATGTAAAAGCCTTTACGTAAATGGTTTCCATCCAAGAAAACCTTTTCTTCAGATTTCTTTACAGAGGAAAATCTGAGAATCCAATTTGTTAAACAATTTATCACCAAACATTAACCATATTTAAATACAATTTAATTTTCTGACAGTTCAACTCACATTATAATCCAATCACAACAATTTAGAAAAATGCCAGTGTTACCTCTGTGATTCGAGTGAAAAACTGCTTCACTTTGCTGGACCTAAGAAAGATTGGTATCCTTTTTACATGACTGCATTAACAGGCAACCCATAAAATTAATTAATAGGTTATTTCATGGGTTGCCCGTTATTGCCACTTAATAGAATATTCACAGATCTTATGAGAACAAAGGGTAATCGGATATAAAAATTTTCTGCTTATACCCCGGGACAATCACATGGTCAGAGGAGTTCACAAGATCGAGAGAATACAAGAAACAGCACCATATTTAGCAGTCACTGGCTTGACACCCGGTCACTCAAAGAACGTATACTTATGTACTCTTGTGCCTGACTGCTCAGCTATAGCAGCCATCTCTAATTCCAACTCCCATTTTTAATGGCACTGTACAGGTAAACATCTCCAATGTAAAACATAACTAGGTATTCACTGTTTTTCAGAGAGAGAGAGAGAGAAAAGCATCTCCATATATAAGTGAACCTGCTTAATAAACTTGACAGGGATTGATGAAAACATTGTTTCCATATATTTTTCATAAAATAACTTGAAAACAGATGAAATGAAGTACAGAACTAAGTTAAAAAAAAAAAAAAAAAGTATCAAGTAAACATAACTGAATTGGTGTGTTCAAAATTGCCTATTTTTTTAATAAACGATTCATCTAAATTACACTGCTTTTCCTTTTCATCATACCTTACAATCAAGTTTAAGAAAATCCATTTTATCTGGCACACCAAGACTGTCCAATGCAGTGCCTGCAAATAGGCAACCACCTTTCCTGAGAATGTGTGTTTGGAGGAAATTCTAGGATGCAAGCATCAGATATTAATCATTCTGAAACAAAATTAAATATTTTTTTTAAGCATTAAAATTTCCCCTCTTTCTTTAGCTTGTACTACTAAAATAATGTCTGAAATTATTGAAAATAATAAAATTCAAACTATTTCATAAATTTGCACGAGCAAATTTAATAAACAGAGTAAATTGAAGTTCATTTAATAAATTAAAATTCTACCAAGTTTGACATTTTTGCATGGAAAACTGCCCATATTTTCTATATAACTTTACATAATTACAGATGATTATGTATGAAAAGCAGAAAATGAAGCATCTATCTGGTTGCTTTTAATAAATATTTAATGATTTTTTTTCCCTCCTGTTTTTTTTTTGGCTGCACACTCCAACTTCTTCAAAATATACAGAGGTTATCCAAAAAAGAAAACAGGCTGAACAGAACCAAAGTGTACCAATCTGGGCAAACATGCTTCATGACATCAGAAAACTTAATGTTATCTAAACATGAGAAATTTCAGAAGCCAATATACCTTTTTACAATTTGTGGTATTCCATATTCATTATCGTCCACAGGATTTTGTTTTACTCTAGTACTTAACTGATTGCAACATCTGTTAACACAGGGTTTAAACTGCCCTACCATTAAACATCCCTCTGCTGACAGTGGTCGCATACTATGCCAGCATCACACATCAAACAACTATAAATATGTTCATAGGCCTTCAAGGAGACAGTAGTATGTTGTTGTTATTTGGTTTTTAGGAGCATTAGCAATTAAGGCCATATTGCTCCAGGGTCATTCCCTGACCTTTCCACATCTTCCATATTTGGTGGTCACAGGCTCGAACCCCGGTCTAATCAAGAAGCGTGTGCTATGACTGCTGCTCCTGCCTACCCGGCTACGGAGGCGCTGACAGTAGTATGGCTGTGAATGCAAGACGTTAGAACTGATGGAATTAACAAACTTCTGGTATGGAATGATAATAATATATCACATAAGCAATTGGTCTGTAAAACAGCAGGTTGGCTGGTGATGTGATTTGAAAATGAAAACAGAGTGGTGTTGAAATCATCACGAAACAACTGGAAAAATCTACAACATTGATGGAACAAAACAGGAGAGCCATACAAAGAATCATCTGCTCGGAACGCAGCACATACAAGTCGTCAGTATTACGACTGGGACACATTTCCGCACCAGTATAGCGCATAGGTTGCTGCATGATATGGGTTACCATGGACATGTAGCCATCCACAAGCCACTCATCGCTCCCAACTAATGAGAGACACCATTGAGCTCTGTGTAGGGATTGTCATTTTTGGACTGTAGACCAACGGTAAGCTAAGCTTTGGAATGATGAGTACATGGCTTAACAGTCTTAGAGTCATGCCTTGGTGTGGCAGATGCATAGAGAAAGCTACCTGTCAGACTGTTAATAGGGTCACTGCAAGTAACCCTATTAACAGATGTTAACAGTGCTACTTGCAGTCTGATGATGGAACTAACAAATTCTGAACCCAGTCACAGCAGTGACTTGAGTTTTTAATGGATAACAGATCCATCTAATGGGTAATGTTATCCGATTAAAAGTGATATTAGTTATTTTGGGTTAATTTCATGGACATTTGTAGTCATTTCTAAAAGATCATAAGCACTGTCACTGGAGAAACCACAGAAGCATTATATTTAAGTTGTTTAAAATACTGCAACAGCCACTGTTTGAAACAGTCCCCCTTTCATTAATTATACTATTTTAAGAAATTAATAGTAGCAATGTCTACTAACTATGTTAGAATATTAAAGGCATAAACTCAGAACAGTTCAGAGACAATATCCACACTTCTTATAATCTTATTTGTGGAAAATATATCACTATTGTCAAGCTGAACTGATGGAAATATATCACTCACAAATGAATAGTTAACAATATCTCGAATGGCCATCTTTTCAATGGCATGCATTACAAATAAATAGTAGTGTATTTCTCCTTAGGGAAAAGTGCTATTTATTTGTAATGTAAGAGTTAGATAACTTGTAATATGTTTCACATATGAAATATCTGACAGTTTGCTTTTCTTTTTATTTTCTATGTACAAAATTATATTTTTGCATCATCAGTGTTATATATGTACATCAGTGTTAATGCATAAATCCTTAAATGCTAACAATTAGTTACAGATATGAAAAGAGTTATTACCAGATTTTTTAAAGGATGACCTTTCATATTTTCTTTTATTACTCTGCTCTGCTCCTTTGCCATTTCTATCCTTTTTCCAAAAATTCAAACCTTTTCTTTTATCTGAAATTTGACTTGGAGATTGTCTTGAATGTGCATGATATGATTTATAATGGCTTTGGAAGTGTTTTTGGTCATTGCTTTGGGATCTATGCCTGGGCCTATAAAGAATATAAAATAATTTCAAACAACTATAGTCAGTATATCATCAACAACTGAGAAATTATAATCAACATGTCAGACTACAAATTGAGATAATTTCTCTAAATACTATGACATCTTTCAAATTCTATATTATTTATTATGATGATAACTGATGATTAATAAGATATTTCTCGTATACTGCATATTCTTTTTTTTTTTTAAATATTAAGAGTTAAATGTAAATTTATATTAAGAACTGCAAAAACTAGTATCCAAAGGGAGAATAAACAACCATATGAAAATAAAATAAACTTTCACATAATGAAAGTCATTATGCTTTTATCAACTAGAATTACCCAATGACTACTTTATTGGTAGCCATTAGTGATTTTTTAAACTACTACAAAAATATTTTAACATTTTTTTCAGTCAAGTTTAAAAGTTTTAATATAACACAACAATTAAAAAACAAAAACAATACCAACATTTAATCAGAGGGTTAAAAAAAAAGTTGTAATTATCATTGCAGTTAATTATAATTATTGTTCTCATTATATTTGGTGGACCATGTCCACTGTTTAGCTGCTAAGTATTCGCTTAGCATTTATTTATCCAATAATGCATTATTTACATTATTGGATAAATAAATATAAACAATGCAATGCGTGATGGGAACAGTTCCTATAATTACAGAACTATTCCACCAATAAGCTGTGCTACTGGTATTATATTACTAGCCACTCACTCACTGTCCCAGTGGTTTCACCAATCCATTGTGCTTCACTGATATGTTTAGCTTCAAAAGCCTATTGAATCGTTTGTTATGTTTGTTATTTGGTTTTTAGGAGCATTAGTAACTAAGGCCATATTGCTCTGGGAATATGCAGTGGTCATTCCCTGACCTTTCTGCATCCTCTGTATTTGGTGGTGATAGGCTTGAACCCTGGTCTAATCAAGAAGCGTGTGTTATGCACTGCTGCTCTTTCCCACCTGGCTACGGAGGCACCACCTATGGAATCAACTGGTTTTCAATTATAAGGTTATTAGCAGTAGTAGTAGCAGAGCATGATACAACTTTTTGGCTGATGCTGCATAAAGGTTTACTCACATCATTTGTCCACCCCCTAATAATTTGCCTAATCATTCCTTAAATTAATTCAAATTAAAAAATAAAAATAAAATAATAATAATATGCACCGCTACAACACCAGATGGTAGTTCCAACAACTTATTACTTTCTGGCTGAAAGCAAATTTTTGTACATTATTATATTCTTCAATTATTGATTGTTGCAGGATATAATTCATCATTTCTATCCTACAATCATCCTTTTTTCAATTTAAATTTATGTCTACAAGCATCACCTGATAAAGAGTAAGGATGACAACATTTAGTTTACTTAAATCCGTTTAAGCTATTAAGCATTTCAGATCTCCCCTCAAGTTCCTAGCACCCTGCATAGTTGACCCAACTATGGAGGGTGCTAGGAACTTGAGGAACTAGGAACCTCTCCAAACAAGTGACAAATGGTTTCACCACTTGTCACTTGTTTGGAAAGGTCCGGATTTGATTTCTATTAGTAACTGAGTTCTTTTCAATTGAGTTCCAATGTAGTTGGCTGATCTCAAGCAGAAGAAGAAGCACTCCCCCTTCCCGCTGAATTATTTTGAGTTTTTCAGCCTGCTCAATATACAAATTAGCCCATGAATACACACTTACCCCAATAATATACACTATATACAATGGAACAATTAGATAGTATGAATCAGAGCTGTACTACTTAATATGATCTACGTTGATAACAATATTAGTAAAATAATAAGAGGAGTTTACCTCAATATAGTACGTAGAACACTTCCGTATGATACACTCCAGAAATTAAAACGGAAAAAACGAAAAAAAACCGACAACTTACCGGTACATTAGAGTAAAATATAAATAATTAAATAATCAATTTAACACAATTCAAATCAATTTAAAACAATTAAAAATCAAATTAACGCAATTAATGTACCGGTAAGTTGTCGATTTTTTAATTTCTGGAGGGTATCATACGGAAGTGTTCTACGTACTATATTGAGGTAAACTCCTCTTATTATTTTACTAACAATGGAACAATGTAGTCCAAGTTGCTGATGTGCCTAAAACCAAACAACAAAAACAGTGTGCCTAGTTTCAAGCTACAGTTTACAGACCCAAAATCTTTCTTGTGAGAGTACCCTTTTTTTTTTTTTTTTTGGTAGTTGTTGGCACATCGGCTTCTGTGGCCATAGTGCACCTCCCAAGGTTTTTGCAGTACTTTGATCCAAGCCCGAGGCGGGATTCGAACCCGCGACCTTTGGGTTGCCAGGCAGGCACCTTACCCACCTGGCTAGCCCGGTCGGCATACCCTTTTGTGTCCCTAACTAATAATTTTCTTCTTCTGTGCAACCAATAAATTCATATCCTACCTAAAATGAGGCTTCTACGCCTGATATAAAAGTATGCAAGATGTGATCTAACAATGAGATAATCAACTCTCCTTGGCCATAGCAAAAACACCCGTATAACATTGTTGACAATGACAAAAGTTCATGAACTGTCCTAGGTTTTTTTCCTTCTCACCTTGAGCATAGTATAACACAAAATGGTACATTATTCTGGGATTACTACTACCCAGATACAGTACCAAGCATTTATCAATTTTTAACCCCAATTGCCATTTCTCAACCCATCTGTCTAGACAGATGGGTTGTTTTGTTGGAGTCGCATATCCTCATTCCTGCCATTAACTACTTTGCCAACCATTGTATCATCAACAAACTCAGAAATTAAACAATGTTTTCATCAATGTTGCTATTGAATTGAAACAGGAAGGTGCAGAGTGAACCATGAGGGACCACCTAATAATGTCTACAAGGACAGTTATTAGTGCTAAATAATGCAAGAAAGCAAGCTTATACTGGACAGCATCAGCAAAAAAAAAAAAAACACTTCCATCATTACATGTTCATCCCCTCAAATAAGCTGTCTGGTTCTTCCTTAAATTTATTAAAATTATCCACTCTACAACACCAGATGGAAGCTTGTTTTAACAATTCAATTACCCTATGACTGAAAGGAAATTTCTACACATCTATTCATCTACACAAATTTCCACACATTTTCCTTCCTCAATTTAAATGTTTGTGTGAGCAAGAATATGAATGTCATCAACATTTAGCTTATTCAATTGATTCAAAACCTTGAAAACCTCATTCAGATCTCGCAGGTGCCTATGTTCTAGACTGTTGCAACTTTCAGAACTGAAGATTTTTTTTTTGGTATTTAAATGGTTGAACTAGACCTTTGAACCCGGGTCTGGTCCAACAAGTAATCAGACCTTTTTTTTTCTCTATCAAACAAGAAGCATTTCAAGCATGATATAAAGCACAAATGCAAAAGTACTAAAAAACAATTAAAAAAAAAAAAAAAGTTGCTTTTGCCTAAATGACAAGACAGGCTCAAACAAATGTCCCATTACCTGAAGGTTAAATGTGCCAATTTTAATCGAGTCATAAATGATATTCTATTTCTTTTTTCTTGTGTGTTAAGTACACCTGTCTTGTTTTTTGTTTCTTGTGTTCCTGTCAGCCATCTCTATAGAAACACAAATACAAAATCTGCAAAGTTAATAGAGCCAAAGCAAATAAACAACTTGAAATTAAAGACTAATTCTTAAACATAAGCATTGTTTATTACCTATCCAAAGTGATTTAGACCTGAAATCAGAAATGTCATGGAAACTGCAATCCTTGGAAATTTTCCAAAGCACAGCAAATCTTTCTGAAAACTAATATTAACATTGTCATGGCACACGATCTATTCAAAAGCAGAAAATACTTTTCTGGATTCCCCTATGCCAGAGGTTAGCAATCTGCAGCTTGCGAGCTGTATGCAGCTCTAACTTTTAGCTCCCATGAAACACAACTTAAAATAGAGTTAGAGGACTTAAAAATCAAGGACATGTGAAGTGCAAGACTAAAATGCCTTAAAACTGAAATTGAAGATTTGGAGAGGCAAAAGGCTGCCCTTGTAATTCTACACAAATGGACAGTGATAGATGAGTTGAAAAAGCAAGAACAAATTGTGTTCGATGCGTGGAGTAGCTGACCAGACAAGTATATAAATTTAAAAATATTTGCATTTGGACTTTCTCTCAGTTTTGTGTTCGACGCATTTCTGTTCTGCAGGTATATATTTTTGAACATGAACTATATTAAAAATAAATTAAGAAACCATCTGAATAATGAGTCTCTCTCAGCATATTAAATATGAAAAATTACAGCATATTCGCCTGATGTTGAGAGTCACTCAATAAGCTCAGCAGCAAAAGTCACATTAAATCATACCTAATTGGATGTTTTTTCAGTATTAATAAATAATATTTCAAAAAAATTTTTTTAAAATAAAACACCTTCCCACTCTATTCCATTTCTACCGCCCCCCAACTTGAGCCGAGGTTCTCTTTGGATTCTCTCTCTCTCTTTTTTTTTTTTTTTAATTAGATCAAATGGCTCTTCACTCAAAAAAGGTTGCCGACCCCTGCCCTATGGCATCACATAACCTGGTCATACTCCACAAGCACATAGCTGAGAAGGCTCCCTTACCCCTGATACATTGTTTATTACCTATCCAAGTGATTTAGACCTGGAATCAGAAATGTCACAGAAACAGAATAATTTGCATCTGCTCAGCTTGCAGTGATGGGAAGGAACCAAACATTCAATGCCATGTATGCAAAGTAACATTTTGTGCCCAATCAGTTCACACATTTAACCAAGCAATGTTGGAGAAGGTTTGTATGTGAGAAATCTGATCTTCCTCTCCCCTAAATTGCATCTAGCCTTACTGACTAGACCAGAGGTTCCCAACCTTTCTCGGTTCACAGCGCCCTTACTGTCCAGGTTATTTTTTCACGGCACCCCTATGCCAAAAGAAATACCTAACACAGTGGTTTTCGACCTTTTAATATATACCTATATATAATAATTTTATTCTTTATATAGAGGTACTAAATAAAGATCAATTATAGATCACCACAAAATTAAAAAGATACGGTACAATGGATATTGTACCCTTCATATCTTGAGTACTGCATACAGGTACAATGGATGTACACCTTTTTACAATTAAATAAATATACAAATTTTAAAAAAATAATAATAACTTTAAGTAACTTAAACCCAAATTACATGGCACCCCGGTTGAAAACCACTGGACTAGACTAATTCAAATTAATATTCTCAATTAAATAGCAGTTTGGCTGAATCTTCCACCATGCCCATCACTTGTGATGAAATACAGGGCAACAGAACAACTGTTGACACTGTCAACCACATATGCAGTGCTAACCGGCCCAATTTTTCATTGGAAACTAATCTTCAAGATCATGCCTTGAACATTAACATATTCTCCATTTAAAACCAGTCACTAGTCACAACAGATATTTTCCAAGAATTAATGCTGAAGCTACACGTTGATCCCTCCTTCAACAGCATGAAAGTGTAGATTTCTTGACCTCCATAATTTACCAGTTGAGGTCACACATTAAGGATCTCAAGGAGGAGATCTAATCACTGAGGAATCAAAATAAGCATATTACCCATACACTATCCAACCTCTGTTCTTTGGTAAGCCAAAATCATGCTAGCCAGCAGTAATATCAAAATGAACAAAAACTATGCATTCTGTCAAACATTTAAACCCTTAAAACCAGACTCCCCCACACACACATTCAAATTAACTAGTATAGAGGTCTGAAGACACTGACTGATCAGAGTGTCTTCAGACCAGTCATGTCCTCAACCAAGGCTACACTCTTGAAGAAGTATCCCAACCAGATACCCCACTGGGAAATAACAGACTCCCCATAAGCCCAAAAGCTAAACAGTACTTCAACTAATGGCCATCATGCTCTGTCAACCTTATATACAAGATTTACAAGATCCACCTTGAACACTTCATCAGAGGCTATCATGACTCATATAGAAATAGCCGATGGCGATTTCTGGGGGAATCATGACTTCATCATTTGCAAAACTTGTGGCATGTATTCCAAAGTCGAACTAGTGGATAATCATAGTTCCCTGGCAATTCTTTTCTTTGTAACCATTGTATGGAGTGTACTGATCTAAAATTAAAATTTGTTGCAATGCTAGAAGAATTTGAGTCACTGAAAAAATGGGTGCTTGCCATAGAGAATAAATAACTGGGAGCTTGTCAGGGACCCAAGACTAGTAACCTACGAAGTGATGCATTCCTGATTCTGGCCCCAGAGTAGAATAACCAAGTGCAAGCTGCTGTGGTTCAGAAGGACTTAGTTCTATTAGGAGAGACTGTTGTCAGAAAAACAGGAAATATATATTTTTTTTAATAAGGATATGTGGACTAGAACCTGGTATGTCTGCCAGGAGCAACAATTAATGATGTCACCAACAGATTGTCAGATTTTATGGGAAGATAAAAAGAATATAATACTTCATGTGGGGACAAATGATATTAAGCATACATGATCTGACCATCTGTTAAACAAATATAGCCTTGTGGATTAACTCAAGACATGGACTCTGCAAGGCTTTTGAGGAGAAATTCAGTTTGGTCCACACTTGTAGGTAGAAGGAATCCATTTTTGTAGAGACAGGATATATTTAAACAAAGGTGGTGCAAGAGTTTTTGCCAGTATCATTGAGGATACCTTAAAGGTTCAAAGAAACTGCTAGTTTGGAGGAGGGGGGGGGGGAACATGGGTAATGTAGATACACGTTTATCTGATAATACTGCTCAAAGTAATGCTTGCACACACCTCAAGAGTACAGTCAGTCCTCGAATAACACGTGTTTACACTACACGAATTCAATCATACACGATTTATAAATAGGGGAACGATATCTTATATAACACGAACCGAATTCACTTATGCACGATTCACCTTTGTGTTTACAAGAAATGGCAGTCGAATGCAACATGATAGGAATGAAGAGAAGATTCTGAAAATGTACTTGTTTTTTATATCAGTGAAGGGGAAACACATTTCACCATAATAATGTAAAAAAAAAAAAAAAACAATTCCAGCTATCGGTATAATTGCAAATGCAATTAGATCGAGTTTACTACCAGTTTATAACAGATTCCACTAGCAGAAACGCAACTGGAAATTGTTTTTATTGTTTTATGGTAGTAACCCCTAGAAATGTGCTTTAGTAAAATGTGAGGTGTTAATAGTGTATCTCTGCCTTTACGGTGTTGTTTATTCAGTTTCTACACGCGCGCAGCTTTGTTTATGTGTATCAAGCGTGCCTCCTCGTTTTGTAATTGTGCTTTATTTCCTAAAAATGAGTAAAATACTTAAACGGTTTGAAAAGGAAGCATCCTGGTGAAGACACTGCAGATTCAGAGAGAAAAAGAAAAGCAATATCGATAAACAGAGGCAGACTGGGTCAAAAATTCTTACCCGGGAAAATTTATAGTGGCCTCACACTAGCGTTTATGGCCAAAATCACACTGGCCTCCAGGGTTTCCCCGGTAAGGCTTATAGCCAGTCCGCCTCTGTCGATAGAGGAAAAAATATGAAATTGTGAAATGCTTTGAGCGAAATTAAAGACCATGTGAATATTGCACGTGCTACAGACCTAAATGAGGCAATGCCGAGAATTACAAAGAATGCAGAGAAAATAAAAACAACTTTCACAGCAGGAACAACTCAAAGTGTAATTAAAATCCATTAGATTAAGACACAAAGAATTGGAAGAGATGGAACGGCTGTCATCTGTTTGGACAGAAAATCAAACAAAAAACAAGTTTGCCTACGATAGAAGGAAAAGCATTAGCAATATTTTATTACGTAATAGTTGTAATAAAATACTTACGTATTTTATATATCTTACGACTATTTGTAACCAAAACATTACCAAACACAATAAATAATCATAATAAAATACTTAGGTATTTTATTACGATTATTTATTGTGTTTGGTAATGTTTTGGTTACAAATGTGTGTTCAATCTTGGGTGGTCGGCACCTAACCCTATTTTTCCCATAGGGTCTGTTGTTTATATTGCACGATTTTGCATTGCACGAGGGTTTCTAGGAACACAACTATCGTGCTATACGAGGACTGACTGTACTTGTTTGTTACTGCAACAGATCGTAGTAGCAAAATGTTCTGAGGGCAGAAACATTTCAAATGAGTGGGTAACTAATGCCAGGGAAGCAAGCTTAAATAACTTCAAGAGGTGTGTCAGGGTAGTTAACTATACAAGAACACTTAAGTCTTAACTGTTTATACAGTAATGTCAGAAGTGTTGTCAATAAAATGAGTGAATTCAAACTGCTGGTTAGGACAAGCAACACAAACAATAGGACTTATGAAAACGTGGTGCCACTTGCAGACAGTGGATGATGAATTTCAGTATGGTATATACAATGCATTTGGGAATGATTGGGCAGATAGAAGGGTAGGTGGAGCCATGCATCTCATCAAAAAGCAACCTAAGTTCGAAGAAAGCATTTTTGGATTCTGACGTTTTGCATACAAGTATAGAATGTGTATGGTATGAGATAGTTAGAAGCAAAAGTATAATGAGAGTGGGAGTAATCTACATGTCAGGTGATTGCATAGATTACGATGAGAGCTTCTACATGCAAATAGAATGGGGAAGTAAGCGTGAATGTCTAATTATGGGTGATTTTAATTTGCCTCTAATTGATTGAAGCAAATGGGAAGGGAACTTGACATGGGGGACAAAATTTTTAAATCACCTAGATGATTGTTATTTGCATAAACATGTCAGGGAAAGTACTAGAAAAAGAATATTATAGACCAGATCATCACCCACGAACCATATGACATAATAGGTCTGACAGTAACAGGAAGCAATAGTAAGAAGTGATCACGGAGTTCTACGGTTCTACGGTGAACGATGAAGAGAGAGAGAGAGAGAGAGAGAGAGAGAGAGAGAGAGGTAACAGTAGTTAAAGGCAAAGGAATGGATTATAATTTCAGAAAAGGAAATGGCTTAATTTGCTACATGGCCTCTATTAACTAGGTAGATATCTCACAGAGAGGGAATACCTTTAAAATATTAATTACAGAAATGGCCTTGAATGCATAAATACCATTAAAAAAATACTCCACAAGGAGGATTCAAATTTGGATGAATAATGAAATTGCCAGATTACTTTAGCAGAAAAAGCCAGCATGGAAAAGTTACAGAGCAATAAAAAGTACTGAAGATCTGTAATAGTGCCACAGAAAAGGTTAGGTTGGCAAAGGAAGATTAAGAGAAATCGCTGGCAAAGAGTAGGGATAAGGAATTCTTCAAATATAAATGCAAAGAAGAGAAGGACAAACCAGATTGGACCCTTACGTAATGCATGAGATAGTATTAGATACCTTAACTGATGTTACAGATGAATTCAATAGTTACTTTGCATGAATATTTACAGAAGAAACCCTTTATGCAAATGAGAAATTATAGGAGTGAAATTGAACAATATGTAATTAATGATATTAAAATTTCACGATTATTTAATGAAAGAACTACAGGAAAGTAAGGCTGCTGGAGTTGATTGCATATACTCTAACTTTAAGGGAGGCAGCAATTGAGTGCTGCCTCCCATCACTGGATTCAGGAGAGATTCCATTGTGCTGGAAAAGTGCAAATGTATCTCCAATACATAAGGGCAGTTCTAAGAGTGTAGTGGTCTAACTTCAGTAGTAGGGAAAATCACGGAGGCTATGATCAAGGGTGGAATTCAGGATCATTTCGGTAGAAATGGAATTCTGAAAGATAGACAGCATGGTTTTGTAAACGGAAAATCCTGTTTAACAAATCTGATTAGCTAATTTGACAGGGTCATTCATGAGCTAGATTTAGGGAATAATTGACATTGTTTATTTAGATATCAGCAAAGCATTTGACTCAGTCCCACATAAGGTTACTTTATAAGCTGGAACAGGTTGGAATTAGTGAAAATCCTTAGATATAGAAGGATGGCTTCGGGACAGGAGGCAGAAAGTTGTAATAAATGGTTATTCCTCAGATTGGGTTAGCGTAAGAAGTGGAGCCCAGGCAGCTTGACTTTGATGGATTGCCAAACACAATTTATAATATATTTCAGATGTCACAACTACCAGAAGCTATATAATAACCACAGTAGAATCACTCAGGGATCAGTATTGGGACCACTATTGCTTTTGATTTTCTGAAATAACATCAATGAAGGGATAGTGGGCGTCATGTCAAACTTTGCAGATGTAAATATTGGTAAAGTAGTTAATAATCACTGCTATTCTTCAGTGACCTAGATAAACTTCAGGGATGGTCAGAAAAGTGGAAGGTCTTAACATCTAGGGAACAGTAATCCCAAAATAACTTATAACTTGGGGGAGTTGAACTAAAGTCAGTAGTGGAAGAAAGAAACTTAGAAGTTACGATACGGTCAGATATGAAGTTCTCTGAGCATTGTAGACAGGTTGCAAGGAAGGCCCATAGCGTCCTATCGATGATTTATCAAACATTTGCTAGTAAAGATAAGGACATCATAATCCCATTATATAAGGCTATTGTTAGATCACACTTGGAATACTGTGTTCAGATATGGAGATCACATCTAAAAAAAGACAGAGCTTCTTGAAAGGGTCCAAAGATGGGCACCTCCACTGGGTGAGATCAACAAAAGAATGTCCATGTAAGGAAAGACTTCAAATATTCTTCAGAGTGACCTAGATAAACTTCAGGGATGGTCAGAAAAGTGGAAGGTCTTAACATCTAGGGAACAGTAATCCTAAAATAACCTATACACTTGGCAGAGTTGAACTAAACTCCGAACTAAAAAGGAAAGACTTCAAATATGTGGGTTGCAGAGCTTGGAAAGTAGGCACCTTAGAGGAGACTTGACTGAGGTGTTTAAGGCTCTGAGAGGCAAAAGTAAAATGAATGAGGATGAAATTTTCACAGTTATAAATGATTCTAGAAATAGGGGACACAGTTTCAAGTTACAGGGGGAAATGCTTAGACTAGATTACAGGAAGTTTTCTTTTAGCAAGTGAGTTATAAATTACTGGAATAAGTTACTTACATGGGTGTTAGAGGCTGACAGTTTGGGGAAATTCAAAGGTCAGCTGGACAATTAGCCTATGGGAGGAGGGAAATGCATAGGTTGTCTATTTTGTTTTTTTTTTATTGTTTGTTTGTTATTTGGATTTTAGGAGCATTGGCAACTAAGGCCATATTGCTCCGAGGATATGCGGTGGTCATTCCCTGACCTTTCCGCATCCTCCACATTTGGTGGGCACGGGCTCGAACCCCGGTCTAATCAAGAAGCGTGTGCTACGCACTGCTGCTCCTGCCCACCTGGCTACAGAGGCACCTGTTTTAGCCTAGCGGTCAGGAGCGAGAGTGCATAGCATGCGTTCCTTGAGTGGACCAGGGCTCAAGCCCGTGACTACTAAATACTATAAATATTTTTGTATTGACGATTTATTGTAAACTCTACTGATTTGGTTGTCGTGCCAGAGTATAAACAGAAAATTTATTTATTTATTTTAATATTTATAAATTATTTATTTTATTTTTATTATTATTATTTTATTCTTTTTTTGGCTGGTGCACCATAAGCCTTAGGCTTCCTTGCACCATATGGCCATTGTTAATACTATATCAGTGTGCTTACTAACAAAACAAAAAAAAAAAAAAATCCTCTTCCTATTTTGCCCAACCATTCACTCCAAAAGTTTCGTTCACTTCTCCCATGAATTTATTTAAATTGTCAATTTCCACAATGGCAGATGGAAGTTTGTTCCAGCAATAAACCTGCTGAATAAAGGACTACCCGCTGGATAAAGGAAAATTTCCACACATACTAATACTATACCAGTGTGCTTACTAACATTTCTGCTGATACCTATATCCATTCTAGAGATATACAAAACACCCTCACTACCATGGCCCGTCCTGCCTGCAATACCTCAGGATGATACCAACACTGACTGCCTTCCTCATAATTCTGATTCCTGACCAGAACTCCATATCCTGACATGTAATAGCCTCCAAACCTCATCTGACACTGGCTGAGAAGTATAATGTATTGACAAGGGTCAATATTTTTGACTCCTGATTTGGACCTAGAATACATCTTGAATCTATTAGAAGAATGTTTATTGAGGAACACAATCTCTCAGTTGAAGTTAAATGCTCTTCACAATGATTGCTCCACATGATCTTTCTTCATAATTGCATCTTAATAAAATCCCAAAATTTGCAATCTACCTCAACCAGTTCAGACTAAAACTAAATACAGAAAAGTCTGAATTTATGATATTCTCCTTAAATAAAATATCTTCCTGTATTTGGCCAGTGCTGTGTAATGCTCCTACCACTATTGTTAATGAGCATTCAGATCTTGGGGTTGTGTTTAACCCAAAGTTTTGCTTCAGCAATCAGATATGCTGCTCACCCAGGCAGGCACCTCCGTAGCAAGGTGGGAAGGAGCAGCAGTGCGTAGCACACACTTCTTGATTAGACCGGGGTTCGAGCCAGTCACCACCAAATACGGAGGTGCGGAAAGGTCAGGGAATGACCACCGCATATTCCCGGAGCAATATGGCCTTAGTTGCTAATGCTCCTAAAAACCAAATAACAACAACTCACCCAGGCAGCTTGACTTTGATGGAATTTTTTAAAATAATAATAATACTACTAATAGTTTTTTTTTTTAATTTATTTATTTAATATTAACACCTAGGGAGATGGTATGAATGATTTTCCCTGGGCACTCAAATTGCCAGACAAGGTCCTGTTGTGCAACATAACCTAATGGAAGTCAGCCTTTTGCCGCATTCCAATCTAACTGGTAAAACTTGTTCTGTGTAAAACAGCGAGCACTTTCAAATTTAATGTTTATGGTTGTTAAATTTCTGACTAGATCTGATTCTTCACAGATGCAATTTTGAATGCTCACATTTATCAACTGCTAGAACAAATGGTCATCATTTTAAAACTTGCAATTGTTAACCTAAATGGGGCCCATTGCCTTGACATGAAGTAATAACACAGGCGTGCGCTGATGATTAAAGGTAGTGCAACAGTAAAAATCAGAGAACTTACAGTTCCCACCACATAAACCAGCTGGTTGTTTCAGAAATATCACTAACTTGTTTAGGAAAGATGACATAATTTATTGGTATATGCAAAATGAAATTTTAATAAATATTCTGCTTATTCAGAAAACAGCGTAACACATTTATAGAGTTTAAAGGTTTAAGAAACAAAATATGCATTATTACATTTAATCTTTTTTTAAAATATATGGAACTAAATATACTAAAGCCACACAAAATTACAACACTATAACACTAAATATAAAGTAGAACTTCAAATATTCAGAATTTTAGCTATAATAAAATGTCACCAGGGTTATTTTGCCATTTTTCCTATTGTCCTTCATTAACAAATTATTCTTTCTCAACTTTGAAATTATAATATTCTAGTAATATTTCAGTGCCACAATAATACAATCCTGAACAGCTATTGGAATACAACCGTCTTTGACTAATATGCAAAAGAAATGAGTATTTCTGTCAACTGACACAAATGGCACTGCAAACACTGGAAGTTGACTATCTGTTCCTATCTAATATATGGTACAACATAATCTATGCAGGTGTTAATTGATACTGAGATAGAAGTTATTACATTACATTTAAGATTCCGTTAATGCTGAAGTGCCACGGAGAGGCCGTGGCCTATCTGTGCACTTTGATGGATTGTCAAATGTCATTTATAATATATTTCAGATGTCACAACTTACCAGAAGCTATATAATAACCATGGTATTCTCTCCACTTTTATATGCTGGAGAGGTATGGACATCTTTTGCCCCCCGAACAATGAAACCACTTTTTGCTACTGAGTTTTGGCTCTTAAAATGGGCCATAAACAAACACATTTCCGCTACAGTTAAGGATGACTGCAATGGCCAGTTCATTACAAATTCAAAGATTCCCCAAGCCGATTACAGTAAAGTCTTACCATGACGGTTAAAATGATCAATGACCAGATTTCTGTACCATCATTCTGGGACTTGTACTCTTGAAGAGTCCCTCAGCCTTCCCTTAGAATGACCCCCGAACTTTGTGCTCACATCTCAGCCATCTTCACTTGTCTGATAGGTTTCTACCCTTTCAGATTATCTCACATGCCCAGTCATTGGATGCCAACCTTAATAAGTTTACTTGTGACAGGAATTAAAGATGCCACATCCTTGAGTCACAATCTGTCCCTGATCCTCTTCCTCCTGCTTGTAGTTCACCTTAACGCCATTTCAAGCCAACAAAACTATCTGCCATAAAGGAGGCTTACTAATTTATTTAGTATGGTGATGAATAATAATAAACTTTGTACTTTTGCTAACATTTTTATATGGGTTAGATCCATTCTCTCTTCGGACAGAAAAATGATTTATGACCATCTGTTCCTTATGTTTCATATTGCAATGTAAAATTATTTTTGCTTACCCATAATTGTACTTACCTGTAATTATATTTGTATATTGTGATATGTGATATTTATTCTGAACTTTCTGTACCTCATTTTATGCTTCCACATATGTATTTCCTTATTTGATTTATTGAATGTCTTCTGTTATTATTATTATTTGTTTTAACTTTTCTTTCACAAACTTTATTATCACTGATAACTGTACCATCATTCTAGGACTTGTACTCTTGAAGAGTCCCTTAGCCTTCCCTTAGAATGACCCCCGAATTTTGTGCTCACATCTCAGCTATCTTCATTTGTCTGATAGGTTTCTACCCTGGCATCTGTGAAGGGCAATATTGCAACTTTTTTTTTTTTTTTTATCTATTAGAATTATTATTGCAATAAAGATTTCTATCCCAAAAAACCATTTACCATATCCAGAGGGATCCTATATATCAAACCTGACTGAACACCACGGAAGCTAATTTTAAACAAAATAATATTGTAACTCTGGCTGAACTACTCACAGCTAGACTGGGATTGCCAAACATATCACTGATCGTTACACCTGCACAATAAAAAAGAAGAATGCTAGGATTTGCAGCAGTACCTATAAGGTTTAACTTTCAGCAGCAAAGGTCTGTGGAGAATGTTTCTTGCCAACACCACTGGCTTTTTGGACAGTCTTGGAAATAACAACAGAGCCCCTTTGCAGCGACAAAAGTTACAAGACCAACATCCTCAAAGAAATATACCACATTAGATGTTGCTCGAGTGGCACAGTGAGTAGATAATGTAAAACTTGTCAAAAGAAGAATAGAGCACTTCAACCTACACAATAACATCTATTTGTGCTGGAAATTATACACAGATGAGAATCAGACACTTCATGGTACATTCTTACCTATCAATCATACATATCATGGCACATCATACATACCAACTGATATGGTGATGACTTGAATTCTTAAAATGAATGACTGCAATGCAATGCAATAGCCCCATTAAGGGAGTTGGGTTTATATATTTCTAGGGAATAACTCAGTGATTTGCAATCTGCTCACATGTAACCTAATTTAGTTTTTTTAATCCTTTTTTATTCAAGAAAAGTTACACCTGATGCTGCCATCATGGGACACTGCTATTACTGTATGAGTATTGTACAATATTATTGTACATGTGTTGTAAGCACGTACAATATTATTGTACATGCTTGCAACAAAGAGTTTACTAATAATAATAACCACAGCCTTATACAGTGGGATAACTACCTCCTTATCCATCCTGGAAAAATTCCTATATATCATTGACAAAACCTCATGAGCTGTCCTAGTTGAGTAATAGAGGTGCCATGTTTAATGCTGTGTAGCAGCAGTAAGAGGAAGCACAAAATGAAGAAACAGAAGTATGAAATTTTAAAGCAACTGGACTCAAGTTTAAAAATAATTATTGAATAAAACATTGGTATACAGGATGTTAGTGATGACAAAAAAAAAAAAAAAAAAAAAAAAAAAATTTTTTTTATCTACTGACAAATGATTGAGAAAACATAAAACACCTAAAATGGGTAAAAATACCAATAATAAGTGCAGCTATAAAGGCACACAATAGTGCAACCACAATGTTCTTTTATTCATAATACAAACTTGGTAACTGTAAAGGGCTTTAAATGGGTTAAAAGTATCTGTACAAGTTCAGAATGTATCTTTATTAATTAACCAAGAGAAATTTTTAGTCAAATACTGTTATTAATAATGTGAGTAATTCTTGTAATTCTCATTTAAAATATTAATCATCTTTTAGTTTCACTGCGACAGATAATGACTGTGCTGTGGAAGAATTCAATAAATTTCTCACATGATAACAAAATTTTCAAGTTTCACTTTTGTTATCACCAGTGCAATGTATACAAGCAATACTAAGCATATTATTTGTTTATTATTACAAATGTATATCCCTGAGAGAGAGAGAGAGAGAGAGAGAGAGAGAGAGAGAGAGAGAGAGAGAGAGAGAGAGAGAGAGAGAGAATTCATGTCTTGGGATGTTATTTGCAGTTTAATTTTTTTGCATTACTGCTTTCAGTGAACTTTATAACCAAGCATTAGCTGCTCTTGCTAATTACTAGGGTTTGGATTTTTATCACCTTAAAAATGTCAAAACATGATGAAAATATGTCATTAAATTTAACCAAATATGACTAAATAATTTACCTTTACATACTGTATAAATGATATTTACTTTTTTTTATTCTTTTAAAGTTGTACGACTTGTTATACAAATTTCTAATAAGTAATATAATGAAAATATCACAATTTGCAAGTTTTGTTTTTTTGAAATATAAACATTAAAATAATTTTTTTAAAACATACAAAAACAAAAATGTATAGGCTAAGGTACAAGGCTACTAACACTTAAGTTTCTAAGTACTTTCCATCGCATTGCGATACCTGCATCCACTCCAAGTGTTTATGAGTTAATCTCCTTCTATCATCTGCAAATATTTGCTTGTAAGCAGAGAAGGACCTCTCAACATCACAAGATGTGATTGGGGCAAAATTAAACGCTTAATAACATCGGGAGCTAGAGGAAGTCTTTCAATGGCTGTATCCTCTAAAACTGGGGAAATTTTGCATATTTGCATATGGGAAAAGCATACCAAAGGAATCTCGTGAGGTACAGAAATGATGAAGGAAACAACACTGACACAACAACGGAAACAAAACAGTACAGAGGGACTTTATTCAAAAATGGCAACATACCACTAGCTGCCATGATACAGATGCATCACTGCGAAAAGTGAATCTAGCAACAGCTGCATTAGTTTTATCCAGAACCTTTGATGCAAGGAGATACGATTTAGATGGTTCATCTGAATCAAGCTTTCCGACAATAAAATTAGCTATATCCTTCACAATCTGTGGTTTCATCAACTGAACCCCACATACAGCTGCTTCTAATATCTTCACGAATATTGTTTAGACACTGCAAATAATAAGTAAATAAATAAATTAATTAAAATATAGCCTGCACAGCATTCAGTCTTTTGGATTTTATTAAATAATAAATTATTTAATAAAATTAATGAGAGCATACCGATTTATAGCGGTCCTCAAGGTAATTTTTCTGTAACGTTGATTCGTCAGGAATTTTTCAGAAGCAGTATTTTTCCAAGAAGCTTTTGAAGACAGGATTGTTCACTTTGTTCCAAGGAATGTTTGTGGCAACCAGTGCTTGGCATAAATCAGCAAAGAATGGATCTGGTGTTTTTTAGTTTTCTGCAGTAATCAGCTGCTGAAATTCTCCTTCTCCTTACATTCACTTCATGCAAAGCAGTAACGTTATGCTGTTGTAATTGGGATACTTTCGCGCACGGAACCTTAAAAATGTATTTATATATTTATTTAAGATTATTTATAAAAATTATTATTATTTTCCGATTTATATGAAAAAACTAAATATGCATGGGCATTAAATTTGGAATGTCCATATATGGAAGCATCCAAAATTAAAAATTATGATAGATCTATTACCAGGTAATTAATTAATTTACTTAAATAAACTAAATGCAACAATTCATAATATTTAAGAGTTTAAGATTCTATATAATATTAGTGTAGACACACCATAGATAACTCTTAAAGAACAACTACGATAGTAGTGTGAAAGGCATCATTTCGTCTATATCTCATGCTGTGCTCTTCCTTCAAAACGAGTTGTCTATTTATTGCACTACCTCGAATAAGTAACGCTTCAATAATAGAGAAGACTGTTGTTACTTGTCTTACCACTACCCACCAATGAAAAGCCAACTAGCCTTAAAATGGTGTCGTTTGGGTGATGGTACTCGTTGAGAATAAGTAAGAATAGTTTTCTCTATTAGTGAAGCGTTACTTATTAGAGGTAGTGCAATACATGGGCAACTCGTTGAGAAGGAAGAGCACAATATGAGATACAAACGGAATGATGCCTTTCACGCTACTATCGTAGTTCTTCTTTAAGAGTTATCTATGGTATATCTACACCGATATTATATATATTAATTAATTTCCGTACGTCTTTATTGCACGTGTTGCAATATATTATTTATCCATCCATTTGATATGTGTCTTTAGACTTCTACAGAAGAAATCCATTTTCTAAAAAGCTCAATTTTGGCTTCATTTCGCCAACAGCCGAAGTTTCTACTGTATAAAATAAGTTGAACAAATAATTTGTTGAACTCAGTATAAGGCAAAACTATCGTAAAGTTTTAAATTATAGCTAAAACGACACTACGGTGTGGTTGCGAGTGACGAAAGAGCCAATCAAAATAACTTTGGGATTTAGCCGCTTGTGCCTGCCCATGCTGGAATGTGAAATGATTAAATGTAAATTCCCACGGTTTTTTAGAAATAAATTTTAAATCAATTTGATAAATAATTTGTTGATTATCGTAAGACGAAATATGAAAGTTGTGTCAACAAGTATAAAATATGCTATTAAATATATTTCATTTTTTTTTTTGAAATTATGACCTAATGTGTAAAATATGATGAAATATGGAATTATAAACACACTTCTTTACGATCCTCAGACCATGTAACATGGACACACTAAGTTTTGTTTCGTACCTTTATGTAAACGAAAAATGAATATGATAATACATAAAAATCCGAACCCTACTAATTACACTACATACTGCTTAAAAATTTTTTCCCAACAGCCTAAGGAGATACCTTGCACAGAAGAAAAGTTAAGTGATCAACTTGACCTTGACAACACTTTAGAACAGGTGATAGTGGTAGACAGAAAATTCCCAACATTTTAAGTACAGCTGAAAAACAAATGTTTCATCAGAGTTATGAAATTTTACTTTAGCTGTGCAGAATTAAATGTTTTTTGTGTGTGTGTAAATAAGTCACTATTTACAGAAAAGATTAGCCATGGAAGTGGCATAAAAGGAAAATATTATACTCAATTACATAACTAAAATAACTAACCTATATGTTAGTTCCTACTAATGTTCACTACACCCAATGACTTTCGTTGTTACCCTTCCTACCATTATTAATGACTCTTTAGAAATAAGGAAGAAATATTCTTGAATGAAGAAGAGTGAAATTATTTAATATGCAATTGTGTTCAAGAGAAGGGGAAAAAAAAAAAACTACACAAATTCTGCTATTTTTGTTTAATTGCTTTTCAGCGATGCTTTAAAAAACTAAGTAAATTAGAAGCACTTATTTTTCAGAATAAGGTTCAACAAGGAATTAAAAAAAAATGGTAGCAAATAAATTCTGTTATTTTTTTGTTGGATTGCTTTTCACTTTTTTTTTTTTTTTAATGCTGGATTCCTCTTGGGCTGTTGGTCAAAATTCATCACTGCAGCAATATAGTCATATCAGTCATGGGAAAGTGCAATTTCCTTTTCACCAAAAAATATGTCTAGTGGAATGTCATGTACTGCTTAAAAATTTTTTCCCAACAGCCTAAGGAGATATACCTTGCACAGAAGAAAAGTTAAGTCGGGTATCCTTTTATCGGTAAAAATTTGACATTACCAATGAGTATAGTGGACTGCAAAAATTTGCTATGAAACAACCATACTGAATGTGGAGGGAAAACCAACTCTGGTCAAAAATAAAAAGTCATGTAATGCATAGAAGAATTTTTAATAACAACCCTTGTTAAAAGCTATAAATCCTCTCATGCATTGTTAGAAGACAAGTCACCTTGCCATTCTTGAGGTAGGCAGAAAAAATGCTGTGAAACACAGCCATTAACATGTGTGGAAGGAGAATCAGATCTGACAGCAGAAATTTGCACAATAAACCCCACCAGTATGCTATTGGGGGGGATCACTGAGGGGAAGCAAGGTCATAACAGCTGTGGCAAGAAATTATGCTGATAAAAGATAAACAGTGAGTGCTGACAGCACATAAAATTCAGTTCTATTTGATTACATGTTTATTGAATACAATAATGCCTTCAGTAAATAAAAATAAAGTTTATTGAATAAGCATATAAGCCTATACATAAAACAACAGCAAATTTCAGTTATAGCTCCAATCAATTTTGTTTTAATGATGTTTGCATTGGTTTTAGTTGGTTTCAGCAGTCTTTTTAATTAGACAAGCTACTTTTAAGTTGTGGGACCTAAATTCAGACTTTGAATTTCATTGTAGGTGTATTCTGACTAATCTATACTAAAATAAAATAAAACCCTCTCTCATTCTTTGTATGGCTGTGACTTTGGAATGTGATGCATTTTGAATAACCTAATGTTGAATTAATGAGTATATACTGTATTATTTAATATAAATAATATTATAAATAATATATCTATAATAAACTGTCAATAAGTAAGCAATATACCTGTAAACTTATTCATAGGCTCAGAATGTTGATTAGCTGACATTTTGAAACTAATAAATAAACAATAGAAAGAGGACAGCAGACACCACTGTAATGAAGAATGAAATGGAAAAGTAAAATTGTGATGGATGCATGAGTGCTAAAAAATTTATATGCATACTAGATCATAAACTGTTTTAAAATAACAAAAAAATACTGTACATATAAAAAAAATTAAGTTAAAAAAACTAGTTATATAACCCCCTCTCAGAAACACTCCTATCCCATCTGACACTTTTTTAAAACAGTTTTTAAGCCTTCTCTATTATTTTAAGGCTGCATAAAAAAAACATTTAACCTTAAAAACACTCATTCTGCAAAATAAAAAAAAAATTGTGTCAATACATTCAAGATGAAAGTGATATTATTAATTATTTTTATAGCTTGATATACAGTGGTACCTCGGGTCACAAACTTAATTCGTTCTTTGACTCTGTTCACGAACCGAAACAATTTTTCCCATTGAAATTAATTCAAATCCAATTAATCCGTTCGACCGCCCCAGAAACATTGTTTTTTTGACTTTTTTATGGATTTATATGTGGCAAAAATATATAATATAAAATATACAGTATAACTTTACCTTTGTGGCACAGGAGGAGGAGGAAGACTACTCCTTTGAAGGAGAGTCACATTCCATAATAACGTCAGGCATTTCTGGTGTTTTTTCTCTTGTTTGTATCCTGGAAACTGATTCAATTGCTGGCTCAGTGGCTGGTGTTTTCACAAGATAACGATCCAGAGACATTTGTCTTTTTCTTTGTTGGATAATTTTCTGAAAATGGGGCATCACATTGTCATTTAAAATGTCCACTGCTCTGCTGGCCACAGTTTTGTTAGGGTGATGCTTCTCAATGAAAACCTGTACTTCACTCCACTTGCTACAAATTTCTTTGATCTCAGCACTTGAAACATGTACCACCTCTTCCTCCTCCTCCTCTCCTGAGTGCTCCTCCTGCATAACTTTCATCTGTTCATGTTGCAACTCAACAAGTTCTTTTGTGTTGAGTTCTTGTCTGTGGTCCTCCACCAGCTCCACCACATCCTCCTCATTGACCTCATTGGTTAATTTAATGCAAAAAAGCAAAAAGACAAAAAAAAAAAAAAAAAAAAAAAATTGTATCAAGAACAATGTAATGACAAACAATGTTCACAGCGCGCAAACCTGAGTACAACTGATGCTGTTCGCGAGCCGAAAACATGCCACCAAAGCCATGTTTGTGCATTCGTGCGCCGAGGCATTGTTGGCGGGTAAAGTCAAAATTTGTTCGGAAATTGTGTTCGTGGGCCGATTTGTTCGTGACCCGAGGTACCACTGGATTAGCTGTTTTTTTTTTTTTTTTTTTTAATCAAACTCACCTTCTGACCATAACGATAGCGAAGAAACTAAAATGGCATGAAATAATTAAAACAGCTTTTGAATCAGTGGGAAAAAAGCAAACTTGTTGTTTGTATTAACGAACAACCACTTCTAAACTTATACAGTAGAACAGAACCAAGCATCTGAACATTAGATTTTCATTAACATGCCATCAGTTGGTATTAACTGATATGGGGCAAGCACTTGCACTGTATGGCTAATACTATTTTTTTTTTTTTTGCATCAGCAAAAAATAAATAATAAAATAAACTATTTGATTCCCTCTTCATGCAGGTGTCTATTGAATGCTGACAGAATCTCCCCAAGTGTTAGCCTCAACAATCTATGGCAG
The DNA here is from genome assembly GCF_048544385.1 of Mastigoproctus giganteus. Lineage (NCBI taxonomy): Eukaryota > Metazoa > Arthropoda > Arachnida > Uropygi > Thelyphonidae > Mastigoproctus > Mastigoproctus giganteus. The sequence continues at coordinate 13,656,247 of NC_143586.1, read as the reverse complement.
GGGTCGGGGCAACTTGCGGCTCCAACTTTTAGCCCACATGAAGCTGTTATTTGGTTTTTAGGAGCATTAGCAACTAAGGCCATATTGCTCTGGGAATATGCAGTGGTCATTCCCTGACCTTTCCGCATCCTCCGTATTTGGTGGTGACGGGCTTGAACCCCAGTCTAATCAAGAAACATGTGCTACGCACTGCTGCTCCTTCCCACCTGGCTACGTAGACGCCTCCCCACATGAAGCACAATATGAAATGAAGTTAAGAAGACTTAAAAACAAGGGCATGTGGAGTGCAAGACTAAAATGCCTTAAAACTGAAATTGAGGATTTGGAGAGGCAAAAGGCTGCCCTTGTAATTCTACACAAATGGACGGTGATAGATGAGCTGAAAAAAGGAAGACAATATGCGAAGTAGCTTACCGGACACGTATATAAATTTGAAAATATTTGTATTTGGACTTCTGTGTTTGGTTCGATGTAATTCTGGAGGCAAATATTTTTGAACGTGAACTATATTAAAAATAAATCAAGAAACCATCTGAACAATTAAAGTCACATTAATTCATACCTAATTGGATGTTTGTTACATTTTTTCAGTATTAATAAATATATTTTTTTTTAAATAAAACATCTTCCACTATTCCATCTATTAAAAACTCCCCCTCCTCCAAGCTTGAGCTGAGGCTCTTCTGATTCTCTTTAATTAGATCAAAAATGGCTCTTCACTCAAAACAGGTTGCCAACCCCTGACCTATGGAGTTAAACTATAAATAATTTACAACAGCAAAAAATTCATCCTCATTCAATTTACTTTCACCTCTAACAGCCTTATACATCTCAATCAAGCCTCCTCTAATGCCTTGTTTCTAAGTTCTATAACAATATATTCAAAGACCTTCCTCATATGGATGCTCTTTCAGATATCACCAGATGAAGCTTGATGTCTTTTTCAGGTGCAGTCTCCATACCCAAACACACAGTGTTTGTGGTCTTATACAGTGGAATTATGACTTCCCTATCTCTACAAGCAAATGTCCAAAAAACCATCGACAGACATGAGCCTCACTGCCTACATACACTGATTAGGGAACATCATGTCTGACCAAATCATAAATCTCAAATCCCTTTCTTCCTTTATGTCTTTAGTTTGGAGATGATATTCCCCAAATGTAAGACCCTTTGCATTTTGCTGAATTTAAACATAGCTGCCACTTTTCTGACCATCCCCGAATCTTTCTAAATCATCAAGAATTGATCATTAACTATCCTACTGATCTTTACATTTTCTGTAAATTTTGGCATTGTATCCTCTACCCCTCTGTCAAATGTTATTTCAGAAAATCCAAAACAGCAGCAGTTCCAGTTCTTGGGGAACCCTACTTCTTATGTTAATCCAATCTGAACAATAATCATTATGACATCCCCTGCCTCCTGGCCCACAGCCATCCTGCAATAATAGTAATCTCCCATATGACACTGAATTAAATATATTGCTGAAATCCTATAAACAATATCAAAATTATTGAGTAGCTATTAAAATAGTATTAGAGGTTTTAGTATTACTAGTAGCAATTAATGTAAGGAAGCAAGCTTATATAGTATTCGCCAAAAAAAACAACAACAACAAAAAAAAACAATAACAATAATTACCTCATCTGTCCATACATTCTAATAATTTGTCTACTTCTTTAATTTATTCATTCAAACTATACACCATCCCAACAACAAACAGAATCTGTTTCCAAAATCAATCTGTAGCTGAAAGCAAATTTTCACATCTATCAGACAACCATCCTTTTTCAATTTAAATTTCCAATCCCTTGTTCTCTGAGCAAGAATTAGGATGCCACCTGCATTTAATTTACTTAATCCACTTAAAGCCTTAAATACTTCAATCAGGTCCCCCTAGTTTCCACACACCTAGTTTCCAGCTGCTGCAATTTGCAGAATTAAAACCTTTTATGGTGAGAGTTCCCTTTTGTGTTCCTGAGTAAACTTGTTGCTCTTCTCTGCACCCATTCCAGCATATCTATATTCCTAAAATGAGGCTTCCAGACCTGCATGAAGTACTGAAGATGTGGCATAACACACTGCCTTATACAATAGGGATAATCATCTCCTTGTTCCTGCTGGCAAGATTTTCCTGTATGTCATTAATAGAACAAGTTTTCCTAGCAGCCTATCCATACTACTCAAAAAACGTCATGTCTTTATCTTTCCTGAACATGGTGCCTTAGTTGTCCACGTGCCATAAAAACCAAAATCACTCCCTCATTCACTCACTTTATCTTTCTCAATACTATGTTGCTCATAAGCAGAACCTTGAATTTGTCATTGTTAAGCCTCAGTTGCCGCTTCTTAGCCCATCCGGCAAATTTTTCTAGGTCTTGTTACAATGTCATACTCTGATTTTTAAGACAAACCACTGCAGCCATTCATATTATCTGCAAAATTGGATATTAAATTTAATGTCTCCATCAGAATCATTATTTTCCTCTGGTTGCCTGTAGTGGAAATTGTGTCCCTGTAAATTTCTATTAATAAAGAATTTTATTATTATTATTAATAAATATTGAAAACAATATTTATTAATTCTCCAGATCTGAATCCATCTGAGAATGTCTGAAATAGATTGGAAAGTGCAGTTAGGCTTCACAGTTCTCTACTGACCACAATACAGCAACTGACAAATATCATGATGGAAGAATGGCAAATCTGGAGCTAGACTCCCTCAGACACTTAATGGAATCTCTGCCATAGCATATATGGGCTGTAATTCAAGAAAAAGGTGGCTCTGTTGGTACTGAATAAAGGTTTCTAATTTTATGGCCAATGAGAATAGTTTATATAAAATTTTAGTTTGAATCATTAAAAAATACCTAGTATTTTCCCTTTTTTGTTATTTGTGACATGCTGACACAAGTAACAATCATTTAGTTGATTTAAAAAGTTAGTTTGAAATATCATATGAAGAAGAGTTTAGTTTTAAAATTGAGGCAAGCCCAATGATGCACACTGTATGCATGAGTTGAAAGTTTAATGTGATTAAGCTGCCAATATTTGGGAAAAGGTTTGCTGGGAATTTTATACTAAGTATGTTAATTCTTGGTTTGACAAAACCACCCAAGAGCAACAGCTTCATATCTGAGTAAATTTATATGTCAACTTAATGAGCAATCTTGTAGAATGAATTATAGGAACAATGGGAAGATAACTAAATGTGCTGGATGAGTTCAGTATTTGAATGATGTACTAAAATCAGTACTAAAACTGAATTAGTGATAATATGCTCTAGTGTTTGCTGCAGTTGTGGATCCAACTTTCACATTAGTAATGCCATTATAAAAGCATTATAGTTTTGCTGCATGGAATAAGATGCACTATATTATTGATGTCTTTAATACTGTATTCAAATGTTTTTTTATCTATTGAAATACACTCAGAGTTTATTGTATTAAGAAAGATTAATACAATGTCAGTGCCATAAATGTCTTTAAGACAACAAGCCAACAGACAATATACAGAAGAATAAATTTTTGTACTATTTTTTTTTTTTTTTTTGTAAACAATTACTAAAGGTAAGATAACTTAATTTTTACTTCTGATACAGTATTGTGTATTAACTGGAGAGGGAATTTTCTATCAGAAAAGGCCTTAATTAGATACTGTAATTCAGTTTCGAGGAAATATTGCTTCATCCTCAAAGCAATATTTCATGGCATTTATTTGCTATGCAGAAGAAATACCTTGTACACAGCAAATAAATAATTTGACATTACATGGAAAAGGGTTAGTATTAGCAATGGCCATATGGTGCAAGGAAGCCTATGGCTTATGGTGCACCAGCCAAAATAAATTGTTCAGAATATGTTTGGTGGTTGCTTACATTTCTGAGAGAGGAGCTGAAATCCTGTAGGTAATTCGCACATTTATTTATAAATGACCGCCATCTGAAATCTAAAATGTTTTGTTTTGCCATTACTAAAAGAGGTTAATTTTATTATATTTATATTAATCACTGATTTTAAAGTACTGTCCTGTATGAATAGGTCTTGTAATTTATCTAATGTATATTCATATCCACATCTGTATACAAAGGAACTATCATGAAGCCATAATATCAGTACTGGATAATTTACTTTACTAATTAAATCACAAGTATGACCTGTGTTCGAAACTCCAAATTTATATCCCTTCTTAAGAGGTGAAATGATCTTGACTAAAAAGGATGATTAATTCGCAATGGTGAAAAATGTTTCTACGATACTACCGGTCATATTGATTGTACTGGCTTGTGTACCTTAATTATGCCAAAAATATGGGATGTAACAATATTTCTCATGCTGACGTATAATGGCATTTCCTTTATGCATAAGTCTGGAGTTTTTTTTTATGTTTATTTTTAAACATCCAAACCTTTGAAAAATATTTTCTGTACTGTACAGTGAGATATGTCCAGCAGTTGTCTTTGCACTTCCACTGCACTGGTGAACCCACATGTACAGTTCCTATAACTCCTATTACAGTGACAAAAAGATATTGAAAATTACAATGGTAAAAACACACTGAAAACTAGTGGCATTTTCAATAAACATTTGTTGGACTGGTATCTATCCTCTTCCTAATTCACTAAAAGACATCTAATTTCATTTTTTGAACTTTGTTACCATGAATGGTACAAGGTGTTAATTGCCTTTGTGTATTCTTTCAACATCAATTTTCCTAAATTTTGATATTGATATAACAGTATTCTTTCGAATACTATTACGTCAATAGTAATAGTATTCATCATGTAGTGAAAGGAAGCCACAGGCTTTTGTTGCACTAAAAAAAAAAAAAAAAAAAAAAGTTGACTAGAAAACAAATTATATGCTTCCCTCCTAACACAGGTAACTATTGAGTTGACCTTTGAATTTATTCCAACTGTCAGCCTCAACTACCTGCAGCGAGGAAAACTTTTTCCAGCTATCAATGACTCGCTGGCTAAAAGAAAACTTCCTCCAATCTAATCTAAACTTCAAGCCCTGTAATTTGAATTTATGACCCCTAGTTCTGGAATTGATTAGAACAGTTAGAATTCCACCGTCATTAATTTTACTAATTCCTCTCAGAGCCTCATAAACTTCAACCATCTCTGAAGTCTGTTCAAGTCATCCTGAAGGAGTGCTGCTTGGCATTGATTATTAATGACTGCCAATTGTTACACCATTTGCAAATTGACATCACACCTTCTATCCCGTTGTCAATATCATTTATGGAAATGAGAAACAGTAGTCCAAGAACCAATCCTTAAGGGACCCCACTCCTGACATTACAACAATCTGAAGAATATCCATCAATCACAACCCTCTGCCTTTTGCCATGCAGCCACCCAGCAATCAATCTTAGAATCTTACCAGTAATCCCAACCTGTTCAAGCTTATATAGTAACCTCTCATGAGGGGCAGAGTCAAATGCTTTGCTAAAATCCAAATACGCTATGCCGAAATTTTCCCTAAATCCAGCTCATCAGTAACTGTAACTGTGTCAAAACAGTCTATTAATTTGGTTAAGCATGATTTACCCTTAAAGCCATGTTGTGTGTCCTTCAGAATGCCATATCTATCTAAACGTCCCTGGATTGCACTCATTATCACTGCCTCTAAGATTTTTCCTACCACTGAATTCAGACCAACTAGTCTGCATTTACCAACTTCACTCTTAGAACCACTTTTATGTATTAGTGATACATTGGCACTTCTTCAATCCAAAGGAATCTCTCCCAAGTCCAAAGATGCCCTCATAATTAACCTCAATAGTTCAATACACTCTCTTGCCCTCCTCCTCAAAATTACAGGGTATATGCCATCAATAACTCCAGGAGCATTACTTGTTTTATGCTCAAAAGTTGTTCTAATAAACATCTGTAATTACAACTTCACTAATTTCATATGGCTCAGACTCACTTGCATAGCCTCTTCTTAGCATGAAAGATCTTTCATCAGTAAAGAATGATGCAAAATACCTATTCAGTTCATTTGCAACATCAGCTGGATTATTTAAGGTTTTCCCACACCCGGTGCACAATGGTCCAATCTTATTTCCTTTCTTCTTTTTTGTATTCACATACACGAAAAATTTCTTGTCCCCAATCTTTGCTCTCTTAGCCAATGCTTTCTCATACGCAGCCCTGGCCTCCATCACCTAATTTGTGGTACCTGTTGAAGTTGTACCCATTGAAGTATTCAGTACCTTTCATCACTCTGTAACTGTCCCATGCAATCTTTTTCTGCTCTATTTTACCAGCCAGTTCCGCAGTCAGCCATTTCAGCATCCTCCTCCTGGAATATTTTCTTAAAGTTATGAATGTATGTATGCGTTCATGGCTTCTGTGATTTTTGCTTTAAAAGTATTCCATAATTCAAATGTATTTGCCATCTCTTGGCAATCTGCTCAGTTCACAGATGCCATACAGTGCCTTTACCTTTAATTACTGCAACATGTTTCTATATATATTTTTAATTTTATTAAGCACATGCACAATTACATTTACTGAACAAAACATTTAATGAGAAAAATTTTTGATAATTAACAAAATTTAAAATTGTTTTAGTTGACTTTCCGCACGATGTTGTTGTTGTTGTTATGGGATTTCTGGCGCAAGGGCTACATAGGCCATATTGCACCTATCAAAGTAATTAAGTATACATGTGATTTCCGCACGAGCCGTAAGTTGTACACTGCTGTGAATCAACTGTAAGTGCCCTGTTCGAGAATTAGGAGAGAGTGGTTTCTTTTACCCTAATAAGTACCGTATTTGTTCGATTCTAAGATGCCATCGATTGTAAGACGCACCTTAATTTCAGAAAAAAAAAAAGCTTTGATTCTAAGAAAGAAAAAAAAATAATAAATAAAACATTAAAATAAAGCTAACAAATATTTTTATTATAACAGAATTCAATTTACTATCAACAATAGTACCGGTATTTATCAGTAGGTATGTTATTCATCACTTCCTTCTTAATCTTCTGAGCCGTCGATTTCTGTATCTGAATCAACATCAGCATCTACTTCACATTCAGGGTCCTTCTGAGCCGTCATTATCTTCAATTATTCCACAATATATCATCTTCTGAGCCATCGAGAGCGTTAGTAATGCAACATTTTTTAAATGAGTGCTTTACTATTCTTTCTGGGATCAGCTTCCAAGCTGTTGATACCCATTCTGCAAATTTGATGCCGGTGCTTTCTTAATTTTTCCGGAAAGTGTCAGCGGAAGGTTGTCGGTCAACAGCCAGGATTCATATTCCTTCCTCAAGTAATCCTTAAATGATTTGTTGACTGAAACATCGAGTGGCTGCAGTTGGCTAGTCATGCCACCAGGAATCACAACCAAGTCACCACGTTTTTGCACAATTTTATTTTTGACATGTTCGGACAAATGTCCATGAAATGCATCAAGTACTAGCATGCAGGTGGATTACGAAGACTTCCAGGACATCTATTCCATACAACATTTAGCCAGTCTTCCATAAGCTCTGCCGACATCCATCCATTTTTTTGTGCCCGCACAATAACATCTTTGGGGAAAATTTCATTCTTCGGTATGGTTTTTCTATTTAAAATTAAATATGGTGGCAACTTTCGACCATCAGCAGTGATATGCTGTTTTTCGTAGCCCGTGTGCTTATAATCTTGATTTCTTTAGCACCTTTAGCGTTGACTGTGTAATTTTGAGGCATATCGAAGAAGACTGGGATTTCATCAGCATTTCCAATTTGACTAAACTCGGTTTCTTTTTTTCCTTAATTTAATCACCTGTCGCTGAAAGTTAATCAGCTTCTGTTGAAAGTCTGCAGGAATTTTTTGACAGATAGATGTTCGGTGCCTTAACGATAATCCACTACGACACATGGGTCTGTCGCACCAGACGCGACTGCCTTTAAATTATTTTCTCTATTCCGAGGGACTTGGCAATTTCTCCGGCTTTCAATTGCATGGCTTGTCGAGTGATGGGTAATCCTTTTGAGCGTGTCTCTGTTACAAAACATATTACAGCTTCATCGACTTGTGGAAATCTTCCATTCTTAGGCCCTTTAAAGCACTTGGTTATTGCTTTGCATGAAAATATGGAATTGCGATAATTTCTCCAACGACGAACATTTACTTCACCAATGTCAAAATGTCAACCCGCAGCTTTATTTCCATGTTCTTTGGCATACACAATAACTTTTCGTTTCAATTCGGCTTCGTAGTGCAATCTTTTTGACATTTTAATGTGCAATAAGGGATCAAAATTAACGAAACTGAAACTTCCTAATTTTCGCTGAGTGAGCTCCACTATAATGAAATAATGGTGGCTTCACATTTCGAAAGCACACGAAATCACCCACGCCACTTTATTCTCCGATGGAATTGGAGAATGCAATAATGGTCAAACTTGGAGGCAGGGTTTGCACGTGTAAAAAAAAAAAAAAAAAAAAAAAAAAAAAAAAATCGCGATTGTAAGATGCCATCGATTCTAAGACACACTCTGTTTTTAGAGACGTTTATAGGGGAAAAAAAGTGCATCTTAGAATCAAAGTAATACAGTGATCATCTGTTGTTTCGCAGAAGTGTGTTATACACATTTACATACAAATTTAACAGCTAGTTCAAAGAACTAGTGACAATATCAATGATGGAAAAAGAAATGAGGACAACAAAGGTATTAAAACCTTCTAGACATGAAATGTTGACATTTGGTGAAAATGAAGTTAGAAAATTGTCAATTAGGTTACAGTTAAATGAAATAGATACAATTCGCATATTTCGGGAGTACCTTATTGATAAGACTGTTTCGGAAGAATTGAAGCATTTGATGAACACTGAGTAGAAATACCAATTCGATGAATGTGAACAAGGATTTTCGATTGTCAGCCCAACCAGAGCTTCGTTGATGACAAAAACAATTCCGTCACTACTATTTCTTAAAATTGTAGGCACACCGGTGACGCACTTCGATCCAGCAAATATGTTGATACGTGGCTGCTTCGGAAACGTCATTCAGCAACAGACACAAACAGAAGAAAAGAAGTTGGCATAGTGTGTCAGATGAGAACTTAATAAAAATTTGGAATATTTTACAAAAACTTTATTATGACATTATTTTTACTTATTACTTATTTTACTGATTTTTTTCTTACACATTTTACTGATTTTTTTTATACAGCAGATTCCAGTTATTTGGGCCACCGGTCAGTTGGGGCAAATCTTAAAAAACAACCCAATTGAGAAAATAGTCAAATAGCTTCGCTTAATCAGGGCAGGAGACCGCAGTCAAATAGCTTCGCTTAATCAGGGCAGGAGACCTGCACTGGAGATTACCCTATGATTGTCTGTCTCCGACCGTACCATGTGGTTCGGCCGGATTTCTGGGGGGTCACAACCATAAAACAATTAGCAGTCACCTGTTTATTGGGCTTTTCTGTTAGTGCAATCTATCATAAACTGATAGTAAACTCGATCTTATTGAATTTGCAATAATATCGACAGTTGGAATTCTGTGGGTTATTATGGTGAAATGTGGTCACACTTCCATGAAATCTTCAATCATATAAAAAAATTTATTTTCAGAATCTTCTCTTCATTCCTATTTTTAAAGCTTTGTAACTTTTTACTCCGTTCTCACTTGCACGTATCGTCTTACTTGCAATTTGTGTGTGGGTCGCGTTCTTTGTTATTGATTGCTTATCTTTTTATTGTTTTAAATTTTAACTCCATCCACAAATGTCAGTGAACAGAAATGTAAATTAGGTAGTATGTACATATTACAGTATGTATTAATTATTCCAATTATGTATATTCTTCCGATTTTCGCATATTTAATTTTTTAATTGGTAAGGTAATAAAGGGTAAATTTGTGCTTAATATATCTTTACTTTTATAGCCTGTGGATAATATTCCTCCTGTTTTTGCTAATTAGAATCGCTGTTAAAAGAATTAAAATTCAATTCACAAATGTGATCACAATGACCAGTGCTTACTACACATCGTATAGTGAATGGTACTTTACTATGGTTGTTGTTGTTTGGTTTTTAGGAGCATTAGCAACTAAGACCATATTGCTCCGAGAATATGCAGTGGTCCTTCCCTGACCTTTCCGCATCGTCCGTATTTGGTGGTGACGGGTTCGAACCCTGGTCTAATCAAGAAGCGTGTGCTACGCACTGCTGCTCCTTCCCACCTGGCTACGGAGGCACCTCTTTCTATGGTGACTCCATTGTAATGTGATTTGATTGTACAGTGAACCAATTGCAAAGTGGGAGTCCACTGTATTTTTTACCTTTTTTTACGTGAAACTTTGGATAATTGGAGCAGCCGCTTAATTGGGCCAAAATGCACTAGTCTCGATGTGTCCCAAATAACCGGAATCGACTGTACTTAATTAATAAATTTATGCTTAATAAACTGAGTGAATATACTTAATTTGTTGTTCTTAATCCAAAAACATTACTACTAAAGTAACAATATTAGGACATTTTTAGAGTACTGTACTTTTCATATCCTTTTAATTTTAAATTTTTCCTGACAGCAAAGAATGAGTACCAGCACCTATTTTTTTTTTTTTTTTTACAAAAAAAGCACTGCCTACAACCAGCTACAATCCACCCCCCCCCCCCCAAATCACCATTTCATATCATATCATATCATCTCCATAAAAACTGATGTCTTAATTAGTTAAAGATCTGTTTGGGAAATATTCACTGGTCATGTTTATCCCTTCTGACATGCTCTTGTTGCTTCCTGAACTTTGGTATCACATCCGGAAATGATCTGAGAAGGCACCTGCACGCACACAGATTTTAAAAATATGTAAAAACACACTTTTGAACCATATTTTCTTAAGCAATCCACAAAATGAATTTACTCTTTATAAACTGAACAAATATTGAAAGTTGAGCAAAAGCTAAGTGAGAACCACTGATTTCAAACTGAAAGTATCCCAAAGATATATGGAGTATCTTTGGGATACTTTTGCCACTATATAAAAGAAATACGCTAATTACCTAAATTGGTCTTTACTCTTATTGAAACTATTTTTAGATCTGTCTCTATTTCTTGGATAGTTTTGGCTTCTATCCCAACTTCTAGAACGGCTCCTTCCACGACTATCAGTACTTTTCCTTGTTCTTTCCCTAAATCTATCGGTGTCCTGCCTTCGTTCATTGCCTGTTCTTTTTCTATAATCATCTTGTAACCTGTTTTCAAAATTTCTTTGTCTCCTTCGCTCATCTCTATCTTCATCCCTCTGCTTTTCCCAATCCTCCCTTTCTTTTTCTCGTTTTGCCTTAATGAAAAAAAAAAAAAGATATCAAAACATGATTCTGCACTACATTAATAATATGAACAATTTTTACAAACATAATCATAGCACTAGTGTCAAAAACAGAAAATACAGAAAGAAAAACTTCAGCAGCTATAAACTGTGTATATGCTATGATTACTTCACCCTTTTTACAACAAATATAAAATTATTTGTATGGTGAGAGGAACTGAGCACTACAATGCCAAGAAGAACCCAGCTCTGAATGTGTATAACATGACCATTGGTTCACAACATATGGACTGTTAATGGTTCTGCTCAAGTTGCTGACAAACTGAATCGGTATTGTTACATCTACATTCACACATGACGACTTCTTTTTAGGGACTGGTTTACTAAAAGTGTTGATACTCTAACAGAGAGTTAAATGATTGTGACAACTGAAAGGAAAATGGAAGAAAAATTTATGAAGCTAAATGTATCTGATTACATTGAGAGAGGCAGCAAAAGAGGTGAGCAAAACTTTGGCACTACAGTCACAGCATGGAATTGATAAGAGGTGATCCTGTCTGATACAATAGTAGTATTATGAATGGAAAGGTTTTCATTTGCTTTCAAATTTATCTCCTGCAAGCAGGAGCAAACTGGCTCATGCTTTTGTAGGAGGGCCTTGATGTCATCGGTATTTCAATGGAATACACGACAATTCCACTGTAGGAATTTAGCCATTATTTTGGCTTGGTGGATCTATCAGTTGGCTTTCGAAATGTTGAGGGCTTATTATTTTCAAACTTGGATTTATCTTTTTTGGTGAAGTGTGGATGCTGTCCTGTGTATTTCTTTGCAAAGAGTTCCAAGACTGAATCGTCTGGTAGTACCTCCTTCACCTTGACAACCATTTTTTCTTGAGTACTATAAGATGCTTTTGGTTTTTTTATTCTTTTCTCTAGGAATTTCCTTTATTATTGGTGGAACGTTAGGAGGTACCAATATGGGAGTGGCAGCTGATTGATCCTTATGTGGTTTTTTTGTGAGCTTAACATGTAGCATGCAATGGGAGTGAATGACTCTTTTGATAGGATAGTCATTTCTGTTTGCGTTCCGATGGAACATTTCCCTACTACCTTCTGAGTTTAGATCGGTTTGTGGTTTCACCACTTTTCTTGCCTCCTTATGATATATTCAGCTCTGCCGTAAGTCTTTGAATTATTACCTTTTCTCTTTTCCACCTCTAGCATGCTTGTGAGTAAGCAGAGTGCTCTCCTTGGCAGTTAATGCAGGTAGGTTTTGCAGCTGAATATGAAGTAGTTTCGTGGTCCTTTGCAGGACATTGAGTGCATGCAAGGGATCCACGACAGGTCATTTGCGAGTGTCCACATTTCTGGCACTTAAAGTAAATTAAAGGATTTGGTACATATGGATGCACGGGACAACTAATATAGCCGCTTTGATCTCATTAGGAGACATTTGTGAATTAAATTTCAGGATGACATTTCTAGTGGGAAGTTTCTCATCCCTACGCAAGAATATTCATTTCACAGCTGTCACTCCTCAGGGGTTTTAATTTCAGAACAGATTCCTGTTCAGACACTTCGAGGAAGTCCCCTCTGCAATTACACCAAAGGACGAATTCAGTGTCTTGTGTGTGTGGGGGGGGGTAACTGATTGGATCCCTCATACATGTGGCTCAGAAGAGCTGCTCTAAATGTTTATTACTGTCTCTGCAAGGATGTCGTCTGAGCAAAGCCATTTGACAGATTTAGGAGTCTGCAACCCTTCGGGATAAAGAAGAGTGGTATTTTTCTTAAGGACTTCTCACTATTAAAGTGGATTATCACTAACAGGTGTTGGACCTGATTAACTTCTGTTTTCTGTCTTTCAGCAGAAGTGACATCATCTGGGTCAAAGTTAAAATATTCAGATAGGGACCGGGATGGCCCCAGAAGAAATTATCAGGATTCATGGAGATTTTGTTTTGGTTCAGTTCCTAGGCTCACTAACCACAGCAGAGCCCAAATGGGATGCCCAATACCCAGCAAGTAATAAATGCACTAGTGAGTGGGAAGCCAGGGTACCTAGGCACTATACCCGTGCCGCCACCAGCCTGAATCCTATCTCTCAGACCATGAGGGTAGGGGCATGGTTTTGACACTTTTGACCTTTGCAGGTGAACCCACTAGCCAAATGATCCTGGTCAAGCCATCAAGGACCTTCATCTTTTCAAAGCAGGAGCCAAAGTAGCATGTTGAAGCGGGGCCCCCTCAATCACCAGGATCCCCCTTTCCAAGTTTCCATGGGTCACAGCGCATGAAAGACATCATGAATTCCTACGTTAGCCTGAACATAAGCTGTGGGCATTAGAACTCAGTGATGCTAATTGGAGGTCCAGCAGTGTCAACTGGGAGGGCCCTCTTACCACGTACAGGTGCCCATATCGAGGGGGCAAATTGCAGCATCTGGAAATTTGGCACCTGAGAGAGAGAGAGAGATGTGACTGAGGTGTTCAAAGTTATGAATGGAATGAGAAAGCTAAATATTGGCATCCTTATTCTTAACTAGAAAACACACACAAGGGTATATAAATTTAAACTGAGGAAGGATGGTTGTAGGACAGACACATGGAAATTTGCTTCCATCCAGTAGATACTTGATTGTTGAAACAAACTTCCATATGGTGTTGAAGAAGTGGGTAATTTAAGTAAATTCAAGGAAAAACAAACTATTAAAGGATGGGCAGGAGATTTTTTTTCCCCTGATGATGTATAAGGTTGCTTTCTTGCATCATTTGCAACTATTGCTATTAATATTAAATTAGTATTTAATATAAACATAGTTTATAGTGGTTACAGTATTCCCAGTTATGAATACTGTATTTCTTCAAGAAATACAGTATTCATAACTGGGAATTTTAAGATGCCATCGATTGTAAGACGCACCTTAACCAACAGAAAACCAACAGATGTACCACCAACAGAAAAAAAAGCTTTGATTCTAAGAAAAAATAAATAAATAAAATAAAACACTGAAATAAATCAAACAAATATTTTTATTATAATAGAATTCAATTTACTAACAATAGTATTTATCAGTAGGTATATTATTCATTACTTCCTTCTGAATCTTCTGAGCCATCGATATCTGCATCTGATTCAATATCAGCATCTACTTCGCATTCAGGGTCAGATTCTTCTGAGCCATCGTTATCTTCATTATCCCATAATATATTGTATTCTGGGGCATTGAGAGCATTGGTGATGCAGCATTTTTTAAATGAGTGCTGCACTATTCTTTCTGGGATAATCTTCCAAGCTATTGATACCAATTCTGCCAATTTTAATGCCGGCACTTAATTTTTACAGAAGGTGTCAGTAGAAGGTTGTCAGTCAACAACCAGGATTCATATTCCTTTCTCAAGTAATCCTTAAATGGTCTGTTGACTGAAACGTCGAGTGGCTGCAGTTGGCTAGCATGCCACCAGGAATCACAATCAAGTCACCACGTTTTTGCACAATTTTATTTTTGACACGTTCAGACAAATGTCCATGAAATGCATCAAGTACTAGCATGTAGGTGGATTACGAAGACTTCCCCAGGACGTCTATTCCACACAACATTTAGCCAGTCTTCCATAAGCTCTGCCGACATCCATCCATTTTTATGTGCACGCACAATAACACCTTTGGGGAAAATTTTATTCTTCAGTATGGTTTTTCGATTTAAAATTAAATATGGTGGCAACTTTTGACCATCAGCAGTGCTGCATAGTACCACAGTGATACGCTACTTTTTGTAGCCCATGCTTATAATCTTTATTTCTTTAGCACCTTTAGCATTGATGGTGTAATTTGAGGCATATCAAAGAAGACCGGAGTTTCCAGTTTGAATAAACATAGTTTCTTTTTTTCCTTAATTTCATTACCTGTCGCTGAAAGTTAATCAGCTTCTGTTGAAAGTCTGCAGGAATTTTTTGACAGATAGGCACCTTAACGATTATCCGCTACGACCTACGAGTCTGTCGCACCAGCCATGACTGCCTTTAAAAATTATTTTCTCTATTCCGAGGGACTTGGCAATTTCTCCGGCTTTCAATTGCATGGCTTGTCGAGTGATGGGTAATCCTTTTGCGATTGTCTCCGTTACAAAATGTATCACAGCTTCATCGCTTGTGGAAATCTTCCTTTCTTAGGCCCTGTAAAGCACTTGGTTGTTGCTTTGCACAAAAATATGGAATGGCGATCATCTCTCCAACGACGAACATTTACTTCACTAATGTCAAAATGTCGACCCACAGCTCTATTTCCATGTTCTTTTGCAAACACAACTTTTCGTTTCAATGCGGCTTCATAGTGCAGTCTTTTTGACATTTTAATGTGCAATAAGGGATCAAAATAAACGAAATACGGTAACTCCACTTCTTACATACTTTCGAAGATACAAACAAAACTTCCTAGTTTTCGCTGAGTGAACTCCACTATAATGAAATAACAGTCGCTTCACATTTCGAAAGCGTGTGAAATCACCCATGCCATTTTATTCTCCAATTTTTAGAGACGGAAAAGGTGCGTCTTAGAATCGAAGAAATACGGAATTTCATTTTTTTTTTTTTTTTAAATTTGGCCTCAAGGGGAATTCCCACAGATGCTTATAGAGCCATGTATCAACATTTTTCAATGAATTTTTTGCCAATAGGATAAGCACTAAATAAAACACTCAAGGCAGTAAATTACAAAGGCTCAGAGAGTAATGCCTTTTTATTTTTTATCCCTTAGGTTTTTGCCATATATGAATGATAATAACTTTCACTGTAATATTCAATTTCATTTCTGCAGTTAAGTAGTTAACAGTTTGATCCACAGAAGGTGGACAAGCAGAAGGCAGTGATAGAATTCAAATTCTAGGGGTGAGAAAGCTTGAAAGTTTCAAATCAAATTGTCAACAAAGCTGACAACTTGATTTGACAAATTAACCCTGCAGAGAACTTTGTGAAGTGGTCAGAAAAATAATTTTGATATCATATACTTGGATTTCAGGAAAGCTTTTGATATTATTGTGCATAAAGACTGCTGTAAAAATTGGGGCAGCGTGGCATTAAGGATAAGTTGCTGCTATGGATAAAGGGATGGCTGAATGGAAGAAGACAGAGTGGTAATCAATAGACATTGCTCTTCATGAACTAATGTCATTAGTGGAGTCCCCCAGGGTTTGGTGTTGTTGGGCCCATTGTGGTTTTCTATAATTATTAATGATATTGATGAAGTTATATCAAGCTTAATATCCAAGTTAATGCTAATGCTAAAGTTTCTAGACGATGCAAAGGTGGCAGGGTGGTTAATGACAGTATGCTACTGCATCAAGAAATAGAAAAGTTAGGCAGATGGGCTGAGAAGTGGCAACTGAAGTTTAACATTGACAAATGAAAGGTACTGCATACGAACAGCACTTTTCACTTGTAATAATCACAGCAGTAATCCAAGAATAATGTTCTCAACTGTGTGGTACTACACCCAGCATAGTGGAAAATGAAAAAGACCTGGGGGTTACAATTGGATATGAAGTTCTCTGAGCAGTGCACACAGGGGCCAGGACAGCTCATGTAGTTTTGTCAATGATATACAGGAATTTTGCTAGCAGGGGTAAGGTGGCGATTACCCTATTGTATAAGGCAGTGGTTAGGAAGGATGTAGAGCTGCTGGCAAAGTACAGAGAAGGGTAACCAAATTGGCGAGTGGAACAAAGGGTTGGTGTTACCAAGAGAGGCTTAAGTTCTGCAAATTGCAGCTTCTGGAGACTAGGCACCAGGAAGTGTTTGATTGAGGTATTTAAGGCCTTGAATGGATTGAGGAAACTCAATGCTGATGGAATTCTTCCTCTTATTCAGACTGCACATATAGGGTAACACAAATTCAAACAGAAAAAGGATGGTTGCAGGTGTGTAGAAGTTTGCCTTTAGCCAGCAGGTGATTGTTTGCTGGAACAAGCTTCCATGAGTTGTTGCTGTGGAAGTTGATAGCTTAAATAAATTCAAGGAAGAACTAAACAAACTACTGGAAAAAATGAATAGGTGAAATGGGAGGAGTCTTTTTTTTTTTTTTTTTGGCTGATGCTATATAAAGCTTGCTTTCTTGAATTATTTGCCACTGCTAATTCTACAAATTACACCAAACACTTTCTGAATGACAGATGTTCAATTTTATAAGTTACAGCTCTTACTCTTCAAGTTATATTATTGCAAAACACTTTAGAATCATCACAATCTTCTATAATATTGAAACAATAACTCCCACTTCAGGAATTTTCTACAATATTCTATAACATTCAAGAATATTCTACACCTTTCTGGAACATTCTTGAATATTCCAGAAATTTCTTAAATATTGTTTTTTGATTTTTTATACATAAAAAAAAAAAAAAATTTTATTCAAAATAAAATATTTTGAATAAAAATTGATAAACAAATTGGCCTATTTTAATCAAAACTTTAAAAATTAAGAAAAATTTTAAAAATATATTATAAACTTTTAGGCACGAGCGTACCTACATACTCACTAGAGCCCACACTTCCTATGTAGCTTCAAAAAGATTTGGACCTTTTACAAATACAGCTGTGGGGGGGGGGAGAGAACTTAAGTTTAACACTTCTAAATGAAGTGTCTTTCAAGAAATAAAAACCTAGACATAACTTACAGACTGGAGGATGAGTTAAAGATGGTTAAGGATGAAAATATAGTGTAAAAAAAAAAGCATCCATGAAATTAAAGTGATCATCCAATGATTTATGGAAAGCAAATGGGTCCTCTTCTCAGTGATTCCCAAAGTGCGGGGGAACTCTCCATTTATTCCAGGTAGCCCATACCATTAAGATTAATTTCACTCTCAACAAATCATAACTATAATTTATGAGAATATCAAAGCAATTGAAATATAACAAAAAAAAAAACATATACATACTATTATTTCCTCTACTGCACTCCTTAGCCTAGCAAAACCAACATGCTGCTTTCCCATTAAATGATCATCAACTCTCTGTTGAGCATCTCCCACAATAAGAAAAGCACCACATACACCACAAACTTCCATTTGTTTTTCCTGGGCTGCTGCAATCTCTGCAGTCTGCTAAAATGAAAACACTTATGGAATAACCTTAAAAGCATATTTCTATATAACTATTCACTGTTTCTAGGGGAGGTGCATATAAAAGTGCTATGTGATTTTTTGATTACTTTAATTCACTTAACTGCACTTTTAACTATATTAGCATAATATGCAACATATACTTTAAAATAACATTTAATGCATGAAACAATCAATATGGACAAATAATAATAAAAGTAAAAAAAAGTACACTGGCATATACAGTACATAATCTTTTTTAGGAGCAGAACCTTTATTTTTTTTAAATAAAAACTTTGAATGAGCAGTACCAAAATCAATTCATTTAAATTTGGTACTGCTCATTATAAATTTATTTACTTAGTGCTAGTTCCAGTAAACACATCCTCAGGAGTAGCATAGTAACTATGATGGTCATTGCCTTTCATATTGTAAAAAAAAAAAAAAAAAAAAAAACCCCCTGAGTTTGAATCCTTTTCCAAGATGGTAGGAATTTTTGTGGACTCCCACCCCCCCATACTGTGACTAAATCAGTTGGTTTCATTGCTTTATCATAAAAGCAAAACATTTAGTTGTCACTGTTTAACAACAAAAGGCACAGCATTTCAAAGTTTAGACTCATGATGTGGCACACACCATTCAAGTCATGCAATGCAATGCTGTGAACATGTTTTGTATAGATCCTTTATTTAACATATTAACAAGTTAGGCAAGGTATGCAATGCTTTTTTTTTTTTCGTGATTAAAAAAGTAAAACGTAAATTATTTACCTTCTTATCAATTAATTACTATGATTATAACTTCATTGAACATGTTCTCTAAAATTAACTGCTCAGGTTAACTACAACTAATTAAATAAATGTTATTTATTATAGTAATACCTATCTATACATTAAAAAAGTTTTCCTCCTAGTGACTATTCGAGCCAATGGGAGAAAAGGGCAAGGAAATTACATCACTACAAATGTAATTAATTATTGACAACTGCCACCAACCTCGTGCATGTGATTCACTGTCTAACATTTGATGTTCCATTGTAACGTTTTTTTTTGTCTATTAATGAATATTGTATATTTGTAAGATAGTATGAATCAGAGCTGTACTACTCAATATGTTCTACATTGATAATAATATTAGTAAAATAATTATTTTACTAATGTATATTTGTAAATACTGTGGTTTAGTATTTCATAAATATTTTAGTCCTGCTCTTTCGGATGCAACAATATTCCTAATTCATTATGAAACCCAAAGAAAAAGGCCTTTTCCTAGGTTACCTATGTAAATGCAGTTAAATAATTACATAGTGATATTGGCTGAAGTCCAGTATAGTTCCGGTCAACCCCCCCCCCCCATCAATTCCATCTTGCAGTATGATTGATGTCTTTTGAGGTTATGAGGAACACCATGGAGAAATAAAAACCAATTTACATTTTGAGGTTACAGCTCAGCTCTAAAATAGTATTCGCGTGCCAGCCACTAGTTAATACACCGGACCGAACCTATTGGTAACTCTGGGAGGCTTCTGGATCATCTAGTGTATAATCTTGCTGCCTCTACTCTGCCAGATACTGACTGGGGGGGGGGGGGAGTCCAAGTAGTGTGTAGGTGGGGGAGCATTGTGATCCACATTATGTCAAGGATCTGGGTATATTTTTACCATGTGTACACCATATCCAAAAATTTCATTACTTCATACGGCATTTCCCTCTCCCACCTTTTCTTCTATTGAATACACCATGAATTGTCAAACTAATAGAGCAAACTTACCTGCGAAAAGATCTAAACCTCCCAAACACTTCCTAGTTCATTTCACAAATATACGTGGTCTCAGTTCTAATCTCAATGATGACCATTTGGTTTTTGAACATGTAATTTGGAATCTCCTTTTTTTATCTTCTCTGGCTTTGCAACTTGACTTTCTACGATCATACTTTCCTAACAGTGAGGTAATTTTACTTGGTGATTGTAACATTCACAACTCCAGCTGGCTTCTGTTTTCTTGTCACACAGAACCAGCTTATCGAGATGACAAGGCTTTTGCAATTACTAATGACCTTGTAAAGATTGTTTATTTACCTACCAGAATACCAGACAATCCTAACCATACAGCCAACACACAATCTTTTTCTCATAAACAACCCTTCTAAGTACACTGTCGAAGTGAGTGGTCCTTTAGGCACCTCGGATCACAACTTGGTGAGTGTATCTTCTCCAATGGAGCCTTTATCTCATGGCTATTCCCAACCTTATGTTGTTTGGCATTACAAGAATGCAAAATGGGATGACCTGTGAGATTTCTTTTCTTCTTTTTCCTTGGTCAGATTACTGTTTCAAAACTTCTGATGTCAACTTTTGCTCAGATCGTGTCAGTGAAATTATTCTAGTAGGAATGGAATTCTTTATTCCACACTCCATTTTAAATTCCCATCCTTTATCTAAAAGTTGGTTTTCCAATAAATGTGCAAAGGCTGTTCAAGAGAAGAATGTTGCATATCATAATTGGCTTGTTTCCAATTCTGCAGTTTCATTTTCTGCCTACACCAGAGCTCACAACAATTGTAAAGCAGTTATTAATCAGTTAAAATGAGATTTTAAATGAGCTATGAGTAGAAAACTTGCTTGCCCTAATAGTAGTCAAGCATTCTGGTCTCTTGCCAAAGCTATTTACTGCAACTTTTGCCCATCTCTGCTCCCACCTCTGTCAAAACCAGATGGTTCTATTGTCACTTCAGCCAAGGATAAAGCTGACCTGCTAGCATCCCATTTTTCTTCCAACTCATGTATTAATGAACTTGGTAAAACACTTCCCACCATTCCCAACACGCTCCATTCAATGCCTCCTGTGGGTTTCTGTCAAAAGGATGTCAGAAGGATTTTCTTGATGCTAAGAAAGCTCCAGATCCTGATGGTATTTTTCCATTTGTTCTCAAAACTTGTGCTTCTGAACTTACTCCTATTCTTTGCTGCCTTTTTTCACTTTCTTATTCCAAAGGCGTTTTTCATTCTGCTTGGAAATTTGCTCATATCCAGCCAGTTTCTAAAAAGAGTGACAAATCCCTCCTAATCAATTATCGTCCCATTGCAATTACTTCTACTCTTTCTAAAGTAATGGAGAAATCAATTAACCGCCAACTCTTAAAAACTATCCAGAAACCTTCCGCCTGATCAACGATTGCCAGTATGGGTTCTGCCAGTGTTGATTCACTGGTGATATTCTGGCTTATATTACCCACTTATGGAAAAGTTTGGTGAAACACAAGCAGCTGCTCTTAACATCTCAAAGGCTTTCGATTGTATTTGGCTGTTGTTGTTGTTATTTGGTTTTAGGAGCATTAGCAACTAAGGTCATATTGCTCTGGGATATGCGGTGGTCATTCCCTGACCTTTCCGCATCCTCCGTATTTGGTGGTGACGGGCTCGAACCCCGGTCTAATCAAGAAGTGTGTGCTACGCAGTGCTGCTCCTTCCCACCTGGCTACGGAGGCACCCATTATATTTGGCATAAAGGTTTTCTAAACAAGCTTTCATCTTATGGTTTGTCAACAGTTTTTTATAATTGGTTATCCAGTTTTCTCTCTGACCGCTCACTGAGAGTGATAGCAGATGGCTCTCTGTTTTCTAACTTCTCCACTAATGCTAGTGTCCCCGAAGGTTCAGTTCTTTCCCCAACTCTTTTCATCATGTATATTAATGACCTTCCATTGACTGGAAATCCTATCCTTAGTTTTGCTGATGATAGCACATTGCATTCCACTTTCCAGTTTGAGAAATCTTGCCCTGCTCAATAAGCTTCAACTTTAGCATTAGCATTAGTAGAGGCATATGATGCAAGAAAGCAAGCTTATTCAGCATCAGCCAAAAAAAAAAAAAAAAAAAAACACACACCACTCCCATTTCACCCCTCCGTTCGTTCGAAATACCTGTCCAGTTGAGCTTTAAATTTGTTTAGGCTATCAACTTCAACAACAAGTGATGGAAGTCGGTTCCACCAACCAACCACCCGCTGGCCAAAGGCAAATTTCCGCACATCTATCCGACATCCGTCCTTCCTCAATTTGAATTTATGCCCTCTGAGCTGATTATTCTGAGCAAGATGAAGAATCCCATTGGCATTGAGCATGCTCAAACCATTCAAAGCCTTATACACCTCTATCAGATCACCTCGCCGGTGCCTAGTCTCCAGACTCTGTAATTTGCAAAACTTAAGCCTTTCTTCGTAAGAGCAACCCTTTGTTCCATTCACTAATCTTGTTGCCCTTCTCTGTACCCGTTCCAGCAGCTCTACATCCTTCTTGAAATGAGGCTTCCAGACCTGTATACAGTACTCAAGATGTGGCCTAACCATTGCCTTATACAAGGGAATAATCACCTCCTTATCCCTGCTAGAAAAATTCCTGTATATCATTGACAAGACACCATAAGCTACTCTTGCAGCTCGTCTGCACTGCTCAGAGAACTTCATATCTGCCTGCACAATTACCCCCAGGTCCTTTTCATTCTCCACCACTGTCAGTGTAGTACTGCAGAGTTGATACGTTGCTCTGGGGTTACTGTTTCCCATATGTAGTACTTTACATTTGTCAATGTTAAACTTCATTTGCCACGTCTCAGCCCATCTGTTCAACCTTTCCAGATCCTGTTGCAGCAGCATAGCGTCAGTAGTGTCCTTAACAACCCTGCCAACCTTTGTATCATCTGCAAACTTGGACATTAAACTTGATATCCCATCATCAATATCATTCATAAACACCGAAAACAACAACGGACCCAACACTGAACCCTGAGGAACTCCACTAATAACATTAGTCCACGTTGAGCAGTGTCCACTGATTACCACTCTCTGTCTTCTGCCACTCAACCATCCCCTTATCCATAGCAGCAATTTGCCTCCAATGCCACACTGCTCCAATTTGTGCAGCAGTCTTCCATGTGCAACAGTATCAAAAGCCTTTCTAAGATCCAAATATATAATATCAAAGTTATTCCCTGCATCCAGTTCTTTTGTGACTACATCATAGTATCCAATCAAATTGGTCAGGCAAGACCTGCCCTTAACAAAACCATGCTGCGTCTGAGCTATAACTGAATTCTTGTCTAGATGATCCTGCAGTGCTTCTTTAACCAGTGCCTCCATTAATTTACCTGGAACAGAAGTTAAACTAACAGGTCTATAATTACTTGTGTCAGCCTTTGATCCTCCTTTGTGAATTGGGGGTTACATTTGCACATCTCCAGTCCTTGGGTACCTCCCCTGAGTCCAAAGAAGCTCTCATAATTATGGCTAGGGGTTTGCTTACTTCCTTTGCTGCCTCCTTTAATATAACTGGATAGATCCCATCCACCCCAGGTGCCTTTTTTATGTTTATCCTCAACAATCTCTCCTCCACTTTCCTCTCAGTTATTACAAAATCATCCAGCTCACTGCCAATGTTTACTTTACCTACATCATTCTCCTTCCTGAATAACTCCTCATGCGTGAATGTAGATGCAAAATACTCGTTTAGATTGTTAGCCACCTGAGCAGGATCCTCATACTGTTGAACCATCAATATCCAGTGGACCAATCTGATTCATCCCTTTCATTCTTGAGTTTAAATATGTAAAGAACTCTTTTCTGTTTTTCTTTGCATCCTTTGCCAAGGATTTTTCGTAGTCTGCCTTTGCCTGCCTAATCTCCTTTGTGACTTGGTTACAGACCAACTTATATCTATCATAGGCTTCCATGTCACCCATTAATTTGTATGTATCCCATGCATTTTTCTTCTCTGCCACATGTCTCATTAGTTCATCTGACAACCATTTAGGCCTAAACCTTGAACAATATTTCTTAGTTGGTATGTAAAGCCTGGTAGCCTCCAAGATTAGTTCCTTGATGCTTCCCATTTTGAGTTTGCTGTTGGTAACATCATCAGTTGGTCCCACTGTATAGAATATAAATACTGTCTCAGACCATCATAGTCACCTTTACGAAAACAAAAACCCTTCCCTTTACCTCTGATGGTAGTTACCTCCTTGAGTAAATCCCACTTCAACACACTGTGATTACTGCCACCTAGTGGTTCATTTATCTGCAGATTCTTAATGCATGAAGAATCACTACTGATAATCAGATCAAGAGTATTGCTCCCTCTTGTTGCCTCACGAACATGCTGATGTAGAAAACAATCATCCAATAAATCCACAAAAGCCTTGCTAGTGTGCGAGTGACCAACCCACAAATTCCAGTCAATATCTGGGAAATTAAAATCCCCCATTATAAGACTCTGATTTACTGGCCCACTATTTCCCTGTACAATATCTTATTATACTCATCAGAGTCATTAGGCCTATAGCACACTCCTACTCTCAATTTTGATTTCCCTATGCTTATGTCACACTAAACTGACTCGACACTGCCCTGTCCATCGATGTCGACTGGCTTCACTTCCTTGGACTTTATGTGTTTCTTAATTAATAGCATAACCCCTCCTCCCCTCCTGTCCTGTCTATCCTTTCTATACACATTGTATTCCCCAAATTCCAGTTCCGCATTACTTATATCTGTGTGACACCACGTCTCTGATATCCCAACAATATCTGCCTTTGATGTTTTGAGCAATACCTCAAATTCATCAAATTTATTTACCAAACTCCTAGCATTGGTGTACACGCAGGCATACATGCACCTGTTTCTATTCTTAGCTACCCTAACACAACCCATGTGTTTACTTGTACCTCAGTGACTCCCAGCAGTCTCTGAAATATCCTGCATCTTGTTTTTCAGGCTTCTGCTCATTTCAATAGAAGCAGTGCAAGAATCACTTCCACCTCTGCCAGTGGCTACTGTTAATCTATTAGTCCTTGTATCCCCCCCAACTAGCAGTTTTCCGACCCACCTAACACTGTTAAGTTCCGGCCAACCCTTCCCTATCTCTTCCATCATGCAGTATGATTGATGATTTTTGAGGTTATGATGAATGTCGTGGCGAGATCCAATATTCCTTACATTTCGAGGGTACAGCTCTAAAACGGTGTTCGCAGGCCGCCCGCTAGTTAGTACACCGGACTGAACCTATTGGTAACTCTCTAGGAGGCTTCCGGATCAGCTAGTGTATAATCTTGCTACCTCTACTCTGCCAGATAGTGACTGGAGGGAGTCCGAGTAGTGTGTATGCGGGGAACATTGTCGAGGCCACGTTATGTCAAGGATCTGGGTATATTCTTACCACATGTACGCCATTTCCAAAAATTTCATTACTTCATACAGCATGTCCCATACACTTTTTCTTACTATTGAATACACCATGAATTGTCAAAATAATAGAGCAAGCTTATCTGCGAAAAGATCTAAACCTCCCAAGGACTTCCTAATTCATTTCACAAATATACGTGGTCTCAATTCTAATCTCAACGATGCCCATTTCCACTTGCAGTCTTCCAAACCCCATGTACTTTTTCTGACTGAATCTCAGTTATCAGTTGATTCAACTACTGCTCATCTCAGATGTCCAAATTATTTGCTGTATGATTCCTTTTGCCTCAAAGGTGGTACTTGTGCATATGTCCGTTCTGATATTCCCTGTCAGAGACTTGGCAATTTGGAATCTCCTCTCTTTGATCTTCTCTGGCTTAAAATCTCTCTACCTCATTGTGTAAAATTCATCTGTTGTCTCTACCGTTCTCCCAACTCAACTAATCACTTGGAGCTCTTTGACTTCCTCTCTTTGCAACTTGACTTTCTCCAGTCCAACTTTCCTAACAGTGAGGTAATTTTCCTTGGTGATTTTAACGTTCACAACTCCAGCTGGCTTCCGTTTTCTAGTCACACCGACCCAGCAGGTCGAGATGCTGAGGCTTTTGCAATTACTAATGACCTAGCACAGATTGTTCATTTACCTACAAGAATACCGGACAATCCTAATCATACAGCCAATACACTTGATCTTTTTCTCACAAACAACCCTTCTAAGTACAAGGTTGAAGTGAGAGGTCCTTTAGGCACTTCAGATCACAACTTGGTGATTGTCTCTTCTCCAATGGAACCTTTATCTCATGGCTGTTCCCAACCTCGTATTGTTTGGCATTACAAGAATGCAAAATGGGATGACTTGCGAGACTTCTTTTCTTCTTTTCCTTGGTCTGATTACTGTTTCAAAACTTCTGATGTCAACGTTTGCTCAGATCGTGTCAGTGAAATTATTCTTGCAGGAATGGAATCCTTTATCCCACACTCCACTTTAAAATCTTGTCCTTTATCTAAACCTTGGTTTTCCAATAAATGTGCTAAGGCTGTCCAAGAGAAGAATGTTGCATATCGTGATTGGCTTGTTTCTAATTCTTCAGTTTCATTTTCTGCCTACACCAAAGCTCGCAACAATTGTAAAGCAGTTATTAATCAGTTCAAACTAGAGTTTGAACAGGCTAAGAGTAGAAAACTTGCTTCTTGCCCTAATGGTAGCCGAGCTTTCTGGTCTCTTGCCAAAGCTATTGGCCGCAACTTTTGCCCAGCTCTGCTCCCACCTCTGTCCAAACCAGATAGTTCTGTTGTCACTTCAGCCAAGGATAAAGCTGACCTGCTAGCATCCCATTTTTCTTTGAGCTCATGTATTAATGATCTTGGTAAAACACCTCCCACCATTCCTAACATGCTCCATTCAATGCCTCCTGTGGTCTTCCGTCAAAAGGATATCAGAAGGATTTTGATGAATCTTGATGCTAAGAAAGCTCCAGGTCCTGATGGTATTTCTCCACTTGTTCTCAAAACCTGTGCTCCTGAACTTACTCCTATTCTTTGCCGCCTTTTTTCACTTTCTTATTCCAAAGGTGTTTTTCCTTCTGCTTGGAAATTTGCTCATATCCAGCCAGTTCCTAAAAAGGGTGACAACTCCCTCCCATCCAATTATCGTCCCATTGCAATTACTTCTACTCTTTCTAAAGTAATGGAGAAATCAATTAACCGCCAACTCTTAAACTACCTAGAAACCTTCCGTCTGACCAACAATCGCCAGTATGGATTCCGTCAGTGTCGATCCACTGGTGATATTCTGGCTTATGTTACCCATTTATGGACTAATTCAATGGAAAGGTTCGGTGAAACACAAGTAGTTGCTCTTGACATCTCAAAGGCTTTTGATCGTGTTTGGCATAAAGGTCTTCTAAACAAGCTTCCATCTTATGGTTTGCCAACTGTTTTTAGTAATTGGTTATCCAGTTTTCTCTCTGATCGCTCACTGAGGGTGATGGTAGATGGCTCTCTGTCTTCTAACTTCTCCACTAATGCCGGTGTCCCCCAAGGTTCAGTTCTTTCCCCCACTCTTTTCCTCTTGTATATCAATGACCTTCTTCCATTGACTGGAAATCCTATCCATAGTTTTGCCGATGATAGCACATTGCATTCAACTTTCTATTTTGAGAAACCTTGTCCAGCTCAATCAGCTTGAAGTTCTTGAAAATCTGCTGCCAATTCCTTAAATGCTGATCTTCAGGTAATTCTCCAGTGGGGCAAAGACAACTTAGTTGATTTCAACCCTTCTAAAACTCAATTTTGTCTTATATCTCGCAAAAAGGATTCTTCTGCTCCTATGCTTATCTTTAGTGACACTCCGATTTCTAGGCAAAATGATATATCTCTTTTGGGGATTACCCTGACTTCTAATCTCTCTTGGCACAAGCACATTACAAATATTGCTTCCTCTGCATCTAAAAAACTTGGTGAAAAAACTTGGAAAAAACTTCTTGAATATCTCCTAAGCAGTTCCTTAAATGCTGATCTCCAGGTAATTCTCCAGTGGGGCAAAGACAACTTAGTCGATTTCAATCCTTTCAAAACTAAGTCTTGTCTTATATATCTCAAAAAGGATTCTTCTGCTCCTATGCTTTTCTTTGGTGACACTCCGATTTCTAGGCGAGATGATATATCTCTTTTGGGGATTATCCTGACTTTTAATCTCTCTCTCTCTCTTGGCACAAGCATATTACAAATATTGCTTCTTCTGCATCTAAAAAACTTTTTCTCTTTCGCTCTCGGCGTTACTTTTCTTCCAAACAACTGTTCACTCTGTATAAATCGCAAATCTGACCTACCATGCAATATTGTTCCCACATCTGGGGCAGTGTCCCCAAAGCCTCTCTAAGGCTTCTAGATTCCATTGAGAAGAGGCAATTAGGTTAATTAATGACTGGTCTCTAACACAGTCTCTCCACTCGCTGTCTCATAGTTACTGTCCAACTTCAAACTCATTGAACACAATTTTCATCATCGTTTATTCATTCAACTGCCGTTTTCTGGAACAATCTTCCTTCATAAGTATTTCTTGAAAATTACAGTCTACAGAAGTTCAAGTCTAATGTCAACAAATATCTTCTTTCGTCTTTTCAACCTCCAACCCGTGCACAGTACTAAGTACTATATGTTCTAATACCTCTCGTGTTTGGGGTTTTGATAAAAAAAAAAAAAAATAAAATACACCAGCAAGTATTGTACTGTACATCGAGGTACTCTACTTCGATGAAAGTGAAGACAGCGGTGATAACTGACAGGTGAAGGCAACTCCCTTTTCTGATTTTGTGCCGTCAAGGAAGGGGGGGGGGGCTTAGCTTATGTAGGGTGTTTATCCTTCCATCCCACTGTTTTAAAATGGGAAAACGAATTTCCGATTTAAAACCAGCAGCAAATGTGGGGAAGAACAACCTAGGAAAAGAGTGGGCAGAGAAAATAGTGACATCTGCCAATCACTTGATTTCCCACTGTTTTGCTTGCCGCTATGTTGGAGGGTGTACACCGTTCTGGAGTTTTACTGTGATATTTCTTTGTCCTTGAGAATTCCGTGCACTACTAATAGTGCACAGTAAATAATACATAGGTCATTTTCTGATTAGATTTAAACCAGTGCATTTCGACAGGTGTGTTTTTTTACATAGAAAAAGATTTGACTTACTCCATATACCTCTACATTTACGCAGAAAAGTGTGCGGGAGAGTGGGTGAGCAAAGCCCCCTAGTATTTATTAAAATATGTTACTCTTTTCCCATATACATTTTTTTAATGTCTCTTCTTCCTCCCCACCTCTCTCTCACTACACACACACATGAGCCAAAACTTTATGACCAGTGAGTTGTTATGCAAATTGAAGCAACTGCAAGTGAACTATGGCACATGGGCAGGTCTGGACAGTGTATAAAAAACACCTGATACTGAGCTCCATTAATCAGTGATACTCTTCTTCTTCAGATGTGAAAGGCAGCAGACTTAAGCAAGTTTGACAAAGGCCAAATTGTAATGGCCAGACAACTGGGTCAGAGCATATCCGAAACAGCATGACTGGTGGGATGCTCACAGTCAGCCGTGGTTAGCACCTACCGAAAGTGGTTCGAGGAGGGAAAACCCAGGAAACCACCAGCAAGGTGTTCGACAACTACGGCTCATCAATGCTCTCCCGGATGGTACGTGACAATAGAAGGGAGACTGAGACAACTCACCAGTAATTGGAATGCTGGTGCCGGGAGTAATGTGTAACATAGAGTACATCAAACCCTGCGGAAAATGGGGCTGCGTAGATGCAGGCTACTCGGAGTACCCATGCTAACCACGGTTCACTGATGACAGCGCCTACAATGGGCACGTGAGCATCGAAACTGGACTTTGAGTGATTGGAAGAAGGTAGTCTGGTTCGATGAATCACAATTTCCTGTTGCGCCATGTGGATGGCCGGGTAAGTGTGCGTCGTTTACCTGGGGAAGTGATGGCACCTGGATGCACCATGGGACAAAAACAGGCCGGTGGTGTCATGCTTTTGGTGATGTTCTACTGGAATACCCTGGGTCCAGTCATCCATGTGCCACCAGTAATTAACGTCTACCACCTACCTAAAAAACATCATTGCTGACCAGGTACACCCTTTTGTGGTAATGGTCTTCCCCTCTGGCAGTGCAGTCTTTGAGCAGGATAATGTGCCATGCCACACCACCCAGATTGTTCGAGACTGGTTCGCGGAACATGAGGAAGCCTTGGCCTCCAAATTCCCCAAAAATCATTGAGCATCTATAATTTGTGTTGGAACAGCAATTCCGATCTGCGGCATCTCAACCATGGACCTTACAGGAGTTAAAGGATCTGCTGGTTACATGTTGGTACCAGATACCACAAGACACATTTAGAAATCTTGTAGCATCCATGCCTCACCAGGTATGAGCTGTTTTGGCTACATTTGGAGGACCGACATCATATTAGGTAGGTGGTTTGTTTGTTATTTGGTTTTTAGGAGCATTAGCAACTCAGGCCATATTGCTCCAGAGATACGCGGTGGTCATTCCCTGACCTTTCCGCATCCTCCGTATTTGGTGGGCATGGGCTTGAACCCCAGTCTAATCAAGAGGCGTGTGCTACGCACTGCTGCTCCTGCCCACCTGGCTATGGAGGCGCCATATTAGGTAAGTGGTCATGACATTTTCACTCATCGGTGTATATATCTCTTTACAATGACATCATATTCATAAGCCTTGAGTGATAAGCCTCAAATAACTATATATGGGAAGTATGCACAGCTTGTCCAAAGCTAACAATACTGTATTAAAATGGCATTTAATCTAAGAGTTCCTTTTTTTTTTTTTTCCCATACTGTTGAGGCTACTTTGAAGAGAATCGCTTTCTGGGCTGCTGAGTGGAATTTTCTTCATAGCTTAAAAATTTTTGTTCTTTCTAACTTTGGGTTTAAAATTAATTACTACAGTAGTTATTATTTGTTTCTCTGATTAAGTTTTTGAATTTGTTCATTATTTGGCCTACAAAGTTGCTTAAAAAAAGCAAAGTTGACTAATGCTGCCATTGTTATAGTATTGATATAGACACTACTTGGAAGGTTTCTATATAGTTTTGAAGGAGTGTAATCAATAAGTATTTTTAGTAAAATTACTAAAAAAATATGACTATAAATTTTTATAAAAGTCAGACTTTTATTAAAATTTAGTCACAGAGTAAGTAATGTAATCTAAAAGAGAAGTTTATATTGTTGTTGTTGTTCGGTTTAACGACACAAGGGCTACTACGGCCAAATTGTGTCTCTTCATCGTTAATTCACAAAAGCGTATTGTTAGAGAGATTAAATTATATGCTTCTGTACAAACCAATATGTTTTAGATATAATAAAAGTTCTTCAATATTTGCTTCATTTCCTAAGATGCGAGATAAATCAGGTGATATATTCAATGTAGAGAGTGACTGAAAAGGGTTTGATCGGGTTGTTGAATGTAAGGGACAATCAACCAGGAAATGATGGACTGTAAGTTGCGTCTGACAGGATGAGCACTGTGGTGGACTTTCCCCCAATAATAGGAAGAGATGAGTATAGTGAGTGTGTCCAATTCTGAGTCTTGCCAGTACCACTTCCTCTCGTCTATTTCTTCGGAAGCCAGACAGCCACAGCTTTGGATCTTCTTTTATCTGATAAAGTTTATTGTTAGTGTCCCTTTTCCAAGTCTGTGACCATTTATCATAGCAGGCTTTGCGTATGACCGACTTAAAATCAGAGAAAGGAACCTGA
Organism: Mastigoproctus giganteus; assembly: GCF_048544385.1. NCBI lineage: Eukaryota > Metazoa > Arthropoda > Arachnida > Uropygi > Thelyphonidae > Mastigoproctus > Mastigoproctus giganteus. Next base: position 13,624,339 of record NC_143586.1, on the reverse strand, counting down.
GGATGTTGTGAGAGAGCGGGTTGGGGATGTTTAGCGGCAAAGTCAGCATTTTCATTTCCCGGAATGCCTGAATGGCCAGGGAGAGAAGTTTATACTGCCATCGAATAAGCAGTGTTAGTGAAGTATTATTATTTTTGTATCTCTTAGTTTTGTGTATTGTTTTTTAAATTAAATATAGACTAAAACTGTCTCAGACTACAGCAGTAAAGCAAAGTGCTCAAAACAGTGGGATTGCTTTGGCTTGTTGCATTTTCTGATGCTTGAGGCCATGTCCTGCATCAAGACAATCTACAGCAGAGATCATTGATCCCACATGAAGTAGTCATAGGTGGCGACTACTCAATTGTCAGGAAAATGGGAAATACATTGTGCAAAAAGAAAAGGTGGAATAAGACTAGGATATGCTTACCAGTGGCTAAAGATGACAGAGCAGTTAACATATTTTAAGGACACAAAAGGTGGTTAGTGTTACAACATTGGTATACAATGATATTAAGAATAGGAAACTGGGATTTAAATAACAATGTTGAGAAAAAATTGGAATTAACTTAACCAACTTCCAAGGTCACACTGTGCACGAGTCAACTGCACAGTTGCTATGTGTGGTGCTTGGTTTGGTCTTAAATTCTGCAGCTCAGCTAGAAATAGCAAGCAGTTTGGTTGTTCATGAAAAATTACGATGATTTTAATTCCTTTTTATTATTGAACAGTCCTCGTAATTTTACTGGTTCAAACATTGTTTGGAATCAGAGAGAATCAATCTCTGCGGAAGCATACAACCAATCAGCTGGGCATGGTCTATTACACCAACCCACTAGCTATAAGCATATTTGGCTAGCGCCCACGGGCAGTATGCCGAGATAGTAAGTTTTAAAAAGGGTATATTGACTTGAAGATATTTTCTCTGTAATATTTCTGGTTTACTATCATTCTCCACTAAGTTGTATTTTTTCAATTTCTCTTTATCATTGGGTTAATTTTAACTAAATTTTTCACTCTTTCTCTTTCTCATAGTAAATGGGCTTAGTATTGTGTATATCCTGACTGAAATAAAATATGTTCAGCCATCTAAATATACAGTGTCTTGTTTAATATGATTGAGCAATTTGTTGCTAAAGAGTAAGGATAGTGTTCTGATACGCTTGCATCAAAATGGTCAAATATAAATGTAATAAATATGCTGTGTTGTTATTTTTGAAAGTTTATATTAAACAAAATAAACTACAATCTATAAAATTGGCAAATTTTTTGATAATGGTAGCCACACTGAAATATTTCAAAACTTTCCATGCTGGTAAAGAATTTAATCCAATTAATATTCCAATGCCATCATTTTTCCTTTATAGGTAGAATTTTATTAACATAATCACCACTGTTCCTGAAAGTAGTTTTAACATAATGAGCTCATTTTCATTTTGACAAGAAAAGAATTTTGCTACAATGACTGTATCAGCCTCACTTAACTATACAAATGGATTAAAAATTCAATTATTAAAACATGCATACTTTAAAAGAAAAAGCTTTAAAAATGGCATGCATACCTGTAGCCAATGATTTGATTCTGTGGCCTTCTGAAGCGCTTCCTTATCTTCTTTCAACTTTTCGCAAAGTTTCATAATGCCCTGGGCTTCTTCAACTTTCCCTTCACAGCCAAGTTGTTCAACCTAGTTTAAAACAGTTTAAACATTACACCACTCTGCATGGTTTTCAATGTGTGTAAACTAATAGCTGTTTTTAATCAATTTTTTTACACTGATATCAGAAATGTTTTTTTTTTTTTTTTTTAATCACATACCATTTTTTCATAAATCACTTTTTTTTTTAATTTATTTTTTTTTTATGTGAACCCCAAACACGAGAGGTATTAGAACCTATAGTACTTAGTACCGTGCTTGTGTTGGAGGTTGAGAAGATATTTGTTGACATTGGACTTGAACTTCTGTAGATTATAATTTTCAGGAAATGCGTATGAAGGAAGGTTGTTCCAGAAAACGGCAGTTGAAAAGTTGGAAAGTTGAAAAGTCGGCAGTTGAAAAGAACCAGATGAAAAGTTGGTTCTGTGGGTTTGAAGTTGGACAGTAAATGGATGTTGGCTGGTGGCGGCACGTGTTCGGACTGTTTTGAAAGAGAGAATTATAGAAGCCAATTCAGAAGAACAGTGCCCATGGAAGTATCTGTAGAAGAGGCATGCAGCAGAAACAGTGCGTCTATGAGAAAGCGAGTGGAGAGACTGTTAGAGATGAATCATTAATTAACCTAACTGCCCTCTTCTGAATGGAATCAAGAAGCCTGAGAGAGGTTTTGGGGGCACCACCCCAGATGTGGGAACAATATTCCATGGCAGGGTGGATTTGCGATTTATACAGAGTGAGCAGCTGTTTGGAAGAAAAGTAACGCCGAGAGCGAAAGAGAAAACCAAGTTTTTTCGATGCAGAGGAAGCAATATTTGTAATGTGCTTGTGCCAAGAGAGATTAGAAGTCAGGGTAATCCCCAAAAGAGATATATCATTTTGCCTGGAAATCAGAATGTCACTAAAGATAAGCATAGGAGCAGAAGAATCCTTTTTGCGAGATATAAGACAAGACTGAGTTCCAGAAGGGTTGAAATCAACTAAGTTGTCTTTGCCCCACTGGAGATCGGCATTTAAGGAATTGGTAGCAGATTTTCGAGAAGTTGAAGCTGATTGAGCAGGACAAGGTTTCTCAAAATGGAAAGTTGAATGCAATGTGCTATCATCGGTAAAACTATGGATAGGATTTCCAGTCAATGGAAGAAGGTCATTGATATACAAGAGGAAAAGAGTGGGGGAAAGAACTGAACCTTGGGGGACACCGGCATTAGTGATGAAGTTAGAAGACAGACAGCCATCTACCATCACCCTCAGTGAGCGATCAGAGAGAAAACTGGATACCCAATTACTAAAAACAGTTGGCAAACCATAAGATGGAAGCTTGTTTAGAAGACCTTTATGCCAAACACGATCAAAAGCCTTTGAGATGTCAAGAGCAACTACTTGTGTTTCGCCGAACCTTTCCATTGAATTAGTCCATAAATAGGTAACATAAGCCAGAATATCACCAGTGGATCGACACTGACGGAATCCATACTGGCGATCATTGATCAGACAGAAGGTTTCTAGGTAGTTTAAGAGTTGGCGGTTAATTGATTTCTCCATTACTTTAGAAAGAGGAGAAGTAATTGCAATGGGACGATAATTGGATGGGAGGGATTTGTCACCCTTTTTAGGAACTGGCTGGATATGAGCAAATTTCCAAGCAGAAGGAAAAACACCTTTGGAATAAGAAAGTGAAAAAAGGCGGCAAAGAATAGGAGTAAGTTCAGGAGCACAGGTTTTGAGAACAAGTGGAGAAATACCATCAGGACCTGGAGCTTTCTTAGCATCAAGATTCATCAAAATCCTTCTGATATCCTTTTGATGGAAGACCACAGGAGGCACTGAATGGAGCGTGTTAGGAATGGTGGGAGGTGTTTTACCAAGATCATTAATACATGAGCTGGAAGAAAAATGGGATGCTAGCAGGTCAGTTTTATCCTTGGCTAAGTTGATGTCATGAGTTGTACTATTCAATGTGCAGGTAGGCCTGTTTATGCCGCTTCAATTTACACCCGCTTCACTTTTGCACCTCATAGATCACAATTGGAGGGGGTGATGAGTCATGACTCTGCCTGACTTCCTAGACACAGATGGTCCCGACATTGTAATAAAACTATAATACTAAATGATAAACTACGGCCTAAAATTTAAATAATTAAACAAAAAAAATTACATTAACCACGGACTAAGAACTGCAAGTGAACTAACAAACATGCACTGGTGTCTAGAGTACAGGATGCCGAAAGGTTAAGTCTGATTGGTTCTATTCCCACTCTTACTCTCCAGTCCCTTTAACAAGTGATTTATTTTTCCCTCCTAGTTGCTCTCAGTTTTTCTAGGTGTTTATGGTCCTCTTGCAATCTTCTTTTTATTAATATGTATTTTCAAATATTATAGATACCGTACACATCTACCACCAAAACGTGTCTGGACAAGAGACTAAAAAAACAACATAAATCATTGACAATCGAAGAAAAAATGGGAGTTATTCGGCAAATGGAGAAAGGTGAAACTCAGTCAGATGTGTGTATCGTGCCTTCAATTTAGCACCATCAACTGTAACAACTATAATGAAAAATGCTGAGACCACAAAGCAATCTTCCCAATCAGAGGTCAATATTGGTGTGGGACCCTCTTACTACACCTATTACCAGAATAAAACAGTCGAAAAAATGGAAAAGCTGCTTGCCCTGTGGATTGATGACATGACTCAGCGTCATCTTCCTCTAACAGAATCACTTATCAGGTATTAAGCAAAATCATTATTTGATGAGTTAAGTGGTGAAGAGGATGGTTCTAATGATTTTACTGCTAGTAGAGGATGGTTTTTTAGATTCAAGAACAGAACAAAAATCTAAAATGTTAAAATGTCAGGAGAAGCAGCTAGCGCTGATATTACAGCTGCAAATGAATTTCCAATTTATTTTTAAAAACTCGTCGATGAAGAACAGCTTACCCCAGACTTGGTTTTTAATGTAGACGAAATGGGCCTCTACTACCGGAAAAAGCTGCCCAACCGTACCTTCACTGCTTGTGAAGAATGTTCTGCCCCTGGATTCAAGGCAGCCAAGGACTGTTTGACTTTGTTGTTGGGTGGCAATGCTTCAGGAACTTTCAGATTAAAACCTATGTTAATTTATCATTCAGAAACACCACGTGCTATGAAGGGAATCATGAAAACACAGCTTCCTGTGTTCTGGCATTCCAACAAAAAGGCTTGGGTTTTTTTAGTGACTGGCAATTTTAGTGACTAGACAATTTTTAGTGACTGGCACACGTCGTATTTTTGCCCAGCGGTAAAGTTCTGTACGAAAAATAGATTTCCTCAAGGTTTTGCTGCTGCTGCTGCTGCTGGACAATGCCCCTGGTCACCCTCCAGATCTGAGTGATTTGAATACAAATGGCCTAGAGATCAGAACTGTCTTCCTTCCACAAAACATAACCTCACTTTTATAGCCCATGGATCAAGGAGCAATTCCACCTTCAAGGCTTATTACTTATGGACAACACTCAAGGAATTTCCGAGGCTATTCAAGTGTCCAATACTGTCACATTGAGAGATTACTGGAAGTAATATGACATCAAGAAAGGTATCTCCAACATTTCAGCGGCATGGAGTGAAGTGTCAAAATCATGTATGAATGGCGTCTTGCGTAAGCTTTGGCCTTACTGCATTCCAGATTCGAAAAGCACGACACTACCTTTGTGTCAATAACAGAGAATGTGACAGAGATAGCAAAAGAAAGACTAGATGATGTAGAAGTTGGTGACATAAATGAGCTAACTGAGAGTCATAGTGAAGAGCTTTCAAAGGAAGATTTAGAACAGTTAGCTGAACAACTGTCCAAAGAAGACAGAGGAAAGTGAAGCTGACTCTGCAATGCCGCTTAGGACAGTAATGGCGAAATCAATGCAAGGGGCTATTGCTCTTATATTAATAAGGAATGTGAGATTTTCTGTAGCATGACCCCAACTAGGAGTAGAGCTCAACTGTTAAGAGAGGAATTGACAGTTCTACAGCCATACTATAACTTATTATCAGAAAAGAAAACCAAACAGACATCTATTCTATTATTTTTAAAGCAGTAAATTTTCTTTCTTTTTCTTAAACATTATACAATTTTCAATATGAAACTTTCATAAAATAAAACATTTTTCAAGTATTTTGTGTTGATTACTGAAAATCTTGGAATGGAACCTAATATATTTACATATGTTCCCATTATATTTTTGCTTCAATTTATGCCACTTCATTTCACGCCGGAAATCTCAGGAACCGTGGCATAAACTGAGTCCTACCTGTATTAAGATAACAGTAAATACCGGGAATTTGTACTAAATCTTTACATATTGTCAACACTGGTTTCAGTTATTTGTCTCTTGACCTTGCGATCTCCATGTAGCAGTGTTTATCAGTGTGAGCTCAGTTTATTTTTGAGTTTCAAACTTGTGCTGAAAAGTGAGTAAAATATCTTCACACAAGTGCTTGAACAATTCAAACTTATTTTGTTATATTTGCAGAAGTTATGTAATCTTCAAACAAAGACAAGATATTACAGAATTTGTAAAAAAAAAAAATGTATACTGTGCTTATTTTGGAGTGAAAGTCTGTAATCAAGAAACAATGAGCTCCACTAAGTTTGCCAAACCTGTGTTGACGCATTGATATTATGAAAAAATGGTTTGCCAGGAGCCTACACTGTTACTTTTGCTTAGTTAATGTAGAGGGATACAATGCAAAGAGTATGAAGGGAATTGTGTATCTTAATATTCCATCTGTCTTCCTGTTGCCTGATCAAAGAACGTAGTTCATAAACCACTGGAAGACCCCAAAACTGTCCTCCTTCAACATCAAACTGGGTTTGATGAAACAGTTTGAAAGCTTTACCTCAGGAAGGTCCCTGTTTCAACTACCGCTTGTACTAAATTCCCATCAATCACCCAAGAGAAGCTAAAACAGTACTTTTGTTGGACCTCAAATTTTCAAACTGATGAGGGACCAAGATTCTGAGGGAAATGTGAACAAAAGAGAAAAACAGGCATAGATTAACTTCAGATCTGTTGCTGAGAACTTCTTAGGGAACAACAAGGATCCAGACTCCAAGAATACAGTTGAAAATATGTTGGCTGGAACGTGAGTGTCAAGGTACATTTTTTACACTCTCACATTGACAACTTTCCAGAAAATCTAGGTGTTAGGGAAGAACAGGGTGAGAGAGATTTCACCAGGAAGTTAAAGACATGGAGATGGGGTAGAGGAGAATCAAGGGAGGTGGAATATCAACATGATGGCTGACTATTTTGACCCCAGGTGCCTTTTTTATGTTTATCTTCAACAATTTCTCCTCCACTTTCCTCTCAATTACAAAATCATCCAGCCACTGCCAGAGTTTAACTCACTTCTGGCATTCCCCTCCCTGAATGAGTATTTCGCATCTACATTCACCTTCACGGGTGAATGTAGATGCAAAATACTCATTTAGTTTGTTAGCCACCTGAGCAGGATCATCAACAGTTGAACCATCAATATTCAGTGGACCAATCTGATTAATCCCTTTCCTTCTAGAGTTTACATAGGTAAAGAACTCTGTTTTTCTTTGCATCCTTTGCCAAGGATTTCTCATAATCTGTCTTTGCCTGCCTAATCTCCTTTGTGACTTGGTTACAGGCCAGCTTATATCTATCATAGGCTTCTGTGTCACCCATTAATTTATATGTATCCCATGCATTTTTCTTCTCTGCCATGTGTCTCATTAGTTCATCTAACATCCATTTTGGCCTAAAGCTTGAACAATATTTCTTAGTTGGTATGTAAAGCCTAGTAGCTTCCAAGATAAGTTCTTTGAATGCTTCCCATTTTGAATTTGCTGTTGGTAACATCATCAGTTGGTCCCACTGTATAGAATTTAAATACTGTCTCAGTCCACTGTAGTCACCTTTACAAAAGCAAAAACCCTTCCCTTTACCCCTGATGATAGTTACCTCTTAGAGTAAATCACACTTCCGTACATTGTGATCACTGCCACCTAGTGGTTCCTTTATCTGCAGATTTGTAATGCATGAAGAATCACTACTGATAATCAGATCAAGAGTATTACTCCCTCTAGTTGCCTCCCAAACATGCTGATGTAGAAAACAATCATCCAATAAATCCACCAAAGCCTTGCTAGTGTGTGAGTGACCAACCCACAAATTCCAGTCAATATCTGGGAAATTAAAATCCCCCATTATCAGAATCTCTGATTTACTTGGTCTACTCTATTTCCCTGTAGAGTTGTTTATTATACTTATCAGAGTCATTAAGCCTATAGCACACTCCTACTCTCATTTTTGTTCTTCCAATGCTTATGTCACACCAAACTGACTCGACACTGCACTGTCCAGCGATGTCGACTGGCTTCACTTCATTGGATTTTATGTGTTTCTTAACTAATAGCATAACCCCTCCTCCCTTCCTATCCTGTCTATTCTTTCTGTAGATGTTGTACTCCCTAAATTCCAGTTCTGCATTCCTTATATCTGTGTGACACCATGTCTCTGATATCCCAACAATATCTGCCTTTGATGTTCTGAGTGATACCTCAAATTTATTTACCAAACTCCTAGCATTGGTGTACTGCACCTGTTCCTATTCTTAGCTATCCTAACACAACCCATGTGTTTACTTGTACTGCAATGACTCCAAGCAGTCTCTGAAATAACCTGCATATTGTTTTCCAGGCTGCTGTTCATTCCAATAGAAGCAGTGCAAGAATCACTTTCACCTCTGCCAGTGGCTACTGTTAATCTATTAGTCCTTTATCCCCCCCCAAGCTAACAGTTTTCCGACCCACCTAACACTGCCTCGATAGCATCAGGAAATATTCTTGCACCCTTTCTATTTAAGTGTATCCCATCCCTGTAGAAGCAGTTTCTTCTGTTAACAAGTACAGACCAGACTGAAAAAAATTCTACGGGATCTATCTAGTTATATTAAAGGAGGCAGCAAAGGAAGTAAGCAAACCCTTAGCCATAATTATGAGAGCTTCTTTGGACTCAGGGGAGGTACCCATGGAATGGAGATGTGCAAATGTGACCCCAATTCACAAAGGAGGATCAAAGGACAACACAAGTAGTAGTAGTAGTGGCATGTGATGCAAGAAAGCAAGTGTATGAGCTTATGCTACACTGACAGTAGTAGAGAACGAAAAGGACCTGAGGATAATTGTGCAGGCAGATATGAAGTTTTCTGAGCAGTGCAGACGGTCTGCAAGAGTAGCTCATAGTGTCTTGTCAATGATATACAGGAATTTTTCTAGCAGGGATAGGGAGGTGATTATTCCCTGTATAAAGCAATGGTCAGGCCACACCTAGAGTACTGTATAGAGGTCTGGAGACCTCATTTCAAGAAGGATGTAGAGCTGCTGGAACGAGTACAGAGAAGGGCAAGATTAGTGAATGGAACAATGGGTTGCTCTTACGAAGAAAGGCTTAAGTTTTGCAGATTACATTGTCTGGAGACTAGGCACCAGCGAGGTGATCTGATAGAGGTGTATAAAGCCTTGAATGGTTTGAGCATGCTCAATGCTGATGGAATTTTTCCTCTTGCTCAGAATAATCATTTGAGAGGGCATAAATTCAAATTGAGGAAAGACAGATGTAGGATAGATGTGCGGAAGTTGATAGCATAAATAAATTTAATGCTGAGCTGGACAGGTACTTAGAACAAACGGAGGAGTGAAATGGGAGCATGTTTTTTTTTTGGCTGATGCTGCATAAGCTTGCTTTCTTGCATCATATGCCTTTACTAATGCTATTGTTGGATATGCAACGTAGATCAGTTTTTTAAAATGAGAGCTGAGTGTTTAGTGGACTTTTTATCACACTACCCTCTTTAATAGTGTTAAAAATGATTTTTAAAGATGTATTTAAATATAAAAGTATGGTAAAATAGCATGTTGTTATAATTTCAATGCACAATTCTGCCAAAATTAATAAAAATTTGTGAAAAATCAAATTTTTATTCATGATTTTTGAAGAAACCTGATGTGATGGAAACAAACAGAAGTCATTTTTGAAATCAGCATTAGAAAATGATTCAGAAACACCCTTTTCTGAAAAAACAACAGTAAATTTTTTTCAAAATGCAAAGTAGTGTTATTACTCATATTTCTTTTCAAACTTCAAATATTATATGGGGGGTGAAAAGATTTTAGCCAAATAGATTGCAAAATTTTTCATAAAAGACAATATCGCCAATCTGTACTGTGACTGATCTTGCATGTTCACAGAAAATTTCAGATTTGTAACTATTCTTCTCCTTAATGGAGGGAGTCAAGTGTGGATGCTAATGTGGATGAATGATGCTAATTGTGGGAGAATCAAGCACCATTCATTCATATTCAAGCACCTTCATTCATAGGGAATGTTACTGAAAGAAATTCAAGAAGATATACAGCAAACATTAGGGGGAATCTTGTCATTCATAGGTCATGGCCAAAAATTGGGTCTCAGAATTTAAGCACAACGGAGACAGTGTTGAAGATGTACACAGCAGTGGGAAGCCTATTACCATATTGACACCTGAAAACGTGGATGCCATTCACAACCTGATCATGTAGACTGCAGAATAACATTAAAACACATTCGACATCTCCCATGTACAGTGGTAAATGTTTTAGGAATGAAGGTTTCTTTGAGGGGCGAGTCCCTAAAGCACTGAATGCAGATCAAAAGTGGGAAAGAGTGAGATGTTGTCATGATATGGTGTAGCATTTGAAGCTAATGACGTTCAGTTTTGGAAGTATCCCTCTTATTCCCCCCCCCCCCAAAAAAAAGTTAAGAGCAGAAGTCAGCTAGAAAAGTCATGGCATCTGTTTTCTAGGATGCAAATTCCTGGAACAAAGTACCACTATCAGTGCCAAGTACTATTAGTTTTCATAACTCACTCAAATGAAATTCAAACTAATGGTTCGTACCAGAAAGTGTGTTCACACTTAGGGGGAGGGGGGACTATGTTGAAAAATAAATGGGTTTTCACAACATTCCGGCATTCCTTCTACGAGAGACTAGAAATTATTCAACCACCTCTTGTATGTTTTCATTTGTCAATAATAATTAAAACTCCATAGAAATGAAAAAGTAGCATAAATCATGCCTTGGGTAATGCAAAGTCAGACAATTTAGAGACATTTATTCTCTTTTTTTTTTTTTTTTTTTTTTTTTATTCAGTTTTAACTATATCAGGAGAAAATGGAGAGTTTGCACAAGAAAAGCAAAGATAACTGAAAAGGCGAGGGCCTCAATTTCAGGTTTTCTCTATTTTTTATACATAAAGTATTTTAGATAACAGGAAGTGAATCATGATATAATGAACTCAGGGGAAGAGCAGAGAAATGTACTGGATGATTATAAATTTCAGGGAACCCTCCTTCCTAAAATAAGTACAGGCTTATATAATTACAATGGAATGCAATTTACAATACAATCTTTTTTTTTTTATTATTTTTTTTTTTTTTTTAAACAAATACAGATATACAGTAGACTTTCAGAATAACAGCACCTTCTGGGATTAAAGGTGCTGTTATTTCGATTTTTCCATTATTTGGAAAGTTTTATTTTTAATATATTTAATGCAGAAATAATGAAGCTAAATATGAAATAGAGATTAAGAATGCAATTTTATTAAATTGCACATAAAAAACAAACATCCTGTAATATGCAAACATAAATCTAGCCGATCCCCTTCAAATATGTCTGATTTAGATGTAGAGGGTGCCATTTCTTCTAATGCTTCATCTGTAGTAGAGGGTACATTTTCTTGATGGTTTTCTTTAGGAATAGTAACTGCTTTTTTTCAAAACTTTTCTTATATCACTCTGTTTCATTGATGCTTTTTTTTTTTTTTTTTTGTTATCATGGTGTTTTGCAACATGTGCACTTGTATTACTTCTTCCATAATAAAGCTTGGATTTTGTTCAAAAAAAATAAGGAATATTTTCCATGCTTGATTCTGTAACAGCCCAAGTTATCTTTTCAGTTGTGCCAATGTCCTCTTCTACATCTGAACAAAGTGCATCATCTTGTTTCTTGGGAGTAATGACACTATCAATGATTTCTTGATCTGAGAATGATTGTGATATTCAACCTCATTATCAACAGCAAGCCATGTATCAATATCTCCAACTTCAAGGCTATGTAAAGGATTTTCTGTTGTGATGGACTGAATTGTTTGCATTATTTCTTCAATACTGCATTGCCTTGCCCTTACATTAAATCATCAATATCATCTTCATCAGATGGCGAGTTGGTAGACATGACACTTTACCTAATTTCCTCCATACTCTCACATGAGTGATGGGTTTCACAGTATTCCAAACTATCGAATATATTACATCTTTAATTGTGAAGTCCAGTTGAAAATGGAGATACCCTTTGCTAGCATTTGTTCCATAAAATCACTTCTGTAACGGCATTTAAAATTTTGGATAACTCCTTGATCCATGGGCTAAATGAGAGAAGTGACATTGGATGGTAGATAACAGGAAAAAATTTTTCCTGTTAATTTGGATTCATGAAGATGAGCCCTACAGTTATCAAGAAGACACATTTAGAATTTGGATTCCTCACCATATAACAAATTCTTTTGAACTGCTGGAACGAATTCATGAGTGAACCAATCTAGAAAAATTTCCTAATCCATCCAAGCATTTTTTTGGGCTTTATAAGTTCACTGGCAAATGCATAATTCTCTTTAAGGCTCGTGGACGATGGTATTTACCAATTACTAAAGGCTTAATTCTGTGTTGGCCCAATGCATCTGTACACATAACTGTCCACCCTTTCTTTATTTTGTTTAAAACCACTTGCATTTTTTTCTTCGCAACCTTGCCAATGCTTTTTGTGGTAAACATTTCCAGTAGAGACCAGTTTTGTCAGCATTGTATATTTGGTTAGCTAGTGTCACTAACAAGCTTCTCAAATGTCACACTGTATTCTTTAGCCACCTCTGTGTCAACAGACTGTTTTTCTCCCGCAATGTCTAATTTCCTAATTGTGAGTCTTATCTTAAATTTAGTTAACCATCCATCAGTAAAAGCAATTGTATCAATGTCCATTTTTTCTTTAAAATCTTTTTCTTTGGCAATAATCATTGACCCTGATATAGTCATACCTTCCGATCATTTTAATAAAAACAACTCATGCAGCACTTTATCTAAGTTTTCAAATTTTGGCTTGTGTAAACTTTTTCTATCAGCTATCTTATTATTAGGTTCTGACCATGCAGTTAATTCTCAAAGTTTGTGCTTTGAATGGTTAATATCATACAATGTTGATGATCCAATGTTATATTCTGCCATTAATACACTCATACTTATGCCCCATTCTATATTCTTTATTAAATCAAGTTTGTCACTAAGCTTTAATGTTGTTCTTCTTTTCTTGTCTGTAGGTTTATTAACTTCAGCAGCCATAGTGAGAGGTTTTTAATTTAAAATAAATATAAAACAGCAGTATAATGATATCAGTACAGAATTCATTTTCAAAAGGGAAAACGTAAACAAATACAGTAATCACGTGATTTGCCATTTTCTTTTTTCAGCACTGCAAGACATCTGCGCTGTATGTAAACATCTGATCTCAACGTGCCATTATTTCGACAGTGTACTGTAATTAAAACTGTTACAAAATGTACTGAAAGTGTCCACCTTGCTTGTGTATACAAGTATTGCTCAGACTTTTAGGTGTTTGATGAAATTCTACAAAGTATATTTTTGTCAATGGTGAGAATACAGTTTTTGATGTTTTGCTTTGCTAGGCATGTTTAGAAATTTATTATGAATCTCTTAACACTGCAAGAATTACTTGGAAGAAAGATGATGTACCAAAATAGATTTCTTCTCAGAACAAAATTCTGTTATGAAGCATTCACTAATAAATGCTCTACTGCTCCTCAAATAGTACTTTTGTAATGATAACTGCATTTTTGTCACTTGTCTATTTGCTGGTAGCAAAGGGTGTGGCTGACATGTTTGCTGCCAGCTTGACCTATGATCTTAATGAACTAAATTCAAAAATTATGGGATTGAGTCAATTTGTACTGGCGAGGGCAGAGCCATTTTTTGGCTTTCTGCTCACTATGCCTTAATCCAGTGATCTCCAAAGTTGGGTGCACACACCTCTAGGGGTGTGCAAGATGATCTGCAATAAATCAATATTTATTAATTATGAAAACTTTAGTTTTTCGAAAAGTAATTGAAAATAAAAATTATAAATAAATGCTTTTTTTAATACTTCAATATGCGGCTTTGTTTGATCATTATTCAAGCACATTGTGTTCCCACTAAAAAGTGCTGTTGATTTGTTTTATACTAATTTGTACTTTAATTTCAATTTTGTTTTGTATCGAATTAGATTGTGATCTTTTCATATTATATGTGATTCTAGATACAATGCATACCATGCAAATTATTTATAAATAAAACAAATAGTATTACATTACATTTGCTACACTCATTACATTAACAATTTCATATCATTATGTACTTGAAGTTCAATTTAATTTTGTTTTGTATTTTTTTATTTGTGATCTTTTAAAATTATATGTGATTTTAGATATGCCTTCCATGTAAATGATTTATAAATTTTAAAAAAATATTAAACATATATATATTTAAGTTTTTTTTATTCTAGGGTGCACACTAGTCCTTTTAAGTAAAATAAGGGTGCATTATCAAAAAAGTTTGGAGACCACTGCCTTAATCAGTCAGCTGCTGGTGAAGGTTGCTTGACAAAAATATAGTTTTTTTTCTGGCAAAGAAGACAGTTCTTAGTCAGGGCCATACATATTAAAAACTTCTTCATGTGCATATGCATGAAGAGGTTTCTAATTTTAATCCATGTGGCCCCTGACTTTAAGTGACATTAAACGACTAATGTCCAGAAACACACACAGTATAGATATTGAGGAATCAGCAGTCTAAAGAGGGCAAATGCAAAATTTTACATTACTGAGGTTTAAAAAATAAAAATCACTTTAACACAAATTATTGTATATACAAAAACAAACCACCAAATTTCTTTCTAAAAGAATCATTCATAAAGAAATAAATTCAGTTTTTTTTTTTTTACAAATTTACACCTGGAGATGCAAATTTGTGAACTACAGCCAATAATGAACACTGCTCTTTGTGGGCTAATGTTAGTAGTGGAGTCCCACAGAATTTGGTACCGGACCCACTGCTGTTTTCAATATTTATTAAAGATATTAATGAAAGTATATAAGGCTTAATGTTTAAGTTTGCAGATGGCACAAAGGTTGACTAGATAATTAAGTAATCAAGGTAAGCTTCTACAGCAAGATCTAGAAAATTAGGCCAATGGGCTCAGAAATGGCAGTTGAAGTTTAACACTGACAAATGAAAGGTACTGCATTGGGTAGTAGCAATCCCAGAATAATGCATCAATTGAGGTTGGTGTTACGGAGAGTAGTGGAAAATGAAAAAGACCGGTAATTGTGCAGTCAGTATGAAGTTCTCTGAGCAGCACAGACAAGCTGCCAGGACAGCTGAATGGGTTTTGTTGATGATATACAGGAATTTTGCTAGTAGGAATAAGGAGGCGACTATCCCATTGTATCAGGCCGCACCTCGAGTACTGCATACAGGTCTGGAGGCCACATTTTAGGAAGGATGCAGAGCTGTTGAAACAGATTCAGAGAAGGGCAATATGATTGGCAAAGAGAACAAAGGGGTGCTCTTACCAAGAAAGGCTTCATTTCTGCAAATTATAGCATCTAGAGACTAGGCACCTGCGAGGTGATCTGATTGAGGCTTTTAAATTCGAGCAAACTCAAATCTGATGGGACTCCTCTTGCTCTGACTATGCACACACAAGGGGACAAATTCAACTGGGGAAACAAGCTTTCATCTGTTGTTGTGGAAGTGGATAGTTTGAATAAATTTAAGAAAGAACTGGTGGACAAACTATTGGAGGGGATGGATATGTGAAATGGAATTTTTTTTTTTGCTTAAGCTGTATAAGCTTGCTTTCTAGAACCATTTGCTATTATTATTATTAATACGAAAACACTATACTATAATGTATTACATAGATTAGTTATAAATTATGTATCCATTTAATCTCCCTCTCTCTCTCTCTCTCTCCATTATTTCATATATATTGGAAAAGTAACACTAGCTTTCCTCACCCCCCCCCCCAAAGGGAGGACTGAATATATTGAAAATAATGCTAACAACTTACCTAACTTTTCATACTCACCTGGCTTAATAAGTCATGGATTCTGTCTGTGATAACATTAACTTTTTCTTCATTGTTTTTCAATGCAGCAGGTGGTGGAATCTATAATAAATTCATAGGAATTACATCGCAAAAGCAGATGATGAGGACCTAACTTTAGAAATATACAAAGTTGATGTTCCTTACCTCTTAGTTTATAAATTTTTACCAATCTGAAATTTTTTCTAACCATTTTTTTCTATTTACATCTTAAAAAAAAAATGATATAATATCTATTGTTGCAATTTTTCTTATTTAACCATTGGATGACCAAAACCATTTTGTAACACAAAAGCCAGACAAAATTGGGTGAATCATGGGGCACTTTACTGTATACAGTTGGACCAGACATTAAACACTAAGGCAGTGTTTCCCAACCTTTTGAGTTGAGATCCCCTTTTATAATAGCCAAGTAACCTGCGACTCCCACCACATTTGCATAAAAAGGCATTTTTAATAGGGTAAAGAAAACATTAAAAATAATTTTTCAGAATATAATTCTAACCTAATATTTAATGCGATGGTTGTACTTGCATCTGGGCAAAGAGCTTCAAAATTTGCAGCTGAGTGTTTGTTAAAGCTAACCTCATGTCATCCTCAACATTCAGTCTATTTCTTGCCTTTATTTTGATATGAAGAAGTGTTGAAAATCCACTGTAGAGGCAAATGGAAGTAAAACTTGAAAGGCAAGCATGGTGACATTTGAATATGACTGATACATAGCACACCAGAACTGAGTCAGCAATTTTTCATAAAACAAATTACGTGCCAAGGAATCGTCCTGCAGATCCAAGAATTCGTCCTGTACTTCATCGGGAATGCTGGCTACATTCAGGAAAGCAGAGAATGGGTTTCGTACCAGTGCAGCTTCTTCTGTAAGCTCGGGGAAGTGCCGCTGAAATTCCTTTTTGGTTATTTGTTATTTGGTTTTTTTTTTTTTTAGGAGCATTAGCAACTAAGGCCATATTGCTCCGGGGATATGCGGTGGTCATTCCCTGACCTTTCCGCATCCTCCGTATTTGGTGGGCACGGGCTCGAACCCCGGTCTAATCAAGAAGCGTGTGCTATGCACTGCTGCTCCTGCCCACCTGGCTATGGAGGCGCCGAAATTCCTTTTCAAGGGATTCAAAGTGCCCAGTAATCTCCTCCTCCAGATTCTCATCCAGTTCACCTTCAGCTTCCTCTACCACACTGCAGAGTTTTTCAAACATGGCAATGTTTCCATGATTTACTTTCCGACACCAGTTTTGCAGCTTGGATACAAATGCCTGAAGATTGTCTTGAAATTAGATAATGTGTGTTACCTTTCCCTGAAGTTTCAGGTTCAGCTTATTTAGCTGGTCTAAAATCTGCTAAGTAAGCAACTCTTTTCTTACAAACTTCATCATTAAAGAAAGCCACAAGGTCATGTTTCCCTTGCACTTTCAGGAACAACTTGATTTCATCTTTCAAACTCAAAGACATGTTTGACAACATTTCCTTTTGACAACCAGCATATAGCAGCGTAGAAAAGAAGAACCTTGTGATCAGAATTCATGTCTTTACAGACTTCTTTGGGTGGGTGGGTGGGTGGGTGGGTGGGTGTTGAGGTGGTCATCCAGATTTGATGTAATTCACAAATTTGATCAGAGAATTAAGTACCTCTTGCAGAGGAGTTGGAAGAGTCTTACTGGCAAGAGCATATTGGTGAATCGTGCAGTGAATGCCCTTTGCTTGGGGAGCAAGATCTTTCACTTTTGTCTGAAAGCCCGACTTTGACCCTAGAATAGCTGGTGCTCCATCTGTACAAGCCCCACAGACATTTTTCCACTGTAGTCCCCCAGTTTCAAAAAAGGTATTTATCTTTTCCATAATACCTTCACCTTTTGTAGTAGTTTAAAGTGCACTACAAAACAGGAACTATTCTTTGATGTCATCTGAATGAATATATTTCACGAAGACAAGCAACTGGGAACATGAACTTATATCTGTTGATTCATCAACTTGAAAAGAAAACAATGGAGAAACTTTGATTTCATTCAAAACCTGCTCTTTCATGTCTATGGACATATCTGAAATGTGCCTTCTGAATAGTGTTATTGGACAGAGATATTTGTTGCATCTTTATCTCGCTGGCTTCCCCAAGAATTAACTTCATTTTCAAACATGCAGGGTTTGATGACCGTTTCTCCAATCGTGTAAGGTTTTTTTGTTTGGCAACTTCCAATGCAGCTTCATATGATGCTTGCACTGCTGCTGTGCTCTGTTGCTGAAAACTTCCTGTGGGATCAAGTGGGGTCGAAAGAACTCCAAATCCTTTTTAGTATGTTCTGAATGCTTTGTCTCTAAGTGACGTTTCAAAGATTCAGCACTGAGAATGACATTGCACAAAATGCACTGGTGCTTCTCTATGCCATTGCTGATCAAGGTGGTAAAGCCAAATTTTAGATAGTCTTCTGAATATTTAAGTTTTTTCTCCATGGGTATGGATTTAGCACGGACAGCAAAGACTGATGACAACCTACTGACACTCTTTAGATTTTAGAAAGTGCAAGCAGTAGCTAACCCGCACTTGACAGCAAGTGGCTGGTTTCTATCATGGTGCCAACTAAAGGTGGTTGACTATTGATGAACTAGGTTCGTGCCAGTTTGCATTAGACAGCCCATCACGGACATTATTGAATTACATCATTGCAAACATGGCAGCATCAGCAAAACATATGGAATGAGGGTGATCTTCAACTGCGTTAAGAGAGCAACTCACCTTTATTCGATGGTCTGTTATTCACACATCGAGACACTGATTAAAAATGAATTTTGATATTGAATTTTGCATCATGGTGAATATGTTTTTTCAGTTTACTACTTGTAACATAGAATTTTATTCTAATGATAATGTTGCATTTGTATATTTTATTTTTAGGGAGTGAATCAAGGTCTGCCGCGACGGAAATTTGAAAAAATATTAAAGTCCCGCCATTTCAAATTATTAAAATATAAAATGCTTAATATGTATGAATGCAGCAGGCTTTTAATATTTTTTAAGTATCCACTGCAGTGGACTTTAAGTCACTTCCTTTCATTTATCAAAAACAACTAGTAGAATATTGCAGTGTAGCCATATGCCATATTGAAATAAATAAGTGTTGAAAACCTTTGTGGTGAAATTTCCTATAAAAATAATTGCAACTAAAAATAACGCTTTGTGACCCCCTTGGGGGTCACAAAGTGTTATTTTTAGTTGCAATTATTTTTATAGGAAATTTGTGACCCCCTTGGGGGTTGCGACCCACAGGTTGGGAACCAAGGCACTAAGGCATGAACAACAAGGCTCCTGCCAATAACAGCTTTTTGTTCAGTGCATACAAATTCAAAAGTTGCACAAATAACAAATTATGTTTTTAAATCCTGAATTGCTTTGGTTTTGTATATATACTGACATACACTATCCTCCAACTACAGTCTGAATTCATGTGGATGAACAAAACATATTCATTCATTATAATGAAACTTACTTATTAAATTGCATTTAGTAATTTTTAAATGAAAAATTTAATAACTTATTCAAGCAATAAATTAAAAACATGTTTTTTGCACTTGTTATTTTCAAAAAAACAAAATTATTATTAATTCTGCCTGGACAACAAGAACATGGAACTACATGGAGCTGTGCTTGCTACCTGGGAGTCTAAAATGCTGACAGAACTGATATTCGGATGACACTCAAGTCAAGTGGATCTAATTTTGGCAAATTCCAGTTGGTCTGACAGCCAAATCCTCTACTTGCACCTTCATGATGGGTGGGACTGTTAGTAAACCTGGGTATAACCCTCATGTACAAGTCCTGAAATACGGCACTAGAGGTGATGATCCAGGTGTGAACCAACGTAAGCAGGGGTCTGGGTGTGGCACCCACACCACATGAAGGAATGCTACCCCCTCTATGTTACAAGGCAATACTAGATGGTAGATGACTCATCAACTGGTGCAATACCACCACTTTGCTTATTGGAGACTTGAAATGGTGAAACCCATGTTTAATCTCCAGAACAAAACTCGGGCAACTCCCCCCCCCCACCCATCTCTTCTATCATGCAGTATGACTGATATCTTTTGAGGTTATGATGAACATTGTGAGATCCAATCCAATGAATTGAGTCCGAGTAGTGTGTGTGTGTGTGCAAGTGGCATTGTTGAGGGCACATTATGTCAATGAGCTCGGTATATTCTTAACACATGTATACGATATCCAAAAATTTCATTACTTCATACAGCATGTCCTTGCCACCTTTTCTTACTTCTGCTACACCATGAACTGTCAAACTAATAGAACAAACGTATCTGTGAAAAGATCTAAACCTCCCAAACACTTCATTTGCTCTGCAAATATACATGGTCTCGGTTCTAATCTCAATGATGTCCATTTCCACTTACAGTCTGAAAAAGTAGCCCACATACTTTTTCTGACAGAATCCCAGTTAGATTGATTCAACCACTGCTCATTTCAGTTGTCCAAATTATTTGCTGTACAATTGCTTTTGCTTTGAAGGTGGTACTTGTGCATATGCCTGTTCTGATATTTCTTGTCAGAGACAGTAATTTGGAATCTCCTCTTTTCAATCTTCGCTGGCTTCAAATCTTTCTACCGCATTCCATCAAATTCATCATTGCCTCTATCATTCTACCAACTCAACTAATCACGAGGAACTCTTTCACTTCATTTCCTTGAAAACTGACTTTCTCCAGTCCAACTTTCCTAACAGTGAGGTAATTTTCCTTGGTGATTTTAGTGTTCACAACTCTAGCTGGCTTCTGTTTTCTAGTCACATAGATCCAGCTGGTCAAGATGCTGAGGCTTTTACAATTACCAATGACCTCGCAGAGATTGTTCATTTACCCAGCAGAATACTAGACAATCCTAACCATGCAGCCAACGTGCTTGATCTTTTTCTCACAAACAGCCCTTCTAAGTACATGGTTGAAGTGAGTGGTCCACTAGCCACCTCACAACCTGTTGATGGTCTGTTCTCCAATGGAGCCTTTCTCTTGTGGCCATTCTCAATCTCGTGTTGTTTGGCATTACAAGAATGCAAAATGGGATAATCTGTGAGATTTCTTTTCATTGGTCAGATTACTGTTTCAAATATTCTGATGCCAACGTTTGTTCAGATTGTGTCAGTGAAATTATTCTTGTAGGGATTAAATACTTTATTACACACTCCACCTTAAAATCTCATCCAGTATGGATTTCATCAGTGTATGTCCACTGGTGATATTTTGGCTTATGTTATCCATCTATGGACAATTTCAATGGAAAAGTTTGGTGAAACCCAAGAAATTGCTGTTGACATTTCAAAGGCTTTTGACTGTGTCTGGCATAAAGGTCTTCTAAATAAGCTTCCATCTTATGGTTTGCCAACTGTTTTTTGTAATTGGGTAACCAGTTATGGTAGATGGCTCTGTCTTCTAACTTCTCCACTAATGGTGGTGTTCCCCAAGGTTCAGTTCTTCTCCCATTCTTTTCCTCTTGTATATTAATGACTTTCTTCCATTGACCAGAAATCTTACCCATAGTTTTTCTGATGATAGCACATTGCATTTCACTTTCCAGTTTGAGAAACCTCGCCCTGCTCAATCAGCTTCAACTTCTCGAATATACGCTACCAATTCCTTAAATGCCAATCTCCAGGTAATTCTCCAGTGGGAAAAAGATAACTTAGTTTATTTCAATCCTTCTAAAACTCAATCCTGTCTTATATCTTGCAAAAAGGATTCTTTTGCTCCTCTGCTTATCTTTGGTGACACTCCGATTTCTAGGTAAGTTGATATAACTCTATTGGGGGTTACCCCGATTTCTAATCTCTGTTGGTATAAGCACATTACAAATATTGCTTCCTCTACATCTAAAAAACTAGGTTTTTCTCTTTCACTCTCAGCATTACTTTTCTTCTAAACACTGTTCACTCTGTACAAATTGCAAAACGGGTGGTGCCGCCGAAACCTCTCAGGCTTCTAGATTCCATTCAAAAGAAGAAAGTTAGGTTAATGACTTGTCTCTAACATTCTATCCTCTCTCTGTCTCACAGATGTTCTGCTTCTGATAAATTGGGAAAACTTCACCAAAGATTAGATTTATAATTTTATGAAGAGACATGACCCACGACAATTGTTGCATCTAGTCAAGCAATGATAGCAAAGATTGATAAAAATGTTTCAATACAGGCACCTCTCCTCCACAAAAAAACTTATCAATTTCCAACATCATTACCTCAGAAGCATTAGCAAATATTATTGAACCTCTTTTATTTAAATGTTATTCCATCACTGTAAACAGTATCTACTGTTAACATGTACAAATCAATATCAGAAAAATTCTATCCCATGAACCTCAAAACTTTCTGTCACCAAACTAATTGGCAAGGTTTGCATCAGGTATTTATTTATGTCAGTGTGTGACAAAATTCTAGATACTTTAAAATTGAATTCTTGCCATGGCTATTTCTTGCCATTGCTGTATACCAAATTAAGTTCCATCTTCACAAGGCAATCCTGGAATATCAGCGTTTCATCTGTGACTAATTTATCCAGAAAGTTTGGTTTTGCTTGAATTTTGTCCATATGGTCAATGCAGACCTGTTCTTGCTTAAGGGCAAGTTTTTTGGCACCATCCCTCAAGATCGATGGTTAAATTTGATAGTTCATCTAAGACTTGATGTACGAGGGCTGTTCAATGAAGAATGATCATATATTTTTTTTTCACAACAAATGCTTTCCTTGCAGCTGCTTCTTTAACTTTAGAAAATAAAAAAATTGCAAGTTGCAAGGTCAGGGCTGTAGGGCAGATGAGGAACACATTTGATATTATTACTAGCTAAGTACTCAATGACAGTATAAGCAATGTGAGGTCTTGCATTGTTGTAATGCAGCTTTCACCCAATTGCATGCAGTTGTGATCATCTGCAATGAAAGATCCTATAACAGTTGTATGACATGGCACAACATGCTGGTAAACCATTCCTTGAATGTCAAAAAAATACCAACAATAGCTTTTCTGCAGAAGCAACAACTCCCCCCCTGTCTTTCCTCAATTTCACTTTATGCCCCCTCAGGTTTGTAATCTAAGCAAGAGGAAGAATCCCATCAGCACTGAACCTGCTCGATCCATTCAGGGCCTTATACACTTCAATCAGATCACCTTGCAGGTGCCTATTCTCCAGATGCTGCAATTTGCAGAACTTAAGCCTTCCTTCATAGATAGAAGATCCTTCTCTACCCCCCAATTTAACTCCACCTGACTTCTTTCTATTCCAAATTCTATTTCATGAACAAGACACATTTTGTCTTGTTCAGGAAATCTAGCATATTATGTTGAAAAGTACTAAAATTAATATCATTTAATAATTTCCAGATATACTTCCAATCATGGCAAAAAGAATAGTTTTGTATGATGCTGCCGAAGGGAACTACTCTGAAGTGCACAAAAGCAAATAATTGGCAAACTCAATTTTAACTTAAACTCAATCCTGGATCTACACTTCATACGTGTTCAACTTCATTCTAGTGGGAGAAGTTAGATCTGGTGATACATAAACTTGCTTCCTCGCACCATTTGCAAACACTGTCAATGGACATATACCCTTACAACAGGCCTCTCCTGGAGGTGACACTAGGAACTAATTTCATTTGTTGCATAAATCATCTGAATCACCTGCACACTACATGATACAATGTATATAAAATATGATACATTTTCATCAATTAGTTTTCTCTGCAGATGTATCTGTATAGCAGAATAGGAAAACTTTAATTCCATATATTTAAGTTTCCCTTGTTAATATGTAGAACATGTCTGCAATTCTGCCCAGACACGATAGGAGGGAGTATATGATGAGAGCCCTGTCGATCAATTCGGCCTTGGAAAGATTGTGCAGGGCTCAAGGGGTAGAATTTTTTTCAGCCTGGTCTGTACTTGTTAACAGGAGAGACTGCTTCTACAGGGATGGGATACACTTAAATAGAAAGGGGGCAAGAATGTTTGCTGATGCTATCGAGACAGTGTTAGGTGGGTCGGAAAACTGCTAGATTGGGGGGATACAAGGACTAATAGATTAACAGTAGCCACTGGCTGAGGAGAAAGTGATTCTTGCACTGCTTCTATTGGAATGAGCAGCAGCCTGGAAAATAAGATGCAAGATATTTCAGAGACTGCTGAGAATCATGGGGGTACAAGTAAACACATGGGTTGTGTTAGGGTGGCTAAGAAGAAGAGCAGGTGCATGTATACTTGCGTGTACACCAATGCTAGGAGTTTAGTAAATAAATTTGATGAATTTGAGGTATTGCTCAAAACATCAAAGGCAGATATTGTGGGGATTTCAGAAACGTGGTGTCACACAGATATAAGGAATGCAGAACTGGAATTTGGGGAGTACAATGTCTACAGATAGACAGGATAGGAAGGAAGGAGGGGTTAAGCTATTAGTTAAGAAACACATAAAATCCAAGGAAGTGAAGCCAGTCGACATCGTTGGACAGTGCAGTGTCGAGTCAGTTTGGTGTGACATAAGCATTGGGAGATCAAAATTGAGAGTAGGAGTGTGCTATAGGCCTAATGACTCTGATGAGTATAATAAGAAACTGTACAGAGAAATACAGTGGGCCAGTAAATCAGAGAGTCTTATAATGGGGATTTTAATTTCCCAGATATTGACTGGAATTTGGGGGCTGGTCACTCACACACTAGCAAGGCTTTTGTGGATTTACTGGATGATTGTTTTCTACATCAGCATGTTCGGGAGGCAACTAGAGGGAGTAATACTCTTGATTTGATTATCAGTAGTGATTCTTCATGCATTAAAAATCTGCAGATAAATGAACCACTAGGTGGCAGTGATCACAGTGTTCTGAAGTGGGATTTACTCAAAGAGGTAACTACCATTAGGGGTAAAGGGAAGGGGTATTGCTTTCGTAAAGGCGACTACGATGGACTGAGACAGTATTTAAATTCTATACAGTGGGATCAACTGATGATGTTACCAACAGCAAATTCAAAATGGGAAGCATTCAAAGAACTTATCTTGGAAGCTACTAGGCTTTACATACCAACTAAGAAATATTGTTCAAGGTTTAGGCCTAAATGGATGTCAGATGAACTAATGAGGCATATGGCAGAGAAGAAAAATGCACGGGATACATACAAATTAACAAGTGACACAGAAGCCTGTGATAGATACAAGTTGATCTGTAACCAAGTTACAAAGGAGGTTAGGCAGGCGAAGGCAGATTACGAGAAATCCTTGGCAATGGATGCGAAAAAAAACAGCAAAGAGTTCTTTACTTATGTAAACTCTAGAAGGAAGGGGATGAATCAGATTGGTCCATTTGATATCAATGGTCCAACTGTTGATGATCCTACTCGTGTAGCTAACAAACTAAATGAATATTTTGCATTGACATTCACACATGAGGAGTTATTCAGCGAGGGGAATGCCAGAGGTGTATTCAACTCTGGCAGTAAGCTAGAGAATCTTGTAATAACTGAGAGTAAAGTGGAGGAGAAATTGTTGAAGATAAACACAAGAAAGGCACCTGGGGTGGATGGGATCTATCCAGTTATATTAAAGGAGGCAGCAAAGGAAGTACGCAAACCCTTAGCCATAATTATGAGAGCTTCCTTGGACTCAGGGGAAGTACCCATGGACTGGAGATGTGCAAATGTGACCCCAATTCACAAAGGAGGATCAAAGGCTGACACAAGTAATTATAGACCTGTGAATTTAACTTCTGTTCCAGGAAAATTAATGGAGGCACTGGTTAAAGAAGCACTGCAGGATCATCTAGACAAGACTTCAGTTATAGCTCGGACACAGCATGGTTTTGTTAAGGGGAAGTGTCTTGCCTGACTAATTTGATTGGATACTATGATGCAGTCACAAAAGAACTGGATGCAGGGAATAACTTTGATATTATATACTTGGATCTTAGAAAGGCTTTTGATACTGTTGCACATGGAAGACTGCTGCACAAATTGGAGCAGTGTGGCATTGGAGGCAAATTGCTGCTATGGATAAAGGGGTGGTTGAGGGGGAGAAGACACAGAGTGGTAATCAATGGACACTGCTCATCGTGGACTAATGTTATTAGTGGAGTCCCTCAGGGTTCAGTATTGGGTCCTTTGTTCTGTATTTATAAATGATATTGATGATGGCATATCAAGCTTAATGTCCAAGTTTGCAGATGATACGAAGGTTGGCAGGGTTGTCAAGGACACTACTGACACTATGCTGCTGCAACAGGATCTGGAAAGGATGAGCAAATGGGCTGAGAGGTGGCAAATGAAGTTTAACATTGACAAATGTAAAGTACTACATATGGGAAACATCAACCCCAGAGCAACGTATCAACTCTGTGGTACTACACTGACAGTGGTAGAGAATGAAAGGGACCTGGGGGTGGTTGTGCAGGCAGATATGAAGTTCTTTGAGCAGTGCAGACGGGCTGCAAGAGTAGCTCATGGTGTATTGTGAATGATATATAGGAATTTTTCTAGCAGGGATAAGGAGGTGATTATTCCCTTGTATAAGGCAATGGTCAGACCACACCTAGAGTACTGTATACAGGCCTGGAAGCCTCATTTCAAGAAGGATGTAGAGCTGCTGGAACGAGTACAGAGAAGGGCAACAAGATTAGTGAATGGAACAAAGGGGTGCTCTTACGAAGAAAGGCTTAAGTTTTGCGAATTACAGTGTCTGGAGACTAGGCACCTGCGAGGTGATCTAATAGAGGTGTATAAAGCCTTGAATGGTTTGAGCATGCTCAGTGTTGATGGGATTCTGCCTCTTGCTCAGAATAATCACCTGAGAGGGCATAAATTCAAACTGAGGAAAGACAGATGTAGGATAGATGTGTGGAAATTTGCCTTTAGCCAGCGGGCGGTTGGTAGGTGGAACAGACTTCCATCCCTTGTCGTGGATAGCCTAAATAAGTTTAAGGTTCAGCTGGACAGGTATTTCGAACGAACAGAGGGGTGAAGTGGAAGTGTTATTTTTTATTTATTTATTTTACTTTTTTTTTTTTTTTTTTTTTGGCTGATGGTGCATAAGCTTGCTTTCTTGCATCAAATGCCTCTACTAATGCTAATGTCTCTGCATTAAATTTCAATCAAATAAATAGCAAACAGCTAATCTGTTAATTTAACATGGCATATCTGACAACAGTTCTTCAAATGAATTTCAGAGATGCATTTAGTCTAAGCATTATACTTGTTCTTTAATGGACCATGACAACTTAAGAGTATTTTTTTTATTATTATTATGGCCCATCATTTGAAAATTGGGAAAAAAAAAAAAAAAAACAGACATTGCACAATTAAAAAAAATAATTTTTTTTTGGGAGTGGGGGAAAAGAGATATTTAAAGTAATATTGCGGTTTGTGCAATATTAAATATTACTTTAAATTGTTATTAGTAAAATTCAAAATAACATTAAAAGCTCACACATATACTGCCCTACCATTAATATCCGGACAAGAGAATTCTGCGAAGAACTGTGTGCCAAATCATTATCTGTCACTGTCTCAAATCGCACAAACCCTCTGTGAGAGTATTGGGACTAATGTCAGCACTAGTACACTATGAAGGACACTCCATGATTTGGGTTACAATGGTCGTGCAGCTGTTCACAAGTCACTGATCACCTCAACAAATGCTAGACGCCAATTAACATGGTGTAATGAGCATGAATCCTGGACTGTATAGCAGTGGAAAACAGTCCTATGGACAGACGAGTTGAGGTTCGCACTCTACCAGTCAGATGGCCATTCCTGGGTGTGACGAATGCCAGGGGAACAATTCCTGCCTGATAGTATCCTCCCAACAATGAAGTTTGGTGGAGGCAGTGTCATGGTATGGGGCTGCTTTTCATGGTTTGGCTTGGGCCCATTAGTCGTTATGAACAAAACCATCAATGCTGTGCAAACCAGGGCATCCAAGACAATTATGCACTTCCAACATTATGGCAATACTTTGGGAAAGGTCCATACCTGTATCAACAAGACAAGCCATGTCACACTGCTTGAGTCATAACAGATTGATTTGAGGACATGGGTGTGGAAAACTTGGATTGGCCAGCCCAGAGTGGAGTGCTGATCTGAACCCTAACGGGCATCTTTGGGATGTATTGGATCATCAGGTACATGCACATCGAGATTGCCCAAAGAACAAGGCCAAAGTGGTGGCTGCATTAAAGGCAGAGTGAAGGAACATATCATCTGACATTTATAAAAATGCTGGTTGAGAGTATGCCATAAAGATTGAAGGCTGTCGTAAAAGCAAAAGGTTTCAGCAAAAAATATTAAATGACACAATAAAAGCTTTTTTTTTTTTGTCTAAAGGCAGTGTATATTGCTTTTTCTCAAATAAGGTAATTCTTGATTAAATTCATATATCTATAAAATTGGAAAAAGTTTCTTCAATACCTACCCCTCCATCCAAGCTTCCTAAAGCCAATCTATGTCTAGCACGCCTAATTTTTTTTTCAACATCAGATAAAATTCCTTGGCAGAAACGCAAAAACTCTTCTTCAAAAATCTGTTGTTGCTCATGCCAGCCTTTCTCAAAACTGTTTAAAAAAAATAAATACAAAACAAGTAATATACACAAGATGATTCAATAAGTAAAACCTTTGATTTCATCAAATATTAATCTTGCACATGACAAATTATCAAATAATAAACAATAAACAATCTGCAAAGACAAATTGTGACCAGTATATAGTGTGATGTGACTTTTGCAAAAACTATAAAAAAGTTCCACCACAATGCAAGTTAATTTACAACTTGTGTAAGTAATTTGAAGATGGGGACGATATATTCAAGGGAAAAGGGTCCAAGTCACCTTGTACCACCACTAATGCAACATGCAAGAAAGCTTCAGCAAGTCTCCAGAAGTCCACTTACTGATGTATTGAGTTGAACATGCCTTAAACAACAGTGTGACATATTCTTTAAAAGAATTTACTCTTGAGAGTTTACAAGATGCAGTTAGCACAAGCATTAAATACAAATAACAGATACAAGTGATATGAATTGTGCTGACTATCACCAGAAAATGAAACAGCAGCACTGTTTGTTTCCAGTAATGAAGCCACTTTTCACTTGAATGGGGAAGTCAACCATCATAACTAGACAACAGACAGAAAGAGGCAATGAAGCTGACACTTTTTGCTCAATGACTTTGTGATGATTTTCTGATCAGTTACATACAAGATCACTGAGGTGTAGCATTAAATTCCAGCAGACATACCAGCAAGTCTGGAAAGAAGTCAATTATTGAATTGCCACCTGATGTGTGATTCATAGGTTTATATCAAAAGTTGATACAGTCCTTAGGATTTTCAAAGATTCTATGCACCAATAGCACACAATGCCAATTTTCATTTCTATGTTTTCAAACTGTTTACTTCTTTTCACATCACCTTGTCTCTTTTAATTCACATCACGCACACGGTGACACGAATTAAAAATAAGAAAATTAATTTAAAAGAATTTAACGAAAAAAAAGGAAAATCGGTGGGCAGTTGGAAATTTTTTTCGTTAAATTCTTTTAAATTAATTTTTAATTGGGTTAAATTGAGTTTTATTGTGTTAAATTGATTTTTTAAACTATTTTGTTACTCTAATGTAAGTTTTTCGATTTCATTTTAATTTCTGGAGAGTATCGTACCGAAGTGTTCTATGTACTATATTGAGGTAAACTCCTCTTATTATTTTACAAATATTGATATCAACGTAGAATGTATTGAGCATTACAGCTCTGGTTCATACTAATTCATTTTTTAAACTCTTATTGACTATTTCGTTCATTTCCTTTCTCTCTAGGTATAACCTATCGATACACATAATTATGGGGGATTTTTTGAACAGCTTAGTGCTAAAAGGAAGGAAAATCTGTTTGCAATTTTTTTTGTTGAATTCCTTTAAATTAATTCTTATTTTTAATTGCGTTAAACTATTTATTACTCTAATGTAAATTTTTCGATTTTTTCGTTTTAATTTGTGGAGAGTATCTTTTTTTTTTTTTTTTTGTAGTTGTTGGCGCAAAGGCTTCTGTGGCCATAATGCACCTCCCAAGGTTTTTGCAGTACTTTGATCCAAGCCCAAGGCAGGAATTGAACCCGCGACCTTTGGGTTGCCAGGCAGGCACTTTACCCACCCAGCTAGCCCGGTCGCTGGAGAGTATCATACGGAAGTGTTCTACATACTATATTGAGGTAAACTTCTCTTATTATTTTACAAATATATATAATAGGTAGAGCAATTTAGGTATCTGGGGCAGTTATTTGCACAAGACATTTCATGTCTAACTGAGATTCAATCCAGAATTGCAATGGCAAAACTCTTTCAAGAATAAACTGTCCTTGATTACACAGATGTCACAAGAAATTAGGAAGATAATAAAGACATATCTGATCAGTGGCACTATATGCAGCAGAGACATGGATCCTAACAAAGAGAGACAAAAAGACTTGAGGCCTTCAAGATATGATGCTGGTGCAGGAGAGAAAAAATTAAACGGACTGAAAAAGTGTCAAATGTGGAAGTATTAAGAGTGTCCAAGAACAAAGGAAAATTATGTAGAATAAGATCAACTAGACTAAAATGAGTGGGCCATGTGATTCGACATGGTGGTTTGCTTCTGGATGCAATGGAGGGAAAATGCCCTAGGGGTATACTAAAAAAAGACCTTCAGCTGGACATTGCTGGATGCAGCAGGACTTCAAAACTTTGAGGAACTAAAAGGGCACAGGAGAGACAAAGATAGCGACAACTCATCAGAAAAACGGACGGACCAGTCACAAGACTGAATTACCAATGATGATAATGATATAATTATATAATTTGTATTATGAATTGTAATTTTGTTTATAGCTATATTATTGTAATAACTATCATAAAATATTTTTAATAATATATATATATATATATATACATACATATATATACACATATACAATCCTTTTTTTGTAGAAAAATAGGTGCCGGTACTCATTTTTTTACTATCAGGAAAAGTACTGAAAGTTTTTTTTTCCTGATATTGTTACTTTCGAGGTAATGTGAATAATAACAATAAATTTAGTATATTAACACAGTTGATTAAGCATAGATTTATTCAAGTATATAAAAAAAATAAGTAAAATGTGAGTAAAATAAGTAAATAAATCGGTCAACTACTGAGTGCCGGGCACTCGGGATGAAGGGGTCCGTAGGCACAAATGGTCATTAGTGTAGTATCTCAAATTGTGCCTAATGAAAACGTTGTCTATTTGAGTCTTTGCAATTGTTTTGAATGACAAGGGTGGGAGAAGCAACTCTGACTTCTTCCTGGAGAAGCGCGATTCAAGTCTTGGGGAGGGAAAGCTACTGGCAGGTGAGGGCTGTGCAAGACTCCGTGCCGGCTCCTCCCAACCACTGCCGCCTCAACACTGGCTCTCTGAGTACTTCCTTGCCGGGACAACTCCAGCTTTGAAAATTGTTAAAAAATACTTCTCTTCGCAAAATTTATAAATGACCTTTATAGAATTATTAACTAACTATTTAGCAACCTTTTTGTCACCAAAAGGAGAGTTACTTTCACAAAGAAGCGCGCTATCAAAGTGCAATAAAATTTTGTTTTTTTAATTTTAACACAAAGTAAATAACATATTTCAATCGGAATAGTTTTCCCTTGCTAAGCATTGAATAACGCATAGCTAATGTGATTTTAAAATTTTTAGCTCCATTAGCGACGTAAATAAGGAGGGGACACGAAAATTATTCACATTTTCCTGTTTGGTGCCGCCATTTTTAATTTAAAAAATGCTTTAAAATTATATTTTAAACCTAGTTGAGCTCTTTCCAATGGTGTATAATAAGCTATAGGTTGTCGAAAACATTTTTGTCCCCCCACATCATGATGTACAAACCCATCATGGTTTGTACATCATGACCCGTGAGGAAAGTGAACTAAAACAGCATTTTAAATTTTGTTAATTATCAAAAAAATTTCTCATTAAATGTTTTGTTCAGTTAATGTAATTTTAATAAAAATTAAACTTAATAAAATTTTCCAATATTTTCAATTTTACTTTTACATGCAACAAGATATGGAAAAAAGGAACACACTAAAGAAATCTAACTTCGAATTTTTTTTTAATATGGCCCCTGGGGAAAACTTTGGACACCACTGCAGTAGAAGGTGGGCCAGAGCCCATTGGGAATACCCCTTGATCTGCTCACTGTTGACCAGCGCGACTTCTCAGTATGTGGGATAGGTGGTCGGATAAGTTTTACCAGATACCACTAAGTTGTAGAATGCTTTAGCTCTCTTAATTCTCGCAGCAGGACTAATAGCCTAAATTGCCTGAAGGCCAGAAATGCGAACAGTGCATACCGAGTTAATTCTCTCCTAATCCGTTCGCTATATGAAAATTTTCTCGCTCAACGGAAAGTATTTTAATGTAACTTCCAAAGGGAATTTAAAATAATTCGCTATAAAAGGACTTCATTAAACAGAAATGCGACTGAGTAATTAGAATTATAAAAATGATTATACAATTTTATATTGAAAATATCTTAACAATAAACAATGAAAAATGCAAATTTAGTTAAATAATTTTAAGCTTATTTGAATAGCAAATTTAGGGAATATTACAAATTTCAAAGTGCATTACATCTAAATGTCACACGTCGCTGTTAATAAATGCTGGTACACTGTACCGTCCCAAAAAAAAGCACTATATATATATATATATATATATATATATATATATAGAGAGAGAGAGAGAGAGAGAGAGAGAGAGAGAGAGAGAGAGAGAGAGAGAGACTATCATCAGGCATAAAATAGAGTAGGGCTGCCACAAAATAAAATTAATTAATTAGGGGTGCCGTTATTAAAAAAAAAAAAGGTTGAAAATCACTGACCTTATACAAAGGGATAATCACCTGCTTGTCTGTACTAGCAAAATTCCTATATATCATTTACAAAACTCCGTAAACTGCTCTGGCAGCCCATCTGCACTGCTCAGAGAACTTCATATTGGACTGTACAATTATCTCCAAGTACTTTTCGTTCTCCACCTTCCTGAGTGTAGTACCAGTTGGTACGTTTCTCTTCAGTTACTGCTACCCATAAGCAGTACTTCGCATTTGTCAATGTTAAACTTCAGTTGCCACTTCTGAACTCATCTGCCTAACTTTTCTAGATCCTGTTGCAGTAGAATACAGTAACAACCATGCCAATCTTTGTATCATCTGCAAACTTGGACATTAAGCCTGATATACCTTCATCATCGACATCACTGATAAATACACAAACAACAATGGGCCCAGCACTGAACGCTGGGGAGTCCACCAATAACATTAGTCCTTAATGCCATACCACTCCAATTTGTACAGCAGTCTTCCATGTGCAACAGTACCAAAAACTTTCCTGAAATCCAAGTATATGATATCAAAATTATTTTTGGCATCCAGTTCCTTTGTGACCACATCATAATATCCAATCAAATTGGTGAGACAAGACTTCCCCTTAACAAACCCATGCTGTGTCTGAACTATTGCTGCTGTCTTGTCTAGGTGATCCTGTATCACCTCTTTAACCAGTGACTCCATTACTTTACCCGAAACAGAAGTTAAACTAACAGGTCTATAATTATTCGTGTCACCCTTTAAACCCCCTTTGTGAATTGGGGATACATTTACACATCTCCAGTCCATGGGGGCCTCCCCTGAATCTAAGGATGCTTGCATAATTATGGCAAAGGGTTTGCTTACTTCCCTCATTGCCTCCTTCAATATAACTGGATAGATTCATTCAGACCCAGTTGCCTTTTTTATGTTTAACTTCAACAATTTCTCCTCCATTTTGCTCTCCATTATTAAAAAATCATTTAGCTACCTGTTAGAATCCTACCTAAAAATCATTTAGTAAACTTCTGGCATTCCCCTCCTTGAATAACTCCTCATGGGTAAATGTAGATGCAAAATACTCTTCAGTTTGATGCTATCTGAGCAAGTGCATCAACAGTCGGACCACCAACATCAAGGAGACCAATCTGATTCCCCTTCCTTCTAGAGTTTACATAAAGAAGTCGTTGTTGTTTACCTTTACATCCTTTGCCAAGGATTTCTCGTAATCGGCCTTTGCTTGCCTAACCTCCTTTGTGACTTGATTACAGACTAGCTTACATCTGCCATAAGCTTCTGTATCACCTAATAATTTGTATGCATCTTATGCATTTTTCTTCTCTGCAACAAGTCTCATTAGTTCATCTGACGTCCATTTAGGTCAAAATTTTGAACAGTATTTCTTAGTTGGTATGAAAACCCTAGTAGCTTCCAAAATTAATTCCTTGAAGGCTTCCCATTTAGAATTCACTGTTTTTAAGATCATCAGTTGATCCCACTCTATAGAATTTAAAAAAACTGTCTGAGACCACTGTAGTCACCTTTACAAAAACAAAAACCATTCCCTTTACCCTTGATGGTAGTTGCATCTTTAAGTAAATTCCACATCAGTACACTGTGATCACTTTCATCTAGTGGTTCCTTTATCTGCCAAATTCTTAATGCATGAATAATCACTGCTGATAATCAGATCAAAAGTATTACTCCCTCTGGTTGCCCCTCGACATGTTGCTGTAGAAAACAATCCTCCAATAAATCCACAAAAGTCTTGCTAATGAGCGAGTCACCATCCTACAAGTTCCAGTCAATATCTGGAAAGTTAAAACCTCCCATTACAAGATATTCTGATTTACTGGCTCACTATTTCTCTGCACAATTGTTCGTTGTACTCGCAGTCATTAGGCCTATAACACACTCCTACTCTGCCATATTTTTAGATAAAACCATGCACACCATCAAGCATGTCTCATATTGTGGAGTTACACTTCATAACCAGGTTGTCACTATTGCAACAACAGGGTACCTCCCCACCCATCGATGAGTAAGCTAACAAGCTTCGAAACGGTGCTGTCTGGGTGGTGGCATCCACTGAGAATAATTAACAGTCTTCTCCACTGGTGAAGGGTTACTTATTCAAAGCAGTGCAATACCTTGGCAACTTGTTGTGAAGGTATTCACAATATGAGATATAATTAAATGATGCATGCATACTACTTGGGTGGTAGAAATGATGGAAGTGCATTACCCATACATAAACAACCTCTTCATACTCTTAGACATTTAGTCAAGAAATATTTTTAGAATATGAGATACAATTAAAACAATGCTAATTATCTACTTCAGCAGTTCACTACAAACAAAACACTGTGCAATGGCACTAATCTGTTCACTAGTAAATCTTACGTGTATTCTCCTGCTTTATGCAGTATGATAACATGCATAAATTATGTATAAGAAAAGGAAAGATGGTTGTACTACTGATTTGGGATTTGCTTTCAGCCAACAGGTAGTTGACTATTGGAACAAACTTCTCTGATGTTGTAGAGGTGGGCAGTTTGAATAAATTCAAAGAATTTGACAAAGTGTTACAGGGGATATATAAAAACAAAAACAAAACAAAAAAAAAAACACGATATATGAAGTATTTTATTTATTTAGTATTAGTAGTGACAGATGATGCAAAATAAATATCTCAGGGGTGGGCAACCCGCAGCCTTCTAAGATCTTATGTGCATCACACAAACATGAAATAAAATCATTAAATAATCCTACTACTTTTAAACTAATATTTTTTAAAATTAAATATTCAAAACTTTTTAATAATAAAAAGTGTTTTTTTTTTTTCACAATATAGAAACATTATTCAGATAATTAAAAAAGGAAAATACAAATTTTTTGATCTAAAAAGTAAAATACATGTTTAACTTTTTCTATTTATTTAAAAATTGTTTATATGTACCACAAATGATAAAAAACGAAAGCTATTTAATAAAAGAAAAATTCTAATCCTCTGTTAAGTTTGTTAAAATAAAAAAATATTTTAACAGAGTTAATAATTTGACGAAAATAGTTTTTTTTTTTTTTTTTTTTAATTTAAATTGTGACATTGTGATTTTTTATCTGTTGCTTTCATGCATATTTGTAACTGAATATTTTGACAACCGTATGTATTCTTGTCTTAAATTTTGTAATCCTGTAATTTCTTATGTTTGATTTCACAATTTCTTAACCTTTAGATTGTCCATCATGTCCAAAAAAGTTAAAAGGAAGTTGAATGAAGAAAACAGAACATTTAAAGAAGATTGGGAGATGCAGTATTTTCTTATTTCTGTGAAAGACAAAATGGTTTGTTTGATATGTAATACAGCACTAACAACATTAAAAAAATACAATGCAAATCAACATTATCTATCTTACAAGGACCATAAATATGTAAAATTAGGAGAAGCTCAAAAATCTGCACTTCAAAAAATGAAGAAAGAAAAACAGCACCAGGAAAAGGCTTTTGGTGCTTTTATTAAGCAAGGAACTTCTGCAACTGATGTTACATACAAATTTTTTTTTTTTTTTGGAGCATTAGCAACTAAGGCCATATTGCTCCAGGGATATGCAGTGGTCATTCCCTGACCTTTCCGCATCCTCCGTATTTGGTGGGCACGGGCTCGAACCCCGGTCTAATCAAGAAGCGTGTGCTATGCACTGCTGCTCCTGCCCACCTGGCTACTGAGGCACCTTACATACAAAATAGTGCATGTACTTGGAAAAAAAAGGCAAACCATTTAGTGACATTGAAATGATAAAAGAATGTATTGTTGAAGCAGTAGGATGTTTGGATCCAGAAAAAGTTGACAAATACAAACAATTAACTCTCTCAAGAAAAACTATAAATATAATAGACAATATGAATTAGCTCAGAATGTAGGAGAACAACTTCAGGTAATAATTCACTCTAAAGATGTATATTTTTCAATAGCGTTAGATGAAACCACTGATAGAAATGACTCTGCTCAAATATTATATTTTATTCGTGTTATAACTGAAGATTTTCATTGTTACAAGGAACTACTGGCTTTGGGTAGGCTCATTGGAAGGACTTGTGGAATTGATATTTTTAACAACTTTAAAGAAATGTGTCTTGAGAGAGGACTAAACCTTGGTAACCTGGTGAGTGTATGCACAGACGGTGCACCTTCTATGAGAGGAAAGCGAGAAATATTCGTTTTATTGTTAAAAAAGAAAAGCCCAATTTAGAAAAGTTAATTTCATTCCACTGTATATTACACCAACAAAACCTTTGTGCTCAATCCTCCACATTGAGCAATACTTTGGACTAAATTATTGCAATTGTTAACTTTATTCGAGTAAATGCTTTAAGACATTGCCAATTTCGAAGTATGCTTATATTGGATGATGAGACATATAATGTCGACTTGCCATATTATTGTAAAGTGCGCTGGTTATCAAAAGGACAAATTTTAGTAAAAGTTTTGGCTTTGCGAGAACAAATTTAAAAATTTTACGAGGAATAACAAGAATGTGATTTATTAGATGAAGAATTTTGTAGAAATGCTGTGTTTTTGTGTGATATTATGGAAAAGCAAAATGAATTAAATGTTTATTTGCAGGGAAAAACAAGACATATGATATGTGGAAAAACAAATTTAGGTATTTCGAAAAAAATTAATTTTTTACAAAACTCTTTTCTCTAAATCAGAAATATCTAGGGACCATTTCCCTCATTAAAAAATTATGTTAAAGGAGCAGAAATATGTTGTATGTGATACTTTCAAAGACTACATAACCGTATTGGACATGATAATTGAAGAATGCAATGATAGATTTTCTGATTTCGATATCCTGACGGCACCCACGGAACTACAGATGAAATTAATTGAATTAGGAAAAGATAATATGATAGACTTTTTTTGATACAAAAGAAGATCCTATTGAAATATGGAAAAATGCAGTTGAATACCCACGTTTACGTCAACATGCTCATCGACTGCTGTCTTGCTTTGCAACTACACATTGTTGCGAATCAACTTTTTCATACCTTACACAAATTAAGTCATTTAAAGACTCAGATATCTGATTATTCATTTAGAAGACCAACTCAAGTTGCGTACAACTAAGATGGAGCCTAATACCCAGTTGTTATCTAAAAAAACAAACCCAAAAATCTCATTAGTTAATTATCAAAAAAGATGTTTTGGCTGAAGCCAATGCATTCTGATGAGTTTAGCTCATTAAAAATGTGCAATCGAAGTGGTTTCAGCCAAGACATCTTTTTTGGTAAACAATTCAACCACCAACTCATTAGTTAACTCATTAAATTATTTTTTACAATAGTACAGTTTTTCCTAATTATTCTTGTATAATACACAGAGAGAGAGAGAGAGAGAATGTTAAATAATTGTTATAAATTTTTATTTGAATAACAATTTAGAAAATAATTTATTATCTTTATAATTATATATTTTTAAATTTTGTGTTCATATAAAATGTAGGTGGATGTATTATAATGAGAATATTGTAAATATGTATGTTTTATTGAAATTTATTTGCCTTTTCTATAGTTATATGTAATAAAATTTAACACTGATAATTAAGTATGTTTTACTTTGTAAGTAGTGGTTCGAAGGATCGGTGCGGCCTTTCCACTATTCCGAAAATGAATATGGCCTTTTATTCAAAAAAGGTTGTCCACCCCTGTACTTCTTAATGATGTCCACATGTCCACTTCCACCTACAGTTTGCAAAGCATCACTTGCTTTTTCTGAGAGAATCTCAATTACAGGTTGCTTCCACTACTACTCAGAATCTGAATTTCCCTAATCATTCACTCCATGTTCTGTTTCATTTCGAAAATATCTTCTCTGGCTTAAAATCTGTCTATCCCACTTAGACAAATTCATTTATTGTGTCTATCATTATCCCAACTACTTTTTTTCCCCCTTCTTTCTCCAACCTAAACTTCTTAACAATGATGTAATTTTCCTTGATGATTTTAACATTCACAACTCCAGTGGGCTTCAGTTTCCTAGTTGCATGAACCTAGCTAGTCAAGATCCGAGGCTTCTGCCATTACTAATTACCTCTTTTAACTTGTTCATTTATCTACCAGAATAGTCTAACCACACTGCCAATGCTCTTGATCTGTTCCTCACAAACCACCCTTCAAAGTGCACATTCAGCATTAATGTTCATCTAGGCACCACAGATCACAATTTGTATGATGTCCATTCTCCAATGAGAGAAAGGTTGCCCCCCCCATATGGCCATTCAAAGTCTTGTTTTGTTTAGCATTACACTCTTGATTTTTTTCTCACAAACAACCCTACCCAACCCAAAGTGAAGCCTTTCTCTCATGAACATTCTCACCCTCATGTTGTCTGGCATTACAAGAATGCAAATTAGGATGATCTGTAAGATTTCTATTTTTTCTTTTCCTTGGTTGGAATGTTTTAAATGTTCTGATACCAATGTTTGCTCAGATTGCGCCAGTAATATTAATTTAGTAAAGATAAATACCTTAAATTCTGTCATTTATCTAAACCTTGGTTTTCCAATAAATGTGCTAAGGCTCTTCAAGACAAGAATTGCACATCACAATTGGCTTGGATCCAAATCTCCAGTTTCATTTTCTGCTTACACTAAAGCTCATAACAGTTATTAATAAACAGAGACATTCAGGTATTCTGAATAGGCCAAGAATAGAAAACTTGCTTCTTGCTCAATGATATTCAGGTATTCTGATCTCTTGTCAAAGCCATTTCCACAACTTTTGTTTACCTGTACTCCTGCCTCTGTTAAAACCCTGATGGTTTATTGCCTCCCCAGCTAAAGGAAAAGCCAACTTACTAACATTCTACTTTTCTTGTAACTCCTGCATTGACAATCTTGGTAAATCACATCTTATCATTCCCAGTACATGGCACTCGATGCCCCTTGTGGTCTTCCATCAAAAGGATTTTGAACAACCTTAGTGCCAAGAAAGTTCAAGGTCCTGATGGCATTTCTCTCTGTTTCTGAACTGTTCCTGTTCTGTGTCAGCTTTTTATACTTTCTTATTCCACTTGTTTTTCCTTCTGCTTGGAAATTTGCTCATATGCCAGTCCTTAAAAAGAATGACAAATCCCTCCCATCTAATCATCAACCTATTGCACTTACCGCTACACTTTTTCAAAGTAATGAAGAAATACAACTGCCCATTCTTAAATTATCTTGAAACTTTCCATCTGATTAATAATCACTAATATGGATTCCATTCAGTGCCAATAAACTGCTTGTATGTGACTATTTTTTGCAACTGGGTATCCAGTTTCTCTCTGACCACTCACTACAAGCTCTATCTTCTAACTTCTCTGCTAATGCTGGAGTTCCACTGACTGGAAATCATCCATAATGGGACACTGCATTCTACCTTCCAATTTGTGAAACTTTTCCTGCACTAACAGCTTCAGCCTCTTGAATTTCCTTCACAAAGTCCTTAAATGCCAAACTCCAGGTAATTCTTCAGGGGAACAAAATTTGAGTCACTTCAATCCCTCTTCTAACACTTGGCCCTGTATTACTTCTTGGGAGAAAAAAAAGCCCAATGCTTAGTTTCAATGATAATCAGATTTCTAAAAAAGATCAGTCACATATCTCTATAAGAATTATCACGACTAACTGACTGACTCTTTCTCGGCATAAGCACATCACAAATACTGCTTCCTCTGTATTGAAAAACCAGGCACTCACTTATCTTTCTTCTAAACAACTACTCACTCTGTATGCATCCAATAAATTTCCTACCACGCAATATTATTACTGCATCTAGGGAAGTTCCCCCCAAACAAACCTCTCAAGCTTACAGGCTTCAGAAGGGGGCAATCAGATTAATTAATGACCTGTCTCTCATAGTCTCTCCACTCCTTGTCTCACAGAGGTTAAATTTCTGCTGCATGCCTTTTCTATAGATATTTCTAAGAGCACTGCTCTTCTAAACTGGCATCTAATTCTCTTTCTCTCTTCCATACCAGTCTGAACATGTGAATACATGTGTCAGCATGTATTCACTCTAACCCCAAACTCAGAGAATAAACTTTTCTCATCCTCATTTATCCCTCTACTTCTCGAACAGCTATCCTTTTTATGTGTTTTCCAAAAGTTACAATCTAAGAGAAATTTAAATTAATGCCAACAAATATCTTCTGTCTTCTCAACCTGCAACCAAGAGGCAGTACCTAAGGTTCTAATACTTTTTCACGTTTGGGTTTTTATAATGTAATACAGCAGGCCCTCATTATAATGCGGTTCGCTTTATGCTGATTCGCTATAACGCTGTTCACATATTATAAACCAGCATCTGACTATAACACTGTCGTAAATCACTATAACGCTCTTTTACCAGTGTACAGATTGCAGTTTTGGCATATTTAACAAAAACATTTCACTATCTGATGGAGTTGATAGCTTGAAAATGAATAGCAAAACAGCATTAAAACGTTTCTCATGCCAACTTGAGAAATATTCCCACACTCAGCGAAAATTTTCTCACACACTAATTTAATTACAGTACAGTGACTAGTTACGCAGTTCCGAGATCAACATTTTAAAAAATGATCAAGTACATTGCTTATAATATTTGCATTACATGCATTTATCCAAATGTCTAGTCATCACTCAGTGCAGTATTAGACATCATGCGTAACAAACAGTTTACTCGAACATTGAATCATAATTAATGCAAACAATGCATTTACATTTTCGAAAAGTTAATAATGGCAGATAAGAATGAAAAAGCAACAACATCTGGACGCAGTATGACGATTACAAATGTAAGAAAAAGACTGAATTTGAAAATTAAATTAGACGTTTTGAAGCGAATCGATTCAGGTCAACGACAAGCGAATGTGTGCCATAATTTAGGACTGGCAGGTTTAACTGTAAGAACAATTATAAAAATAAAGAATTAATTTTAGCAGCAGGAAAGACAGTTGTTCCACTGCAAGCAACTAGGGCTAGGCTGGCTATTAGGATTGAAATAGAGAGACTTAACAATATCCAATGCAGAATTCAGTTAAGTTAAATATTATATAAACAAAAAAAAAAAAAAAAAAAAAGAGAGAGAGAGAGAGATTATGATGATCTGAAGAAAACTCACCTAAAAAAAGAAAAATGCGGAACCATTTAAAACTAGTAAGGGCTAATTGAATAGATTTAAAATCCAGGGAGAAGCTGCAAGTGCAGATCACAGAGCCGAAACTTTCAAAAAAGAACTTGTTAAAATTATTGATGATGATTATTGATTATTCATGAATTATTGAATTATCAAATTATTGATTAAAATTATTGTGTGTTATACTTCTAAAGTTTTTAACATAGATGAAGCAGGACTTTTTTGGAAACGAATGCCTAAAAGTTTCATATTGAAAGAAGAAAAAAACATGCCAGGTTTCAAAGCAGCAAAGGATTGGTTGACTTTATTGTTGGGTGGTAAACACTGCAGGGAATTTTAAATTAAAACCCCTTTTAGTTTACCAGGAAGAGGGCCAAAATACAACCCAAAATCGACACATTTTTCATGATTAAATTCATCAATTAAATTAAATCAATTTAGATCAATTAAATTTGTGATTTTATTTGGAATTTTAAGTTTAATAAGTAAGTAGTTAACACAATTATGTAGTAGGTACTGCAGAATATTTTATATGTACAAATATTTGATATTATAATATTTTGACCAACATTTGTGCATCTTTTCACTACCATTATCCTATTGCACCGACTGCAACCCACATATACATATTATACCCTATGGGAATGCGGCGCTCACTTAGCACAGATTCACTTAGCACTCTGTTTTTCCGGAAGAATTATCAGCGTTAAGTGGGAGTCACCTGTATATTTTTCTAGAAAAAAGCACAGATTCAGCGGGTACAAAAATTGAAATAACATACACCCGGATTTTAGAAAGCGAATTTATAAATGCAGAAAAATATTATTATTATAATTACTAGGGCTTTGCCCCCTGCTTGCTGCTCTCGCTTTTTTTGATAAAATAAAATACTTACAGAAGCTTTAGACACCGTGTATATCTCTTCCTCAGCTATGAATACATAAGTATGTTACATATGGAAATCAAGAATGGTCCACGTGGTCATGTTAGATAAACAAAGCACGTGCACAAGGTTTATCTAGGCATGACCACGCTTAAACAGAAGCTTGTTTTACCACAGTAAAACAAGCTACTGTACATATTACCAAGTAACCCACATCCCTCTTCTCCCATTGGCTGAATAAATATCACTAGGAGGAAAATTATTTTAATATATACAAAGATATTTAGTAGTGGCATATGATGCAAGAAGGTAACCTCAAAAAGTGCCAAAAAAAACTCCCACATCAATTGGCCATCCCCTTTATTAATTAGTCTAGTTCTTCCTTGAATTTATTCAAACTACCCACTTCAACAACAGATGGAAGTTTGTTTCAAAAATGAGCACCTGATGGCTGAATGCACACCTCTGCATAGATGTCCTGCAACAATCTTTCCTCAATTTGAATTTATGCATCCTCATGTGTAGTCTCGTTTTGGAAGTAATTACTTTCATG
Source organism: Mastigoproctus giganteus (assembly GCF_048544385.1). Taxonomy (NCBI): domain Eukaryota; kingdom Metazoa; phylum Arthropoda; class Arachnida; order Uropygi; family Thelyphonidae; genus Mastigoproctus; species Mastigoproctus giganteus. The sequence continues at coordinate 13,580,926 of NC_143586.1, read as the reverse complement.
TTTATATTTTATGAGTACAACTTTTTTTTTGTTTTTTTAATTTTTTTCAGTATTAATTTTTTAAATAATGTGTAAAAACACCTTTTATTAAATATTTAAATTTTTATATTAAAAATTACATATTATAAGAACATTAAGAAAATAAGAAATATTGGCACAGAGCAAGCAATATTTTAAAAAAAAAAAAAAACTGTTTCCAGAAACAAAAAACAAAGTTGGCCACCTGTCAGTTCCACATGACTGTTTTTATAACAACTGGTTAAAAATGGAAGTTTATCCTAACTATAAAAGTTAACTTTGGCTCTGTTTAAATTAAAAATAATTACTAAAAGCTATCAACACAAGTATAAAGTTACTAAAATACATACTCCTTTTTTAGTCTGTCATCATGGATTTTATTACAAGGACCCAAATCTGCTCTGGTATTGATAAACAGCTGATGTGGACAAAATTGAACAAGATAGTGTTTGCATACCTAAACAAATAAAATATTAGAATAAGTTTTTCATATACTTAAATAATATATAATATAAAGTGTTTATGCACTAATTCTTCAGGACAACATTCTTAATTCCAAATATGCTAGGACTTATTAACCACAGGGGCTCACATCTGGTATTGGTTTGGCACACCCAGGGTCCTCTCCCAGAGTAACACAATTTTTTTTTGGCTGGTGCAGCATAAGCCTCAGACTTCCTTGCACCATATGGCTGCTAATAATAATAACTCTCAATAATATCATTCCACCTTGCTAACTGTGGGGGGGGGGGGGAAGAGAAAGCCTGAAAACCTACTGTGGCCGATAAAAATCCCTGAACTACACAGAAATTTCCTGAAGTAATCCAGAAAGTAATTTATTCTCTCATGCCCTCAAAGACTTCTATTTAGATACTATCCAATCTGGTTCAGTAACAGTATTAGAATGACCAAATGAGAGAAGGAAGAACTTTTTCTGTCTGCCAAAAAAATAAATTTTCCTAATCACATTTCATGCTTTCAAATATGAAACCACCCAATTCTGCCCTGAATACTAACTTCAAACTTTCTGCCTTAAACACTTTGGAAAGGGATTCCAGGGATTTAAATATACTTCCCAAAGATAAACATGAGATACAGCCAGGCTTATCACCCCAATTTATTAACTGGCTTACTTATAAAATTTAAACCTACCACCAGTCAGTGATTTCAATGTTTTGGTTAGAATTTAATTTTAGTCAAATTCTGTATTTGTATTAAGTTTAAATGTGTCTGCTAACTACTGACACAAACTATTGAGCAATTATTGTTGTATAAACAACAGTTTTCATAACAATAAATAAAAAAATTGTTTGCACAACAACTCAAATTTTTTTGAACAAATTTCCTGAAACTGATGGAAACCAGGAACCAGCCCTTTGTTATTCCCTAGGATTTTATATTTACACCCTTGGTTCTTGTCTCTCTTACCAGTGAGAATGTACTTCCTTCAATCATTTTACTTATCCTTTCAGGATCTTACACATCCCCCCCACCACCCCCCAAAGCTTTACAGCTCTTCGTAGGAACACAATTAGTGATCCTCACCAATCTAGCCACCCTTCTTTGCATCATCTCCAAAAGTTCTTTTTTTAGTGCAGCCTCCAGACATCAAAAATACAATACTCCAAATGCAATCTCACCATTCTTATAAAGAGGAATATTGTCCCTCTCCATACTTGCAAAGGGCCAATAAATCACCACATGCCCTCCTCTGACCAACTGTTTGCAATGTGTGGTCTTCATGTCTATATTGTAACTCATCTTTTTTTCTTTCTTTTTTTTTTTTTTTGCCTTTAATCGCCTTTAATTCCTTCCTTCTCCACACTTTGCAATAGTAGAGAGGTGGAAGAATTTCTGTTCCACAGAAGCAAAACATATCATTTAGTAGAGTTAAACCTTAGCTGCTACTTTTTTAGATCAGTCCCTGGCATAGCTTGATTCTGGCCATTAACTACCTACAACTTTGAATTATCAACAAACTCAAAGCTTCTCTTGTACTTCAATGTTATTAATGAAGATTACATTAGAAATAACAGGAGAGATACAAGTTCCCGCAACTTTAAAGGACTCCACCTACCACACTAGTTCATTCTAAACTGCCCTTCAGCAAGTCCCTGATCTACCTAAGGATCTTTTCTGTATTCCCAATTTGCACTAGTTCATTACAATTTCTCATGGAGGACTATCAAAACTTTTACTGCAGTTTAGGTATAGAATGCCAAACTTGTTTTGTGCATTCAATTGTTTTATGACTGTGTCACAGTAGTCAATCAGATTAGTCAGGCAAACCCCCCTCTCCCAATCACAAAATGATACTGATCCCATTAGGGTTCCATTGTAATCAGGTCCTGCATATGTTCTCAACCACAGATACCATGTTCTTAATATTGCCCACAGAAGCCAAATTCGTTCACAGTTCGATTAAACCTCTTAGGTTCACCCTTAGGAAAGGGGAACTGAATGAAGAAACAGTTCTTCTCCAGTCTTTTCCTGGTGTTTAATCTAATGATGATCTCCTTTATATTACTAACAGTTTTATACAAACACATGCCACTTTCTCAGTATAACTGGACATACACTGCTTTACCATTAATATCTGGACACACCTCTGTTAATAATCGGTCACATCTTAACCAAATACCCCAGTGTCAGAAAAAACTATAAATATGCTTGTAAGCCTTTGAGTAGACAATAACATGATTGTGAATGCAAGATGTTGTGCTTATGGAGTTAACAGATTTCTTCCAGTGCAAAGGAGCGATAATAGGGTGCCAAATAAGTAATCAGTCTGTAAATGAAATTTTGGTGGTACTAAGGATCTCTAGGTCAATGCCTGGGTACATATGATGTGCAAATAAAAGCAGAATGTTGTTGAAACTAAGTTACGAAACAAACTGAAAAGCTCCAAAGTTGACAGAACGAAACAGCCCTGCAAAGAATTGTCTGCTCAGAATGAGATCAATAATGTTATTATTGAACAGAGGTCCTCAGTGAGACTAGTGGGGGTACATGTCAGTGTACAGGATGCTGCATGATATAGGTTATCATGGTCATGCAGCCCTCCACAAGCCACTCCAACTAATGTCAGATGCCATCTAGCTTGGTGTAAAGGCCACCATTCTTGGACTATAGATCAATACAGTACCCTGAATAGGACAGCACACAGATTTTTTTTTTTGCAGGTCAATTGGACTCATTTCCCACCCAACACAAGACATACATACATTTACTAATATATCTGCATACATACTAACACACGCATGACATTCTCTCTCTCTCTCTCTCACACACACAATTACATTTAGACCTAGTTGTGCACATATATTCACACTCGTGCATCCATTTATATTTTGTATACACAGGATAATAATAATAATAAACAGATAACAAATAGTTAGATATTAAAAAATATTAATTATTATAGATACATAGCTTATATTTATACTTGGAAAGGGTTACAAAGAAAAATGTTATAAATAATAACGATGATAAGCTCTTGATTGCATCCAACAGCATGGACGTGACTGAGAGCTGCAAAACAAGCATAGACTACCATACATACTGTCATCCATAAAGGACAAATCCCCAAGCGGGACTGTTAGTAACCTACAGTCAGGATTTAGGCATGGTCTTTATGGGCTGCAGCCCAGGGCCCCGTTCAATCAAAGGGCCTCCCCTTCGCGGTCAAAAAAATAAAAATAATTTAAATTAAAAAATTTAAGAAAAATAAATTATACAAAATTTTTTCGTACCTAGATAAAGTTTAAATCGTCGGCTTGTAACACTATTGGATTTGAATAAAATATCAATGTTTTAAATGACAGTAAATAAGCCTCTGTCAGTAGTCGGTAAAATCAAAATATACTTTGTCATTTGCCAATTATGCAAATAATGTGACAATGGAATGGGGAGTGCAAGTCTAGCTCCTCTAAAGCGTGTTAGCATAGCGTAGCTCTCACCGTTTGAGATTATGTATAGTACAGTAGGTAATCCGTAGCCGAGTGGTCAGGAGCGGGAGTGCAGTAGCACATGCTCTTTGAGTAGACCAGGGTTCATGCCCCTGACTGCTGAATACGATCGATCTGCCAACCCGCACTGGACCAGTGTGGCAGATTATGGTCCATTTTCCCTCAGCATGAATTGTTGAGGAGGCTTCCATCCTGCAGTAGGTTGATAATGGCTGCAATTTACTTTTTTATAGTACAATATAGTTGAATATTAAATAGTCATTCGTTCGGTGAAGTGTACTGTTCAGGTGCTTCGTTTCTTCACTGGTAAGTATTGGCAAAGTTTACTAAATACATATAAGCTAAATCACTCTCCGGAAATCTTTTGTCGGCATGTAAATGCAATTGTTTTTTGCATTTCCTCGAAATGAGCCATAATAAAAATAACTGGACACAGTTTATTTGAAGTAAGCAGTAGGCACTAGTAAGCGGCGTAAGCTATAAGCTTACCCTGCTTATTAGCTATTTTTTTTACTTGACAATGACAACTAACCTAATATGGTGGTGGATTGTTTTTTTAGGTTTTTTTTTTTTTATTTCTTTTCAAATTAAATAAATATCTAAAAAAATATCTGGTAGAAAATATAAAAGTGGAGCTGAAAAACGAAAAATACAATTAAACAGAGAAAAAGAAAGAAGTAAATGTGCCAAAATTTCAAATTTTTTTGTATTGGAAAATAAAAATGAGAATTTAAACGATACAGGTGCAGTAATAAGCAAAAGAGAGAATAACTTAACCGAAGAGAAACAGAAAAAACAACAAAATGTATATAACAATAACGAAGAATTACTAGACCTAGAATCACAACCGAGAACCTCTAAAAACAATGTTGACGGACATTCAGTACCAGACAAAAATACACAAGACCTAGACGATGACCAGTTCTCTGAAGTCTCTGTTGCTGTTTTGCAAGAAGATAGTGATAAAGAGGCAGAAGAGGCTTTAGAAAATGCAGAGCTGCTTGCTAAATATGTTGATGTAGGCTTGTGGCCTACACAGTTAAATGATAATTTTATTAATCACTGTCTCTCACATGAAATGACTTATTTCCAAAATAAAAAGATCCAAAAAATATATATCCAGTTTCAATAAGGAATTAAAAAGAACAAAACAGATAATTTTCAAATAAGTACTTTACAAAAAAAATTAAAAATGGTCAATTGCTGGAAAGATCTTGGTTGTGCTATTCTACCAGTATGGGAAGTGTTTTTTGTCTAGTCTGCAAACTTTTCTCTAAAATCCCATCTCAATACACAACCGGATTCTCTGACTGGAAACATATAGGACCTTGTTTAGAAAATCATGAAAATTCTAATGAACATAAAAAGTCATTGTTAGTATGGTTAACACATAAAGAAAATAAGTCTGTTATTGACAAGCAATTGCAGGAGCAACTCAGAAAAGATACGAAATATTACCACAATGTCCTAAAACATGTTATTGCAGTGGTGAAATATTTAAGTGTAAGGAGCTTAGCATTCAGAGTTCACAAGGAAATATTTGGCTCTCCGCACAATGGTAATTTTATGGGGGTTCTGGAACTACTAGCAGAGTTCGATCCATTCATGCGCGAACATATCCAACAACAAGAACTGCAACCAAAGCCTTTCACTTCATACTTATCAAAAACAGTTTATGAACAAATAATAGAGATTATGGGAAAACAAGTAATAAAAAGAATTATAGCTGAAATAAATAGTGACAATGCAAAGTACTACTCAATTGTGATGGACTCGACACCAGATTTGTCCCACAATGACCAACTAGCTATTATAGTACAATATTGTTTTGAGGAAAAAGTGTATGAAATATGTGTATCTTTCATCAAAATTAGTAGTCACAGTGGCTTATCTTTATTCAATTCCTAACAAGAATTTCTAGAAAAAAAATGGACTGCCACTGGATAATTGTAGAGGACAGTCTTTTGACAACGCTGCAAATATGTCCAGCCGATACAATGGCTTGCAAGCACATCTCAAACAAAAAAAATAAATGTGCTGATTGTGTGCCTTGTGCTGCGCATTCCCTAAATCTAGTTGGTGGGGAAGCGGTCAAAGTTGCAACTCAAATTGTGAACTTTTTTGGAGTAGCGCAACAAATGTTTTATTTTCTGCAACTACCCATAGGTGGGAGCTTCTGAAACAAAACTAAAATTTTTGATAAAAAGTTTAATCCAGACTAAAAAATCATTTTCTCGTTGACAAAATGATTATTTCCTATCTTCAGTACAGCCTAAATCGCAGATTTCTCCTCTTCCCCACTAGTACCGACAATATTCTTGTTGCAACCTCAACAGGCATTCCTCAAGGAGCCGTTCTCTCAAGTACTATATTTTCAGCATCTCTTCAACCACTTCTACAAAAAAATCCAAATCTACTGGCATATACTGATGATTTAAAGTTATTTATAATCTCCAAAGCCAGTGATGATATTTGCAAAGTTATCAATTCAATGATGTGAATTCACAGATTTGTGAAATCAAGTATCTGAAAAGATCTCAATCTGACTATAAATGCAAGCAAATCTCTCAAATTACTTATTCCCTTCAGAAACAACCCAAACTACATAGAAACAAAAATTGCAGATGTCCCAATCCTAAATGTTTATGCTCACAAACATCTTGCAGCTGTTTTTGATAAAAATCTCTCCTTTCATGCCCACTATTTTGGTCTTGTCACCATGATGCTGTTAGGGCTTTAAAAAATAGTTATGGTGATATCATGAACAAAAGGAAGGGGATGAATCTGATTGGTCTACTTGATATTGTTGAGATATCAGAGACATGGTGTCACATAGATATAAGGAATGCAGAACTGGAATTTGGTGAGTACAATGTGTACAGGAAGGGATATACTATTAGTTAAGAAACAAAATCTGAGGAAGTGAAACCAGTCAACGTCACTGGACAGTGCAGTGTCGAGTCAGTTTGGTGTGACATAAGTATTGGGAGATCAAAATTGAGAGTAGGAGTGTGCTATAAGCCTAATGACTCTGATAAGTATAATAAACAACTCTACAGAGAAATAGAGTGGGCCAGTAAATCAGAGTCTTATAATGGGGGATTTTAATTTCCCAGATATTGACTGGAATTTGTGGGTTGGTCACTCACACACTAGCAAGGCTTTTGTGGATTTATTGGATGATTGTTTTGTACATCAGCATGTTTGGGAGGCAACTAGAGGGAGTAATACTCTTGATCTGATTATCAGTAGTGATTCATCATGCATTACGAATCTGCAGATAATGGAACCACTAGGTGGCAGTGATCACAATGTACTGAAGTGTGATTTACTCTAAGAGGTAACTACCATCAGGGGTAAAGGGAAGGGTTTTTGCTTTCGTAAAGCGAATACGATGGTCTAAGACAGTACTTAAATTCTATACAGTGGGACCAACTGATGATGTTACCAACAGCAAATTCAAAATGGGAAGCATTCAAAGAACTTATCTTGGAAGCTACTAGGCTTTACATACCAACTAAGAAATATTGTTCAAGGTTTAGGCCTAAATGAATGTCACATGAACTAATGAGACATATGGCAGAGAAGAAAAATGCATGGGATACATATAAATTAAATATATAGTATCGGTGTAAATACACCATAGTTAAGCCATATATTTGAACTACTTATGTAGCGCAGAGAGCATCGTTTAAATTGTATCTCATAATGTGGTTGCCTTTACGAGATAGCTACTATTGCATTACTTCAAATAAATAACGCTATTTATTTGAAGTATTTACAGCGATACTATACAGTTAATTATCAAAACCCATAAGGATTATGCCCTGTGCATTTAATTTTCCATTACATTACCACCACACCATTTGGCTTCTCTCATAATGTGGATATAACTTCGCAACTGTGATGGCTTGTTGTATTACCTGGGTACCTGCCCGCCCATTGATGATGAAGCTGCACAGCTTCGAAACAATCGTCTGGGTGGTGGTACCACTGAAAATAAATAACAGTAGTCTTCTCTACTAGAGAAGAGTTATTTATTTGAAGTAATGCAATAGTAGCTATCTCGTTGTGAAAGCACCAACATTATGAGATACAATTTAAATGATGCCCTCTACGCTACATACGTAGTTCAAACATATGGGTTAACTATGGTGTATTTACACCGATACTATATAGTTAATTATCAAAACTCATAAGGATTATGCCCTGTGCATTTAATTTTCCAAATATAAATTAACATGTGACACAGAAGCCTATGACAGATATAAGTTGATCTGTAACCAAGTTACAAAGGAGGTTAGGCAGATTATGAGAAATCTTTGGCAAAGGATGCAAAGAAAAACAGCAAAGAGTTCTTTACTTATGTAAACTCTAGAAGGAAGGGGATGAATCAGATTCGTCGACTTGATATTGATGGTTCAACTGTTGATGATCCTGCTCAGGTAGCTAACAAACTAAATGAATATTTTGCATCAACATTCACACATGAGTTATTCAGCGAGGGAAATGCCAGAGGTGTATTCAACTCTGGCAGTAAGCTAGATAATCTTATAATAACTGAGAGTAAAGTGGAGGAGAAATTGTTGAAAATAAACACAAGAAAGGCACCTGGGGTGGATGGGACCTATCCAGTTATATTACAGGAAGCAGCAAAGGAAGTAAGCAAACCCTTAGCCATAATTATGAGCTTCCTTCGACTCAGGGGAGGTACCCATAGACTGGAGATGTGCAAATGTGACCCCATTTCACAAAGGAGGATCAAAGGCTGACAAGTAATTATAGACCTATGAGTTTAACTTCTGTTCCAGGAAAATTAATGGAGGCACCGGTTAAAGAAGCACTGCAGGATCATCGAGACAAGACTTCCGTTATAGCTCAGACACAGCATGGTTTTGTTAAGGGAAACTCTTGCCTGACCAATTTGATTGGATACTATGATGCAGTCACAAAAGAACTGGATGCAGGGAATAACTTTGATATTATATACTTGGATCTTAGAAAGGCTTTTGATACTGTTGCACATGGAAGCCTGCTGCACAAATTGGAGCAGCGTGGCATTGGAGGCAAATTGCTGCTATGGATAAAGGGGTGGTTGAGGGGGAGAAGACAGAGTGGTAATCAATAGACACTGCTCATCGTGGACTAATGTTATTAGTGGAGTCGCTCAGGGTTCAGTGTTGGGTCCATTATTGTTTTCTGCATTTATAAATAATATTGATGATGGTATATCAAGCTTAATGTCCAAGTTTGCAGACGATACAAAGGTTGGCAGGTTTGTTAAGGACACTAGTGACACTATGCTGCTGCAACAGGATCTGGAAAGATTGAGCAGATGGGCTGAGAGGTGGCAAATGAAATTTAACATTGACAAATGTAAAATACTACTTATGGGAAACAGCAACCCCAGGTGAACGTATCAACTCTGTAGTACTACACTGAAAGTGGTAGAGAATGAAAAGGACCTGGGGGTAATTGTGCAGGCAGACATGAAGTTCTCTGAGCAATGCAGACAGGCTGCCTTGGCAGGTCATGGGGTTTTGTCAATGATACATAGGAATTTTGCTAGCAAGGAAAAGGAGGTGATTGTCCCTCTGTATAAGGCAATGGTCAGGCCACACCTTGAGTACTGTGTACAGGTCTGGAGGCCTCGTTGTAGAAAGGATGTAGATTTGCTTGAGCGTGTACAGAGAAGGGCAATAAGATTGGTGAGGGGAATGAAGGGATCCTCTTACCAAAAGAGGCTTAATTTCTGCAAATTGCAGTGGCTAGACTAGGCACCTGCACGGTGATCTGATTGAGGTGTATAAGGCCTTGAATGGGTTGAGCATGCTGAATTCTGATGGGATCCTTCCACTTGTTCAGATTACGAACCTAAGGGGGCATAAATTCAAATTAAGAAAAGACAGATGTAGAATAGATGTGTGGAAATTTGCCTTTAGTCAGCGGGTGGTTAATTGCTAGAACAGACTTCCATCTGTTGTTGTGGAAGTTGATAGGTTAAATAAATTTAAGGAGGAACTGGACAGGAATTTGGAGGGAATGGTGTGATTTTTTTTTTTTTTTTTGGCTGATGCTGCATAAGCTCATACACTTGCTTTCTTGCATCACATGCCACTACTAAACGTTTAGTCACAATAGGAATGAGAAACTTGATTTTCGAAGAGAGGCACAGAATATATATAATAATTCGACGAAATCTGAAACTGTGATTTTAACTGTTTTTTGAGAAGAAATTTTAGAGATTCAATTTAGTTAACAAAAAAGTGCAGACATGTGAAAGTGAGAAATTAATTACGTCATTAGAAGCGTTCGTGAGCAACATACGAGAACAATCAGATCAGAAACTAAATGAATACGAGGAGACAGCCAAAAAATTAAGTACTGGTGTAGAAAAAGAATAGTGATTTAAAAAAAGAGATGAATTTCTTCAAAATTTTCGGATAAATCTACAGAGAAAGTTTTGCTAAATGGAGCAGAAAAATTTAAATGGGATAGGCTAAACATGCATTAGATAAGCTGATTATGGATTTATACAGAAGAGGCTATATCTATGGGGAATTTAGAAAAAGATTCAAATTTTTAATGGATTTGCAAGACATTAATATCGAAAATAGTGACTTGGAAAGTGCACGTAATGTTTTTGATTATTATTCGGATGACATAGACGAACATTTAGTCAATGAATGCATTCAGTTAAAATCCTACTTAAGCCAGACTCATGCGGTGATATATTCAAGCTAATTTATGAAAAGAAACTTGTTGATGTTTTTCGAATTGCTATACAATCTTAATTTTTTTGGCGTTGCCAATCACCAGCTGTGAGACGGAGCGATCCTTCTCCAGGATGTCTTATATAGAAAACAAACATAAGACAACAATGACGAATGAAAGATTAAATTATTTATCAATTCTTTCCATAAACTGTGATTTAACGAAAGAAATTACAATGTGATGATCAAATAAAAGAATTTGCAGCACAAAAATGCAGAAGAGTTACTCTTTAAATGTCTTTAATGTATTAAAAATACTTACATTATATAACTCCTAGAATGTTTTATTTATTTTATTTTTAAGAATAAGTATTATTTTTGTTTTTGTTTTTTTTCTTACTCTTTATTCTTGACCTGAGAATTTGTTGTTTCATTTTTGTTTGTTACTAAAAGTAATATCTAATACATTTTATTTATGTTTGTTATGTATACAAAACCTTTTTTCATTATAACTGTATATAAAAGTTTGTATATCCAAGTGCATCAAATAAAATAAAAAAGTTCTTCAATGTCTGTTGCCTATAATTTTTCCTATTTAAAAAAAATATTGTTCAAGATTTAGGCCTAAATGGATGTCAGATGAACTAATTAGACATGTGACAGAAAAGAAAAATGCATGGGATCCATATAAAAAAACAGGTGACACAGAAGCCTATGCTAGATATAAGCTGGTCTGTAACCAAGTCACAAAGGAGGTTAGGCAGGTTAGGTAGAGAATGTAAAGGACCTGGGGGTAATTGTGCAGGCAGATATGAAGTTTTCTGACCAGTGCAGAGGATCTGCAAGAGTAGCTCATGGTGTCTTGTCAATGATATACAGAAATTTTTCTAGCAGGGATAAGGAAGTGACTATCCCCTTGTATAAAGCAATGGTCAAGCCACATCTTGAGTACTGTATACAGGTCTGGAGAATTCATTTTAAGAAGGATGTAGAGCTGTTGGAACGAGTACAGAGAAGGGCAACAAGATTAGTTTGTTTGTTTGTTTTGTTATTTGGTTTTTAGGAGCATTAGCAATTAAGGCCATATTGCTACGGGGATATGCGGTGGTCATTCCCTGACCTTGCCGCATCATCCGTATTTGGTGGTCACGGGCTCAAACCCCAGTCTAATCAAGAGGCTTGTGTGTGTGGCGTCTCCTGCCCACCTGGCTACGGAGGTGCCACACACAAGATTAGTGATGGAACAAAGGGTTGCTCTTATGAAGAAAGGCTTAAGTTTTGCAAATTAGTGTCTGGAGACTAGGAACCTGCAAGGTAATCTGATTGAGGTGTGTAAAGCCTTGAATGGTTTGAGCATGCTCAATGCTGATGAGATTCTCCCTCTTGCTCAGAATAATCACCTGAGAGGGAATAAATTCAAATTGAGGAAAGACGGTTGTAGGATATATGTGCGAAAAGTTTGCCTTTAGCCAGCGGGTGGTTGATTGCTGGAACACACTTCCATCTGTTGTAGAAGTTCATAGCTTAAATAGATTCAAGGCAGAACTCGACAAACATTTAGATCGAGTGGATGGGTGAAATAAGAGTGGGTTTTTTTTGGCTGATGCTATATAAGCTTGCTTTCTTCTATAATGTGCCTTTGCTAATGCTAATTCCTATTATTTAGGTCTCTTAAACTTGTTACTCCGTATCTCACTTGTGCAATTTATGTATGCCGTGTTTGTCGTTATTGATTGTTTTTTTTTTATTGTTTTAAATTTTACAATCCGAAAAAAAAAAAAAAAAAAAAAAAAATTTTTTTTTGAGTGAAAAAAAAAATTAAGTCTGAAGTTACGAAACTCAGGCTTACATAAGTTGGGGACTTACTGTAATATAAATGGCGCAATTCCAAAAACTTGAGACACTTGAGGTTTTAGGTAACTTTCTTGAAAGTTAGCATCAAATAAAATAAAGGCATATGATGCAAGAAAGCAAGCTTATAGAGCATCAGCCTAAAAAAAAACCCTTCCCATTTTATCCATCTGGTCACTCCAAATGTTTATCTAGTCTAGTTCAGCCTTAAATTTATTTAAGCTATCAACTTTCACAACAACAAACAGATGGAAACCTGTTCCGGCAATTAACAACCCGCTGGCTAAAGGCAAACATCTGCACATCTATTCTACAACTGTCTTTCCTCAATCTGAATCTATGCCCCCCCAGGTTCTTAATCTATGCAAGTGGAAGTATCCCGTCAGCATTAAGCCTGCTCAACCATTCAAGGCCTTATACACCTCGATCAGATCACCTCACAGGTGCCAAGTCTCCAGATGCTGCAACTTATAGAACTTAAGCCTTTCTTCGTAAGCGCACCCTGTTTTTTTCTCTCACCAATCTTGTTGCCCTTCTCTGTACACATTCCAGCAACTCTATATCCTTCCTAAAATGCAGACTCCAGACCTGTAGGCAGTATTCAAAGTGTGTCTTGACCATTGCTTTATACAAAGTCTTGTCTCTGCTAGCAAAATTCCTATATATCATTGACAAAACTCCATGACCTGCACTGGCAGCACTGCAGAGAGAATTTAATATATATAACTACACGATTACTCTCAGGTCTTTTTCATTCTCCACCTCCCTGAGTGTAGTACCACACAGTTGGTAAGTTTCCCTTGGGTTATTGCTATCCATATGCAGAACTTTGCATTTATCAATGTTAAGCTTCATTTGCCACTTCTCAGCCCATCTTCCTAACTTTTCTAGACCCTATTGCAGTAGCATACTGTCTTCATTGTCATTAACAACCCTGCCAACCTTTGTATCATCTGCAAACTTGGACATCAAGCCTGATATACCTTCATCAATATCACTGATAAAAACACAAAACAACAATGGGCCCACCACCGAACCCTGGGAGAATCCACTAATAACATTAGTCCACGCAGAGCAGTGTCCATTTATTATCACTCTCTGCAGTCTCCCACTCAACCACCCCTTTATCCATTGCAGCAACTTTCCCTTAATGCCATACAGCTCCAATTTGTACAGCAGCCTTCCATGTGCAATAGTATCAAAAGTTTTCCTGAAATCAAAGTACGTTATATGATATCAAAATTATTTTTTGCATCCAGTTCCTTTGTGACCACATCATAGTATCCAATCAAATTGGTCAGACAAGACTTCCCCTTAACAAACCCGTGCTGTGTCTAAACTATTGCTGTTGTCTTGTCTAGTGATCCTGTATCGCCTATTTAACCAGTGACTCCGTTAATTTCCCCGAAACAGAAGTTAAACTAACAGGTCTATAATTATTTGTGTCACCCTTTGAACCCACCTTGTGAATTGGGGATATATTTGCACATCTCCAGTCCATAGGGACGTCCCCTGAATCTAAGAATGCTCTCATAATTATGGCTAAGGATTTGCTTACTTCCCTTACTGCCTCCTTCAATATAACTGGATAGATTCCATCTGCCCCAGGTGCCTTTTTTATATTTAACTTCAACTATTTTATTCTCCACTTTGTTACCAGTTATCACAAAATATCTTAGCTCCCTGTTACAGTTTAATAAACTTCTGACATTCCCCACCTTGAATAACTCCTCATGTGTGAATGTAGATGAAAAATACTCATTCGGTTTATCAGCTTCTTGAGCAGGATTATCAACAGTCAAACAATCTATGTTAAGTGGACCAATCTGAATCATCACTTTCCTTCTAGAGTTTACATAAGTAAAGAACTCTTTCCTGTTTCTCTTTGCATCCTATGTCAAAGATTTCTTGTAATCTGCCTTCGGCTGCTTAATCTCCTTTGTGACTTGATTACAAACTAGCTTATATTTGCCTTAGGTTTCTGTGTCACCTGATAATTTATATGCATCCTATACATTTTTCTTCTGTGCCACAAGCCTCATTAATTCATCTGACATCCATTTAGGCCTGAACCTTGAATAGTATTTCTTTGTTGGCACGAAGAGCCTAGTAGCCTCCAAGTTTAAGTCCCTGAAGGCCCAAGTAGTAATTAAAACCTTCAGAGAAACTGAGACATCTCTTTAGCCATAAGCTGTTCTGTAGCTTTTGACAGCTGCATACAAGAGTGAAGGCATACTTTATGCAATTTGTTTTCTTCTTTCAGGATATGTTACTTCGTTTTCCACCTTATATTTTTGAATTTTTTTTACCAGGTTTTTCCATAATTTACATCTTAGAGAAGGCCAGATGATTTCCTTTGCAGTTTGCACAGACAGGGGAGGTGGTAGTACAGTCTGTTAGTTATGTTCTTTGGATCCACAGGCCTATTGCATTACCTCCTTGGCATGTTGCTTATGAATGGCTGTATTTTTTGCAATTATAACGTAAGAGTTCGACAGATGGGTCTGACATAACAAATATCCATTTGGCACATACAGGGTGTCTCAAAAATATTGGTGCAAATGTTTAGGGGAGGTAGGTAACATCTAAAGGAATGTGAATCGCATAACAACCCATAACTGGAAATGTCACGGGAAAGTAGTAGCAGATGCACAAGAAGCAGAAATGACACAAGACAGTAATTAGTGGCAAACATTTATTTGACATAATATTAACAATGGAGTACGAGATGGATGCATTTCATGATGTTACAACAGATGCTTGAAGTTTCCACCAGGAGACACGATGCATGCGTGACACCGACGCAGCATGGATTGGCGGACACGGTCGAACACACCTGGAGTTTCTTTGACAGTAGCAGCAGCAGCGCAGACGAGTCTTGTCACGAGATCCATTTCCGTCTCCACAGGTGATTCATACACGATAGATTTGAGGGCCCCACAGAAATAAATCAAGGCTTGATAAATCAGGTAAGCGTGGGGGCCAGGCAACGGGTCCACCCCGGCCAATCCATCGATGCCCAAAATGCCTGTTCAAATGGTCACGAACACACCTTCCATGATGGGCAGGTGCCCCATCACGTTGAAACCAAATGTTGCGTCTCACATTTGCTGGAACATCGTCAAGTAACCCTGGTAGAACTTGTTCAAGAAAAATCCGATATTTAGCGGAGTTCGCGCGGGATGGTAACAGGAATGGACCGACTAAGCAATCACTGATCATACCTGCCCACATATTTATTGCGAAGCGATGTTGTGCCGCATGGGGGCGCACATCGTGTGGGTTGTCGTAAGCCCACACATGAGCATTGTGCTGATTGAATAAGCCTTCAAGAGTGAAATAAGCCTCATCCGTGAACAAAACATAGGCTGGAAAATTCAAATCTTGAACACTTTCTTGGAGAAACCACCGAGCAAAAGCCACACGTGCAGGATGATCTTGGGGGAGCAGTAACTGAACCCTTTGGAGATGAAAGGGGTGTAAGGAATCGTCATGCCAGACATGCTGTACACTGCAACAAGACACTCCTAAGGCAGAGGCAACGGGCACATGTGCTGGTAGTAGGATTATTCTGGACGGCATTCAACACACTTTCTTCCATGGCATTCATTTCTGAATTTAGTATTAAGGACAGCAAAGACTTTGTGCATTTTATTAGAAGCCAACGCATAGAAGAGAATGAAATTATGATATCTTTCGACGTGAAATCTCTATTTACGTGTATTCCGATTGACCATGGAGTGCGTTGTGCACACATGGCCTTACGGAGAGATACTACTCTAAATACTAGAACACAATTAAATTTAGAGGATATTGAGAAAGGTATAGAATTATGCCTCTCAAGCACCACTATGGTGTTTGATAATACTATGTATAAGCAGGTTAACGGTACAGTCATGGGCTCCCCCATTAGCGCAATTATAGCTAAATTAGCTATGAAGGAGCTCGAGGCTAGAATATTTAATGTTAGTGTTCTCCCTATGCGCCCCTGGAAAAGATACGTAGATGATACGTTTTCAATTATTCGAAAGGGGAGTGAAGATCAGGTGTTGAATATTTTAAATGGCTTCTCCCCATTCATACAATTTACCTCGGAGGCAGAAGAAGGAGTTTTGCCATTCCTAGATGTGTTGGTCTGTAGGGAAGACCGACAACTAAAGACTAAGGTCTATAGGAAATCGATGTGTAAAGGTCAATATTCGCACTACAATTCAGCTCAGGCCAACCATCATAGGAACAGCGTGGTTAGAACATTAGTTGACAGGGCAAAATCACACTGTAGTACCTCTGAGGATAGGAAGGTAGAGTACGAACGCGTCACGACGGATCTTACAAAATGTGGCTACCCCCAGAGGATTATAGAAAAATATATTAAAGGAAATCAGAGGAGAGGCGAATCTTTTACGCCAGTATCCACTGCATATATTCCCTACTATCCGGGTCTAACCGATCATATAACTAGAATACTAAGAAATTATCAGACGCGTTGTGTGCAGCTTCTGGGGCAAAGGCTGCACACAATCGTGTCACAAGTAAAGGACCCATTCAAAAAGAAAATGCAAGTGGGGTCGTATATAGTATTAGATGCCCCGATTGTGGGGAGTGTTATGTAGAGGAAACAAAATGCCGTCTCAAAGACCGTCTGGGGGAGCACACTAAGGCAATAAGAAGTTCGGACTATGGTAAGTCCGGCGTGGCCGAGCATTTTTGGGAGAATGCAGCACCAGATCTCCCCGGACGAGGATATCATCACCGATCGAGCGAATAAGTTCTGGGATCGCAAGTGGCTTGAGAGTTTGCGGATCTGTTCCACAGTGAATATTAATAGAGATAGAGGAATGCGGATCCATCCCCTCTTTGAGGCTACTATCCTCAGAAGGGATGAACGGCTCCACATGACCCACTCTCGAGCCACTTCCGATTCCATAACACAAGAGAGCGGAACACGTGGGAATGAAACACGTGATGAGTACCGTGAACCTGCTGGTATTTAAAGACGCACCGCAGAACAAAGAAAATACCGCCGAAGAAGAAGGCAGGAGCCTTCGAAAGCTATGGTTTTATTGCTTTTAATTTAGTATATTTTAATGTATTTTATTGTTCTTAACCCAGTATATTTTAATATATATTTTATATGTATATTTCATATATTTTAGTTGTAAAGTTAAATATAATTTATTGTAAATACAGGCAAATATTATTTATTATAAATACATAGTTATCAAGATTCCAGTTTTCGTTTTCTTTGTGTTTTATTTCTACATAAGGTTGGTGAAAAACATTTAAAACTACAATACCCTTCTTATCAATATTTGCAATCTGTCCCAACTCAAACTGATGTATCTTCTGACATTGAATGACAAAACGATGAAATTCAAGGACCTTCTGCTCATAGCTTTCAGGCATCTTTTGGGCAAGTCTGGTGCGTGTACGCATGCTTAGTCCATTCCGTTTCATGAACCCGAAGCACCAATTGTGTCCTCCTTTGAAATCAGTAACTTCTTTTTCATCAGCAATTCTTCTTGCCTCATGCTGAACCATCTTTATGGACACAGGAATTCCAATTGCCCTTTGCTCCTTAATCCATATCTTCAATTCCCTCTCTAAATCAGGCCATTTTGCTGACTTGCCTCTAATGGCCTTCTTCTGCCGTGGCGTTTTTAGTAGGGTTTCTTCTTCCCGTAGCCAGTCTCGGATTGTTTTCTCAGTTAGAGGAGAACCAAACTTATGTTCAGCAGCAAGATTTCCATTCACTTTTGCAAACTGGATCACTTTTAACTTGAATTCAGCACTGTACAAAAATCTTTTCTGAGCCATTTCTGGGCAGAACGTGGCAAAATGTAACCTAATATACCGGTAACAAGTGTGAAACAATGAGCGCAAAGACAACAAGCATGAAAAAGCAGGAAAAAAAAAATCTACAAGCACTGTATAAAACGCACCCAGTTTTTAGACCCCAAATTTTTCAAAAAAGGGTGCGTCTTATACGTGGGAAAATACGGTACTTTATAAACTGGAACAGGTTTGAATCGCAGGGAAAATCCTTAGATGGACAGCAGCGTGGCTTCAGGGCAGGAGGCAGAGGGCTGTGATAAATGGTTATTCCTCAGGTTGGGTTGATGTAAGAAGTAGGGTTCCCCAAGGATCAGTATTGGGACCATCATTGTTTTTGATGTTTATAAATGACATCGATGAAGGGATATAGGGCGTGACGTCTAAATTTCCAGATGTAAAGATTGGTAGAGCAGTTAATGAATGCCACCAAGCAGAGCTTCTTCAGAATGACCATGATGGACTTAAGAGATGGTCAGAAAAATGGCAGCTATGCTTTAATAATCCAGCAAAGTGTAAGGTATTGTACCTAGGGAAGAGTAACCCCAAAATAACTTATACACTTGGCGGAGTTGAACTAAAGCCGATAGTGGAGGAAAGGGACTTGGGTATTATGATATGGTCAGATATGAAGTTCTATATGCATTGTAGACTGGTTGCAAGGAGGGCCCATGGTGTCCTATTGATGATTTATCGAACAATCGCTAGTAGAGATAAAGACTTAATAATCGCATTATATAAGGCTATTGTCAGATCACAATGGGAATACTGTGTCCAAGAATGGAGATCGCACCTAAAGAAAGACATTGTTCTTCTTGAAAGGGTCCAAAGATGGGTAACTCGCCAGGTGAGATCAGCAAAAGGGCGTCCATATTAGGAAAGACTTCGAATATGTGGGTTGCAGAGCTTGGAAGCTAGGCACCTTAGAGGGGGACTTTATTGAGGTGTTTAAGGCTCTGAGAGGCATAAGCAAAATGAATAAGGTTGAAATTTTCACAGTTATGATTCTAGAACTAGGGGCCATAATTTCAACTTATGGGGGAGGACTGGATTGCAGGAAGTTTTTTTTAGCCAGCAAGTTATAAATTACTGGAATACGTTACCTATATGGGTGATAATCTGACAGTCTGGGAAAATTCCAAGGTGAGCCGTATAATTAGCTAAGGGAGGAAGGAAATATATAGGTTGTTCATTTCCTTTTCTCTTATTTATTTTTTTTTGGCTGGTGCAGCATAAGCTATAGGCTTCCTTGCACCATGTGGCCATTACTAATACTAATTAAAGTTGTGTGGGGTGGGCATTATGTCAAAGAGCTGGACATATTCCTGCTCTGTGTATACTATATCCCAAAATTTCATTAAATAGTGTCTCTCAACTCCAATTTTACTTTATTTACTGGTTTTAAGCTGCTTCATTTCATCATTAGTGCTCCAATGATGTTAAGGAGTTCATTTTTAATTTGATGTGAGGTTATTTATTTTTATTTCTGTTGTTCAGATTCGAATGTCAAATTCAAATGTGCATCAGAACTTATTATTCTCTTTTTATATATATATATAAAAAACTTCAAACAGGAAAGATATTAGAAACTATACTACTTAGTACCATGTGTGGGGCGCCTCCGTAGCCAGGTGGGAAGGAGCAGCAGTGCGTAGCACACGCTTCTTGATTAGACCGGGGTTCGAGCCCGTCACCACCAAATACGGAGGATGCGGAAAGGTAAGGGAATGACCAACGCATATCCACGGAGCAATATGGCCTTAGTTGCTAATGCTCCTAAAAAAACAAATAACAACAACATAACCGTGTGCGGGTTGAAGGTTGAGAAGACGAAAAAAGACCTGTTGATATTAGACTTGAATTTTTGTAGATTATAATTTTCAGGAAATGTGCACAAAGGATTTTTTTTGTGTACAAAGTATCGTTAACATCTATCCCTTTATCGTTAAGACGTTAAAGGGACAAATGAGAAAGAAGTGAATGCTGATAGGATGTGGCACATTTGGCATGGTTTGGAAGGGGGGGAATTATAGAAGCCAATTCAGAAGTGTCCATTTTTTTTACAGATACTTCCAAGTATCTATAGAAAAGTCATGCAGCAGAAACAAAGTCTATGAGACAGGGAGTAGAGACTTTGCGAGATGGGTGATCAGTCAACTTAACTGGCCTCTTAAGTGGAGTCTAGAGGCCTGAGAGAGAGAGAGAGAGGGGGGGGGGTAATGGGGGACCTGCCCCACAAGTGGAAAAATATTCCATGGTAGAATGATATTTGTACAGGGTGAGGCATGGCTGTTTAGAGGAAAAGTAATGCCAGAAGAAATAGAGGGGGAAAAAAAATTTTTTTTTTAGAAGCAGAGGAAGCAATATTTGAGAAATTAGAAATCAGGGTAATTGCTAATAGAGATATGTGATCTTGTCTATCTAGAAATCTGAGCATTACTGAAGATAAGCATAGGAGCAGAAGAATCCTTTTTGCAAAATATAAGAGAGAACTGAGATTCAGAAGGAATGAAATTAATTAAGTTATTTGTCCCACCAGAGAATTACCTGAAGATCAGCATTTCAGAAATTGGCAGTGGATATTCAAGAAGTTGAAGTAAGAAAAAATAAGTAGGGCTTGGGGAACTGTAAATGGAAATCACAGATTATAACTGAGACATGTATATTTGTGAAATGAATGAGAAGCATTTGGGAAGTTTATATCTTTTTGCAGATAAGTTTATTCTGTAAAAGTCTTTACTGCTAAATACAATCAATATTCATGATGTATTCAACAGTAAAGAAAAGGTGGAGAGGGGGACATGTATGAGATAATGAAATTTCTGGATATAGCATACACACAAAGAATATATCCAGCTCCTTTGACATAACGTGGCCTCAACAATGATTCCGCCCCACACATATCCACTACTCAGACTCCCTCCAGTCACTATCTGGCAGGGTAGAGGTAGCGAGATCATACACTGGCTGATCTGGATACCTCCTGGAGAGTTACCAATAGGTTCAGTCCAGTGGACTCTAGCTGCTGGCCTGTAGCAATGTTCACAGGCCGGCAGCTGGAACAGAATCTCATCATATCCTCAAATGGGTGGTTAGCTGGAGCTTCTCTCTGGTGACTAAACATGGGTTTCACTACTTCAAACTCCAATAAACAAAGTGGTAGTACTGTACTGCATGAGTCATCTACCACCTAATATTGCTTGGTAACACAGAAGTGTGGCATTCTTATATGTGGTGTGAACACCCCGCTTCAACATCTGCATACATTGGTTCACACCAGTGTGATCACCTCCAGTATACTAGGTGCAGTATTTTAGAATTGTCACACAAGAAGGGGGGGGATTATACTCAGTGTTACTTACAGTCCCACCATGTGAAGGTGCAGAGAGAATTTGGTTGACAGAATGACTGGACTTCTTCGAAATTCAGTCCACTTGACAAGTGTTTCATCAATTCCATCAGAATTACATAGAATGTCAATGATAGGCCTCAAGGACCAATAAACTAGTCTGAAATCGAGTTACAAAGTGGAACAGGAAAGTTACAGCAGATTATGAAACACAAGAAGGATTGAGTCACATTAGCCCACCAGAGACAAATGATAAAACAGTTGATGATCCTGCTCAGATTGCTGACAAACAATAGATGCATCTATGTTTACACATGAGAATATTTTAGGAAGCATATCAAATTATAGGGAGCTAAATGATCTTTGATAACTGAGAAACAAGTGGAAGAGAAATTAGTTAGCTAAATGTAAACAACTTAGTTAACATACATAATAAATTTCAGGCAGGTTAAATTTCTTTTCTTAATCTAACTGATTTTTCTTTTCCTTCTTTCAGTGAATAAAGATGTGAAAAGCAAATATAGTTATCTCCTTATCAACTAATCATTAATATTAATTTTATAGAACACTTAATAATACTCTATAGTTTTTCATTCTCTAAACCTTAATAATTCAGTTACACTTAATAATACTCTATAGCAGGAGTGGCCAACTTAATTTGTGATGCGATCTACTTTTTTCCTCCAAAATGTGCCGCGATCTACCATCTCAAAAATTTCATTGCACACGGTGCACAAATCGAGCGATGACTGTATATTTAAAATTCGTCGTGATCGACCAAAATTAAATCCGCGATTGCCTGGTAGATCGTGACCGACTCGTTGGAGTCAACTGTGCAGTCAAATATGAAGTTGTGAAGATGTTGTTGTGATGGGGGTTTAATGGCGCACGAGCTGCTGAGGCTATAGTGCGCCTATTCATAGGAAAATAGTAAAAATCAAATTTCAGATAGAATCAATTTATGGTTTAATAGAGTGATGTTTTAAAATTTATGATACAATCCAATTTTTTTCAAAAAAGAGAAGAATTCGTTGATGTTTGCATCGTCACCTATAATATTTTTTAATGTCTTCGGTTCCGGAAGATTTTTTAGGGAAAGGAGGATGGATATTCTGTCCTGATCATAGTGAGGGCAGTCAACGAGAATGTGTTTGACTGATAAGTGCGAGGAATAGTGTGGACAATGAGGAGGATCCTCTCCTGTAAGTAGGTGAAGGTGAATCAGATATGTATGTCCTATCCGTGCTCATGCAAGCACTACTTCTTCTCTTCGTACTGTTTTGGTGCTAGAGCACCAAAGCTGTGGATCCTGTTTCAACTGATAAAGTTTATTATTGGTTTGGGTGTGCCATAACTCTTTCCACATCGCAAGACATGTTGTTTGTATCATATGATTATAGTCATAGATTGGAATAGGAGCAAGGGTTAAATCATAAGTTGATGGATTTTTGGCAGTTTTGTCAGCGAGTTCATTCCCTTTTATCCCCGAATGGGCTGGGATCCAGCAAAAGGTCACCGATTGATGACGTTCCTCAATTTTTAATAATAGGCTTCTGATTTGGTTTAATATAGGATGAACCTTATAAGAAAGGTTTTGTATTGCTGTAATTGAACTTAGAGAGTCAGTGTATACAATATATTTTAGAGATGGGTAGAGATTCAGGTTTTCTAAAGCTAACTTTATTGCATGAAGTTCTGCAGAGAAGCTGCTATACACAGGTGGAAGGGAAGCAGAAATGATTGTAGAGGGAAATACTGCTGCTGCTCCAACAGCTGAGTGTGATTTGGACCCATCAGTATATATTGGCAATAAACTAGCATATTTCTGAATATGGCTTGCATGGAGTTGTTTCATGGTGAGTGACGGTAGAAGATTCTTTCCCCATTTTTTAAGATAAGTATCACAAGTTAATTGTGGACGAGGTGTCCAAGGTGGGCGAAGGCATTTCACTACGTCTAGCCTGTTGACATTAGGAATATTCCAACTCTGCGTTATTTCAATTAGGCGTAAGCCTGCCGGTCTTATTTTACTGGGTTTGTTTCTATAAAGGTTTTGCAGTGGTGGATTAAAGAGATACGGCTCAATAGGATGCTGACAGCAGTTTTGTATTCGGGCTGCATACTTAAGAAGTAGTGTTTTCCTGCGGAGACAAAGAGGGGGCTCATGCGCTTCAATATATAAACTTTGGGTAGGGGATGTCCTGAATGCGCCAAGGGCAATCCGCAGTGCACTATGCTGTATAGGGTCTAACCAGCGTAGTGTACTCTTTCGGGCAGAATCGTAGATTGGAGCACCGTAGTCCAAACGGGATCTGATCAATGCTCTATATAGCAGAAGCAAAGATGTACGGTCTGCTCCCCAAGACATTGCAGATAAAGCTCTCAATATGTTCAGTTTTTTAAGGCAGGAAGTACGTAGCGATTTAATGTGCTCAAAGAAATTTAATTTTCTGTCAAGGATTAATCCCAAGAATCTGATATTGTTGGTCACTGGAATGGTAAAATTTGACATCTGAAGTTCAGGATCTGTATGCATTTTTCGTTGATTACAAAAGTGGACTGCAACAGTTTTCTGCTGAGATAGACGATAGCCATTGAGTCCTGCCCACCTTTGCACCTTATTCAAGGATAACTGCAGTTGCCGTTCAATGGATCTCATATTCTGAGAATGGCAAGAAATGGATAGATCATCTGCATAAAGATAGGTCTCAACTGTATTTGGGAGTTCTTTTGTTATAGAATCAATTCTAAGAGCGAAGAGGGTTGCACTCAATACAGAACCTTGTGGCACTCCTTCTTCCTGTAAAAATGTCATAGAAAGCGAGTTGTGGTATCGAACTTGGAACGAACGATTCTGGAAAAAGTTTCTGATGAATATAGGAAGGTTGCCTCGTAGACCAAGGGCATGGAGGTCGCTGAGAATGCCATGACGCCAGGTGGTGTCAAATGCCTTCTCTATGTCAATGGAGACTAAAACGAGATGTTCATTTTTTACGAAGGCATTGCGAATTGCAGACTCTGCCTTAATCATGAGATCTAAGGCGGACCTGTTCTTACGAAAGCCATGCTGATTATTACTCATTAGGTGTTGTGTTTCGATGGTCCAAACAAGTCGATTATGAATAATGTTTTCAAGTAATTTACCGAGGCAACTGGAGAGGGAAATTGGTCGGTAATTGTATGGCCTTGTAGGGTCTTTTCCAGGTTTCAAAAAGGCAAGAACTGTGGCATGATGCCAAGAGATGGGATAAATGTTTTCCATAAATATTCTGTTATAATAGACCAGTAGTATTTGTAAATTTTTGTCTCCAAGGTTTTGTAACATGATATAAGATATTCCATCTGGCCCAGCAGCACCGTTGTGTGTCATTTTCATAGCATGTAGAAGTTCGTGATATTGAAGAGGCTGGTTATACGGAAGGAAGACTGAGGTTTGAAAGTTTATAGCTCGTTCTTCGGTCTTGGTCTTTATTTTCTGAAAATCCGCAGAATAATTTGAGGCCACTGAAACTTTAGCAAACGTTTTGCCCAAAGCATTTGCTATGTCCTCAGGAGCAGAGAGTTCCTGCCCATTCCATGAAAGAATTGGTGAGGGGGTTGTTGGGAATTTTCCAGAAATTTGTCTGATTTTCTTCCATATTAACCTGGAGTTAGTGTTTCTGTTTATGGTAGATGCAAAATGAATCCAAGAATTCTTCTTGGCTTGCCTTTGAATGAGACGTGCTTTCGCTCTTAGCTTCTTGTAATTGATAAGATTGGTCGTGGTTGGTGATCTGCGAAATAAATTCCATGCTTTATTTTTTAACTTCTTTGCTTAAGTGCAGTCTTCATTCCACCAATAGTTATGGTGCCATCGGGGCCGAGGATTCGACAATGGAATTGAACACTTAGCTGCAGATAGTATGTGTGAAGTGATATAATATGTGGCTTCATCTATCGACTGTGTACGTATATATTGCTCGTCCAGGGTGACAAAAGATTGAAATTTGATCCAGCTGGCTTGAGAGAACTTCCATTTCCTGCAGGGATTGGATAATGGTGGTTGTGCAGTGAGCAGATCACAAATAATCGGAAAATGATCACTGCCCAAGGGATCATCTAAAACAGACCATTCTATGATTGGAAACAGAATCGGGGAACATACTGATAGATCAATTGCAGAAGTTTGTCCAGTTGGTAATTGTATGTAAGTGGGTGCACCAGTATTAAGAACAGTAAGGTTTTGTTTGTCTAGAAAAGTTTCAATTAGTCGGCCATGTGCATCTACTTTTGTTGATCCCCATAAGGGACGGTGGCTATTGAAATCACCCAACAGACAGACCGGGGGTGGCAATTGCATTAGCAAGTTTTCAAGATCTTGGTAAGAGAAAGTATGACTTGGTGGGAGATAGACTGATGCTAGTGTTAACGCAACCTGGGTTATCAAACGTACAGCAACAACTTCAATATCAGTTTGCAAAACAATTTGTTTGGTCGGGATCTTTGAGCTGATGAAGATGGCCACACCTCCACGGGCAGCATTTGAAGTATTACGATCTTGTCGATAGATGACATAGTTCTTTATGTTGGTGGAAATTTGTGGAGTTAGGTAGGTTTCCTGTAGACAGAAACCAACTGGAGAATAGAGCTGAATTAGGACTTGAATATCATTAAGGTTGCTACAATATCCTCTGCAATTCCATTGTAGAATATAAGGCATTATTGGTGTTTAGTAGAAGAAGCTGTATCTGACTGCTTTTTTAATGTGGTTGGCTTGTGACGTTCAGGCTTTGGTTTGTCTTTTTTTGAGAAGAATGGTCGACCGATGTCCATTTCTTCTTCCGCATGTAATTCTAATATAGTTTCTTGTCTAGATGAGTCGAATGTATCCATAGATGTTTCTTGGATATTCTTTTTTAAATGTGAGCTTCGATTATTTGATGTAGAAGCAATCACTGTGGGAGGAGAAGGAGATGTTGCTGGTACTGTAATTGCAGTATTATTTGCCTGGTTCATCTGCTTAGGGGTATTGGACTGTTGCTGGGAGAGAACAGCCCGAGCCCAGTCAGAGATTGAAGTGTTTGTAGGTACTGTAACATCGGTTTGGGTGCCCACTGATTGATACTTTTGCGCAATACTGGCGTATGTACGCTTAGTCATACTGGGAGCAATTACTTTCCTTGCTTCTTGAAAACTTACTTTATTTTCAATCTTATATGTCACAATTTTCTTTTCAGTTTTCCATTTCTCGCATGACCTGGAATAAGCAGGATGGTTGCCTTTACAGTTGGGGCAGGCCATTTCTTTTGCTGAGCAATCACTTTGAGTGTGCTCAGTGGACCCACAATGGGGGCAAACTTGATTTCCTCTGCATGCCATTTGAGAGTGACCATACTTTTGGCACTTAAAACATCTCAAAGGATTAGGGATGTAGGGCCTAATGTGACAATGTAGATAGCCTGCTTTTATCGATGTTGGTAGATTTGGCGTATTGAAAGTGAGGATAATGTTCCTTGTCGGTGCAAGTATATTGTCTTTTTTAGTCATAATCCTTTTGACTGCAATGACATTTTGGTCTTGAAGTTCTTGCATTATCTCCTCCTCTGTGACATTCAAAAGATCCCAGCTGGACATAATCCCTTTGGATGTATTTAGGGTAGCATGGGGAGAAACCTTTACTGGAATTCCAGCAAAGTTGGCAAGGTTTAGTAGTTTCTGCGAATGTCCATGGTTTATTGTCTCCACTAGTAGGTCGCCTGATTGCAGTCTCTTGACTGTCTTAGGCAATCCTGTCAGACTTTCCAGGTGTTTTTGGATAACAAATGGAGAGAGCTTACTGAGAGGCTGATCTCCAAGAGAGTGCATTATTAGAAATGCAGGACAATTTGTCGCTGAGGAAGTGGTTTTCATCCTCTTGGGTTGCGACGTGTTATGCTCATTTTCTAACTCTGGCCGAGAGCTTGTCGGCTCGAGAGGCGGAAAGGCATGTTGATCCATGTTTGCTCCTTTTAGTCCTTGGCAGATGAGCTTTTCTGCCAAGACTTCCGGCCCCGCCACGGGGAGGCAGGAGCAGTGCCCGGTGTGACCAAGCGTAGAGTATTAAGTGTTAGTAAAAGAAATATGAAAAATAAAGAAAGGTAGCTTTTCTTTCTTGCTCTGTACAAGTACTTTTTGTGACAGTAGCTGATATAAAAAATAAATTTATTAAGGACAGGAACTTAATATAACTTTAAATCGCTTTTAGATAATCACTTTTTCAGCACAGAGAAAACGCTCGATCACATTCGCTTGGCACTCGGGGCCAGTTGTGAAGAGAGGCTGCCAAGACAGCCCATGGAGTTCTGTCAATAATATACAGAAATTTTGCCAACAGGGATAAGGTGATTATCCCATTGTATAAGGCAATGGTTAGGCCACATCTTGAGTATTGCGTACAAGTATGAAAAGCCCATTTTAGTAAGGAAGTTGATCTGTTGGAACAGGTACAGAGAAGGGCAATGAGCTTATCAAGAACAAAAATGTACACTTTGGAGGAGCTTCAGTTCTACTGATTGCAGTATCTGGAAACTAGGCACATGTGAATAGATCTGATTAAGATGTATAAGGCTTTGAGCAGATTGAGACATAAGTTTTAAATTGAGGAAATGGATGTGCAGACATTTGTATTCAACCAGCAGTTAGTTGACTTTGTGAACAAACTTCCTTCTGGTTTTGTGGAAGTGAGTAGTTTGAATAAATTTAGGAAAGAACTACACAAATTATTAGAGGTAATGGGCAGGTGATGTGAGAAGTGTGTGTATGTGAGAACCAACTAACTTTAGCTGATGCTGTATAAGTTTGCTTTCTTGCAGACCATCTACACTACTAGTACTCTCTGGCTGAAAGAGAATTTCTGAAATCTATCCTCCAGTCAACTTTTTCAAATTTATGTCCCCTTCTATGTATCAGATTAGAAATTGTACAGATGCTATCTGAATTTAATTTACTCAATCCTTTTGAAGCTGTAAAATTTATTTATTTATTACTAGTAGTAATGGCATATGATGTAAGAAAAAAAAGCTTATAAAGCATCAGCCAACAAAAAAAAAAAAACCACCCTCCCATCTCCTCCAATAATATGCAAGTTTTTTTCCAACAATCAATCACCCGGTTGACTGAAGACAAACCTCCGCACATCTGTCCTGCAACCATTCTTCCTCCAATTTGAATTTATTAACTTATTCGCATGCTTTAAAGCATGTGAATAAATTCGATCAGGTGTCCACCTGCTGCAATTTACAGAGCTGAAGTCTTTCTTGATAACAGTACCCCCGACTAATATCACTGCTCTTCTTTGTACACATAAGACCAATATTCTTGTTAAAATGCAGTTTCAGACCTATATGCAATACTGACAATGTAGCCTAACCACTGCCTTACCCAACTAGATGATCACTGCTTTTTTCTACTGGCAAAATTCCTGTATATCATTGACAGAATCCCACGAGCTGGCCTAGCTGCCTACATGCATTGCTCAGAGAACTTCACGTTGGGCTCTACCATTACACCTCCCTCAGCTCTTTTTCATTCTCCACTACCTTGAGTTTGGTACCACACAACTTTTACGTTATTCTGGAATTATTGCTACCCAAATGATGCACCTTACATTTATCAAAGCTTGTTTGCTACCTTTCCATCCATCTAATTTATCAAGGTCTTGTTGGAGTAATATACCCTGATTACTTTCACCCTTTGGGTCCTTTATTTAAGGACTAAACACCAAATCATGAAGTAATAACATTAGTCCATGAAGAGCAGCTTTTACTAGACTGAAACTGCCAGCTTGCATTGAAACAGCTGGCTATTCTGTTACCATTTAAAGGCTGACAGAACAGCATTTAAAATCATATATACAGTATTTCAGATATGTCCCAACCATTGCCCTGTACAATGATCAGACAACATCTGGAATACTTATCTTTCTGTGGTTTGGTCATATTAGGACATTGACATCTGGATGAATGTCAGTCAAATGCTAAAATATGATCCTGTTTTTCCTGTGACTGTTTAATTCTATTTTTATTGTGTGGAGTGGCACTCATGTTTCAGTGGATGTGTGAGTGCCTCTACTTATTGAGTCATACTTTTGCACTGCTGAGGGTGGGCACTGTTTTAAGTTTCTTATTTTTGTGATTTTATTTTGAGTATTGGTATTTTTTTCCCAGCACCTTACAGTGTAACCTGGTTGTGGTGTTGATTTGCTTCATTTGTTTCACAACAGTTATGAAGTATAACTTCACAATATTTTATAGTCTATATCACTGCACACCATCAGGCATCTCTCATATTGTAAAGTTATACTTCGTAACTGAGTTGTCACTATTACAACACCAGGGTACCTGCCCACCCACTGAGGAGAAGCCAACAAGCTTTGAAACGGTGCCTGGGTGGTGGTATCCGCTGAGAATAAGTAACAGTAATCTTCTCCACTGGTGAAGTGTTACTTATTCGAGGTAGTACAATACCATGGCAACTCATTGTGAAGGCATTCACAATATGAGATATAACCAAAACGATGCCAACTTAATTAATTTAACTACTTTGGTAGATGGCTACGTTAAAATGATGCTTTTGCACTAACCTATATGACTAGCACCATTTACAACCCCTCTGTCTCTTATTTAACCATCCCATTTTTCATAGTAGTAATTTGCTCGTAATGCCACATTGCTCCAATTTACAACAATCACAGGTGATACATGTATAAGAGGCTTTACTGACATCTAAATATGTGATGACAAAATTATTCTTTTCATCCAGTTATTGTGATATCACAGGCCTCATAAATTAAAATATGTAATAACTAATCACATTGGTCAGGCATAATCTACCTTTAACAAATCCATGCTTTTAGTTATTTTCACTGGCACAGTGGTCAAACTTATAGGTCTGTAGTTCCCTCTTTGAGCCACCCATTTGAATAAGATGTACATTTGTACATCTCCAATCTATAGGGATTTCTCCTGAATCTGAGAATGCTCTCATTATTATGAGAGCATTCTAAAGATTTAACTACCTATTTTAATATAACTGGATAGATTCAACTGGCCCCAGGTGCTTTATTCACATTTAACTATATAGTTTTGTTTCCAACTTCCTTTCCACTGTTATAAAATCATTTATTCCTAATCCATATTAAAATTCTGCTAAATCTGTCTCTAAAAACTTCATATATAAATGTAGACAAAATATTTATTCAGTTTATCAGCAAGCTATATAAGAACATCAATAGCTCTGCCATTATATATCCAATGGACCAATGAGATTCAACCATTTCTTTCTAGCATGCCTATAAAGAATTTATATTTTAATTTCATTCCAAGCCAAAGATTTCTTGGAGTAATTACAGACTATTAGTTTACCTTTACTATTGGACTCTATATCACCTGACAATCATTCAATACATTCTTCTCTGCCACTAAGCTCACCTGGTAACCAGTTCATTCTAAACCTTGAACACTTATCTCTTAATTGATATGAAACACTTAGTAGCTTCTATAATTACATTTCTGACCACTTCTCAGTCAGCATTTATACTGTTTAGTAAAATTAATTGATCACAATGAAGAGTTTTAAAAATGTATAGATCCATTATAATCACCTTTGCAAAACAAAATCCCTTCACTTTACCCTTGACAGGAGTTATTTCTTTGAATAAATTCTACACCAATATACTATATGTGCCACCTAAATGTTCCTTAAATTAGTCCAATCCTTTCATCATTATGGACCACATGGGAATAAGTTATCTCCATGTGTAGTTTAAGCTGACAGCTTGGTCAAATTTAAATGCTAGCTGGATGTAAGAAAGGAAACGGGTTATTTTCTTTTATATTTTTTATAAATTTATAAAAAATATAAATTTATTTTTATTTAATTATTTTAATTTATCTATTATTATTTTTTTTTCTGGCTAGTGCAGAAAAATCACATGGCTTCGTTGCACTATATTGACTGATATTACAGCATGTACAAACTTTCCAGCACTTCAAAAAAAGTCCCTATCATGTTCTATGATATTTCTTGCTTACATCGTTATTTTATATTTAGAGAATGCTATTATTTCAATATTTCTTTTAAACAAAAAACAAAACAGAAACAAAACCAATGACATACAAACTATGAATCCATGTGGGCATTAATAGGATCCCAAAAATTACATATACACTATAAAACTCCAGCGGTGAATTTAAAGATGAAAATACATAATACATTATAAAACTCCAGTGGTGAATCTACCATACTGCCAAGTTTGCTACCAGGCTGACTTGGTATGGTTGTTATACTCCTATTACCAGAATAAACTCAAGGCCACCATTGTCCAGTCTATTTAAGAAGTGGAAGGGTCAGTCAAGCAGGAAAAGGGGGGGGGATGAATGCAGATATTAGATTTCTATCATAGACAAAGACTGAAATGGAAACAGAATTGATTCTATACATTTTGTTATGCATATATATAAATGATTACTTTAGTTTAATATTATGGTACTTTGATTTTTAGATTAATTATAATCACTCCATCACCCCTTTACTGTTAAGGTAGACTGAGTCTGATGGTAACTTTGCATTCTTATGACAATATGATTATAAGAGTCATATGGGAACAGTTTGGCAACCTCTTGGGTGGAGGGGAATTGGTTGGATTTTTTTTCAGTTATAATGTGGCACATCACGGGGAGGGGCAGAAGTCATACTTTTGTCACGGTAAAATAAATAAGTCAATGTGTGAAGTGTATAATACTATGGACAAACATCCAGTTTTCTGGACAGAGTTCTTTTTTTCCAGTTAGAATAAAAGTGTCCCTTTTGCACAGTGATGCCATGCAGCATGAATAACAGTATGCAGAGAAATCACCCTAAACATAAAAGAACAACTGATGTCTATATAGATTAAACAAGTACATAACTTTAGAATTTTTAAAATACAGGGTGCAATTTCATGGATCTTTGCAATGCGAACTAATTGGCGGGTCTAGCTCCACTCACCGATTGCTCTTATAGACTTGTAATCACCACAGTTTTTTGTTAGACTGGATGCTATTTTTATGACTTGAGTTTGAGGGATTTATATTCAGGGGATATTCATGTGTTGTTGTGGCAGACTCAAGGGTTTCCCACATTAGCCACCACTGTACATCTTGTGTAGAAGCTTACGCCAAAACGGGCCATTTGTATGTAGCGTGTTGTTATGCTGTCGGCCGATACCTGGCTCTTAGCAGATGGGAAGCAGCAACACCAGGTCACCACATTCCCCCCCATTATTGCTATGTGCAGGCAGCCAGGATCTACTATCACAGGGGTCGGCAACCCATGGCTCTTTGAACATGGGCTAAAAGTTAGAACTGCAGGGTTCTAACTTTTAGCCCACATGAAGCACAATTTAAAATGGAGTTAGAGGACTTAAAAATCAAGAACACTGAGTGCAAGACTAAAATGCCTTAAAACTGAAACTAAGAATTTGGAAAGGCAAAAGGCTGCCCTTGCAATTCTACACAAATGGGCGGCGATAGACAAGTTTAAAAGCAAAACCAGATTGTGTTCGATGCATGGAGAAGTATATAAATTTGAAAATATTTGCATTTGGACTTCTCTCAGTTTTTTGTTCAACATATTTCTGCACGCAAATATTTTCGAACATGAACTATATTAAAGATAAATCAAGAAACCGTCTGAACAATGCGAGCCTCTCAGCATCTTTAAAGATGAAAATTAAGGCATACTCGTCTGATGTTGAGAGACTCGCTCAAGGAGTTCAGCAGCAAAAGTCACATTAATTCATACCTAACTGGATCGTTAATTAAGCAAAAGTCACATTAATTCGTACCTAATTGGATCGTTTGTTACATTTTTTCAGTATTAATAAATAATATTTCAAAATATATATACTTTTAATAAAACACCTTCTCAACTCTATTCCATTTCTTAACCCCCCCCCCCACCTTGAGCTTCGGATTCTCTTTTTTTTTTAAAAATTAGATCAAATTTGGCTCTTCACTCAAACAAGGTTGCCAACTCCTGTACTATCACCTGCTGGCCTAACTCAGGGCAAAGGACCCAGGAGAGCCCAAATAAGGATGAAATGAAAAGGCTACAGAAGGAGAAGTTTGGGATCAAGATCAAACAGAGGAACCCTCCAATAGTTAGAACTAGAAGAAATAAAGCAAGAATAAAGTAAATAGAAGTGGACTGACTTCTGGTGCAATGGGAAATAATCCCATGAAAGATCCCATCCTAGAAGTTAGGATCAGCAAGATTTCATGAGACATTGCTCCAGGCACTTCCTCGTTGAAACAAGTAACTTTTTTTTTTTTTTTTTTTTTCTTACTCCAATCACACTATAAACAGGTTCTGCATCTTCAGAAGACACCAAGAATTTGCACTATATACAAGAACAGAATCAATGTCCAGCAGGGTATATTTGGTTACAATGGTATCCAATCATCATCAACTCCAGATAAAATTATCATAAATGAGCAAGTCTAAGCTCCTTTCTTCATTTAAAAGCATATGGGAGCAAATGTGTCCAGTGCTATAAATGCTGCTTGAGATCAAATAAGTACAGGTTTATTTCCCATTGTGAAGGTATCTGAAACAATCTGGAGTTCATACCTGTAAGTCTTGATAATATTGACAGTCAAAAATAATATGGTCAATATAAGCAAAAAGGCCTATGTGCTATGGATTCATATTCAATAAAGTATTGTGCCACAGAGCAAAACAGAAAAAAAAGAAAATAACAGGCTGCAGGTAAAAACACACTTAGTGCTTACTATGAACAAAAACTATTAACTAAAAAAAAAACTAAAAACTACTTACTATGAACAAAAACTATTAAAACTAAAGAACTAAAATGGTCTTGGGCAGGACACATAGCTCAAAGACATGATGACAGATGGACTAAGAAAATAACAGAATGGTACCCAAGAGAAGCTAGAAGAAAACATGGAAGACAAAGGCAGAGATGGATAGATGAAATTCATGAGTTTGTGGGTAGTAAATAGATGGCCAGTGCTCAAAACAGAAGAAACTGGAAAGTTGCTGGAGAGGCCATCATCATCACAGGAAAGCTTTTGGACATGAGAGCATCCCTCATCAGTTGTGACCATTAATGCACAAATATAGAGAATGTCGTGTAGGGTGAACTGCGTGCTAGAAGTGCAGGTAACATTCAGATGTTAGAAGGGAAGTTCCGAGGCTGACCAGTCTCTTTGCCATTCATCTACATAAATAGAACGAAGCCTTCTCTTCTCAGATGTTAAAGAAGCACATCATCCAAAGTAACAGTTATTGATTTCTTCGGGTGATACATCATATACCTATACTGTATTTCATAGTGCAGAGGTAATTTTTCCATCAACACCTGCAAAGCCATAGTAGAAGTGGTTCTACATGCCCGTAACATGTAGGGCAGCACACTGGGCCTGCAGAAGCTGTTTCAAAATTGCAGACTTGTTGGCCCTATGCCCCCCACACTCCAGCTGCATAATGGCAGGTAAAAAAAAAACACAATTATAGTATAAACTGAGAGAATGACCTCTCAGGCCCCATTCCTGCCTTGTTACCTGTCTCATTTGGGATAAGAAAGACTTACACTTCTCTTTCACATACCTTGCATGTGGCAGAAGGCATCATCAAGTTGAATAACTAAATATTTTGTTATGGCAGTACATTTCTGTCCTGTACATTTTACGAGCAGTGGATGTTCTCTATATAATTTTCCTTTAAACAGCATCTGCAATATTTTAGCTGCTGAACCTGCAGTTTGTGAACTGCAGACAAAGTTGAAACTTCTTGTATGATGGAATTAGCTATGTCTTACATATTCTTCCTTGAATTGCCACAGATAAGGATGGTAAGATCGTCTCCATAGGCAATCATCTTCGTTGCTTGAAATTTCTTGACAAGCCATGAATCAAACACCACATTCCAACATAGGGGACTAGAGCCAGCAGATATATATATGATCTACAGGCCATGAACTGTGGTTTTTTTTTAAATGGATTTCTAATATTCAGCTAGTGAAAAAAGGTTATGTTAGTTTACACCATTAATTTGGGAGCTGGATTCAAGAAAAAAAAAACAGTGTCAGTAACTGTTTAGTGTGTGGTATCATGTACGGCCAGTTTTTTGCTCAATTCTATCCAAAATTAGGGCACAAACCAACCTGACCTTTTTTCACTTGTGGAATATGAACATAGATAATACAGACAGACTTTTTTGCTTGAATCTGTCCCGAATTAGTGGCATAAACTAACCTTTTTTTCACTAGCTGAATATTAACCACAGTTCACCAGCCTGTGCATCATATTTCAACTGCAGTGATTAGCACCCTATGAAAGAGGGTGTGAAGTTAGACTTGCTAATCAGTTTTCATCGCAAAAGTCCAGGGGATTGCACCCTGTATTTTAAAGTTTAATCAAAACTTTTTACAGAGGGCTTACTTGCAATGAAAATAATTTGTCAGTAACAGGTGTATTTTATAATATAGTAATGGAAGGGCATTACATAGCATAAGTGTCATTTATTATAATATATATATATATATATATATAGCAGTATGTAATTTATAGTAAGGTTTATCTTTATTTTTAGGTTATATTAATCATTAACCATTTTGCCTAACTTCTCAAATTTTAATAATGAAAACAACAATTATTAACACACTTCAAAAAAAAAAAAAAAAAAACTAGAAATACAAGTATATTCCTTATAACGGGATATCGTTATAAAAAAGGTTCGCAGACCCCATAACACAGCTTTGTTATATAATGAAAAACAAATATTGGAATTCAGTTGCAACGGATTTAACATGACCGAGTACGAATGTGAACGTTATCTCATTTTTATGTCATTATTCGTATAAAGATATAAAGCAAACGCACTTGCAGACAGAGTGTTGTCACATTTTATACTTCAGAATATCTGTTCGCCTTATGACAAACCAATAAAATTAGACATCACGCAAACAATGCTAATATACTGCAACACTACGACAAGTAAGTTTTAATTTACTTCAGGTTCATCCCATCCAATATCTTGTTTTCTTTCTTTAGCATCAAGATTTCGATCACGTCCCATTAACTCATCCAAAAGCGCTTGTGCTGATGCAAGAGCCATTTTAGGTGTTACACGCTTGCTTACATTCGAAATTAAACACAAAATGACACACCGTACTATACTTATTTCATATGAAGACTTCTTCCTATATTCTATTCTTGAACCCAAATCCATCAATGTATAACAGCCGCCCTCTAACAAAGAAATGCAACACTAGGTTTATTAGGGACAAAACTTTGGAGACGGTACTGTACGTTATTTCTTTTTTTTTTTTTTTTTTTTTTAATCTCTACTTTAGATTTTTGATACTGATTAACTATGCAGTTTAGTTAATTTTTTTTTGTTTGTAATTTCTCTTTAGTTTTCAACCTATTCGAAGAACAATCTTCATCCGTTCCCCATGAATAGCTCAGCGGTTAACGTCGCTGCTGTTGCATAACTGGCCTTGGTCCGATTACTGTCAGAAGCTGATGTTGAAACATATTAAGTAAAACCACTTAGACTTAGACTTGGCTTGGCTTTCGACTGAAAAGGATCAAAATCCAAAAACAAAATAATATTAATTCCTACATGCTGCTCCCTGACCTCTAAGACTGTCCTTAATCTGGGGGTTGTTGAATGGCTTACGCACGTCATGACATCGATGTTACAAAGTCCTTAAGCTCATCTAGGCATACCCATTGCCATATTATCTGCAGAGGAATTAAGAGAAAGTGGGTCTGATTCCGTGCACTTTACAAAGTTGTATTTATGAGGGCATAGTTGCTCGATGACCTAAAGCAGCGGTTCCCAAACTACTGAGATTTATGGACCCCTTCAAAAATCAAAAACCAGTTTGCAGACCCCTTCAAAAATGAAAACATGTTTGCGGACCCCTATATATATACCCCCAGGGATCTGCTTGGGAAACGCTGACCTAAAGTCATGGAAGTCCTGAGCTGGATATCATCATTCTTCTCTTTCTTGGTGATTCCCTTCTAGTTCTCTCTCTCTCTCTCTCTCTCAGGATAACTTTTTTGGCTGGTGCAGCATAAGCCTCAGGCTTCCTTGCACCATATAGCTAATAATAATAATAAGAGCCACTAAACCAACAGTCTAAGAGAAGTAAATTTTTTAACTTTTAATATTTATGCCCGAGAAGATATGTTATCGAAATCTGGAATTGGCCCCTGGCAATCTCTAAAGCAGCCCATAATTGTCTCACATTTTAGGGTAGTGGATTTACACGTTTGAGGAGTGTCTGCCGAAAGGGCTATCAAACGGTAGTATGTATGGCGATAGCCTGGTGATGGGCATCCCTAAAGATGCTGAAAAACGGTGTAACATCCAAGTCATGAGGTGTGCAAAAAGTTCTACGAACGCTAGATTAAGGGCGGTCTTAGAGGTGAGGAAATTCAAGTGAAGAAAACTGGGGAGGGATATGCAATTTATGTCTTCAAACAGTGTCGCACGTTTGGCCTGGAAGACGTGATAACTGTTATGGATTAACAGGAACAATGACATATGTACGTGTGTGACAATGATTGTCAGGAGCGCATTTCCCATTAGGCACTGTGCCTAGGGCTTAAGAAAGAAGGAAAAGAAGTATAAAAAAAAAAAAAAAAAAAAAAAATAGGAAGGAAAAGGTTTCAGATTTAAAAATAATGTAACTATAAAACTTCAACATTATACTTGAAATTAAAAGGAAACAAATTGTACAATATCGTCAATATCTAGATTACTTGTAACATTTCTAAAGATCACAAAAGTTTCTTGCTTTGGTTTCTCGTTGTAGCAAAATCTGTAATAACGTCCTCGAAGTCCATATGACGAGTAATATCGTTCTCGATACATAGACGACGATAAGCGATTTTCAAAGTTTATCATAATTTATCTATCCAATTCATCATCATCATCAGTCATTTTCAATCCACTGCAGGATGAAGGCCTCTCCAGTAACTTTCCATTTCCTTCTGTTTTGAGCACTGGCCATCCATTTACTACTCAAAAACTCATGAATTTCATCTATCCATCTCCGCCTTTGTCTTCCAGGTTTTCTTCTAGCTCCTCTTGGGTACCATTCTGTTATTTTCTTAGTCCATCTGTCATCATGTCTTCGAGCTATGTGTCCTGCCCAAGACCATTT
Source organism: Mastigoproctus giganteus (assembly GCF_048544385.1). Lineage (NCBI taxonomy): Eukaryota > Metazoa > Arthropoda > Arachnida > Uropygi > Thelyphonidae > Mastigoproctus > Mastigoproctus giganteus. The sequence continues at coordinate 13,541,995 of NC_143586.1, read as the reverse complement.
TAGTTCTTTAGTTTTGATAAGAATGTCCTTTACTTGAGTTTGCTGCCTAATCCATGTGTTTCTCTTCTTATCTAACAGTCTGATTCCCAATATAATTCGTTCCATTCTTCGCTGTGTAGTTCTTAGCTTCTCTTCCATTCTTTTGGTGAGTGCCCAAGTTTCACTTCCATAAGTCATGGTGGGGAGTATACATTGATTCATTATTTTACGTTTCAGACAAACTGGGATATTGCTCTTCAGTATGTGACTATATTTCCTGAATGCTATCCATCCAAAATTTATTCTTCTCTTGACTTCCAGCCATTTATCATTATTACAGCTAATAACTTGTCCCAGATAAGTATATGACTCCAACTTTTCAATTACTGCTCCTTCAATCATTATTTCCCTTTCCGTGGCATATTTGTTCATTCCTATCCAATTACGGATGGATAAATTCTTAAAGCTATGTGTATGTTTGGGAAACTAGTAATCAGTTTATCTTTTATTTGTGCCTTTATTGATTCTGCCACAGACATTTTGTCCTTGAATAGTGCCGAAAACAATAGGAATTCATCAACGAAGTCTATTTCTAAGTCGGAGTAGGTGTTGACTAATGCTGTGGCTTTGGATCGAGTTTCTTCTTTTGACATTTACAATATAAGAAAACTGAAGGTATTATGCAATGCACTGTATGCAGCAGGTCGTTTGGTCATTTTTGTGAGTAGTCTACAATATGCAAGATGCAGGATATTTCAGACTAAAAATGAGATGCAGGATATTTCAGAGACTGCTGGGAGTCATTGCGGTACAAGTAAACACATGGATTGTGTTAGGGTAGCTAAGAATAGAAAAAGGTGAATGTATACTTGCGTATACACCAATGCTAGGAGTTTATTAAATAAATTTGATGAATTTGAGGTATTGCTCAAAACATCAAAGGCAGATATTGTTGGGATATCAGAGACGTGGTGTCACACAGATATAAGGAATGCAGAACTGGAATTTGGGGAATACAACATCTACAGAAAGGATAGACTGGATAGGAAGGGATGAGGGGTTATGCTATTAGTTAAGAAATACATAAAATCCAAGGAAGTGAAGCCAGTGGACATCGCTGGACAGTGCAGTGTCGAGTCAGTTTGGCGTGACATAAGCATTGGAAGATCAAAATTGAGAGCAGGAGTGTGCGATAGCACTAATGACTCTGATGAGTATAATAAGAAACTGTACAGGGAAATAGAGTGGGTCAGTAAATCAGAGAGTCTTATAATGGGAGATTTTAATTTCCCAGATATTGACTGGAATTTGGGGGCTGGTCACTCACACACTAGCAAGGCTTTTGTGGATTTATTGGATGATTGTTTTCTACATCAGCATGTTCGGGAGGCAACTAGAGGGTAATACTCTTGATTTGATTATCAGCAGTGATTCTTCATGCATTAAGAATCTGCAGATAAATGAACCACTAGGTGGCAGTGATCACAGTGTGCTGAAGTGGGATTTACTCAAAGAGGTAACTACCATTAGGGTAAAGGGAAGGGTTATTGCTTTCGTAAAGGCAACTACGATGGACTGAGACAGTATTTAAATTCTATACAGTGGGACCAACTGATGATGTTACCAACAGGAAATTCAAAATGGGAAGAATTCAAAGAACTTATCTTGGAAGCTACTAGGCTTTACATACCAACTAAGAAATATTGTTCAAGGTTTAGGCCAAAATGGATGTCAGATGAACTAATGAGGCATATGGCAGAGAAGAAAAATGCATGGGATACTTACAAATTAACACATGACACAGAAGCCTATGATAGATACAAGTTGATATGCAACCAAGTTACAAAGGAGGTTGGGCAGGCGAAGGCAGATTACGAGAAATCCTTGGCAAGGGATGCAAAGAAAAACAGCAAAGAGTTCTTTACTTATGTAAACTCTAGAAGGAAGGGGATGAATCAGATTGGTCCACTTGATATTGATGGTTCAACTGTTGATGATCCTGCTCAGGTAGCTAACAAACTAAATGAATATTTTGCATCGACATTCACACATGAGGAGTTATTCAGCAAGGGGAATGCCAGAGGTGTATTCAACTCTAGCAGTAAGCTACAGAATCTTGAAATAACTGGGAGTAAAGAGGAGGAGAAACTGTTGAAGATAAACACAAGAAAGGCACCCAGGGTGGATGGGATCTATCCATTTATATTAAAGGAGGCAGCAAAGGAAGTAAACAAACCCTTAGCCATAATTATGAGAGCTTCCTTGTACTCAGGGGAGGTACCCATAGACTGGAAATGTGCAAATGTGACCCCAATTCACAAAGGAGGATCAAAGGCTGACACAAGTAATTATAGACCTGTGAGCTTCACTTCTGTTCCAGGAAAATTAATGGAGGCACTGGTTAAAGAAGCACTGCAGGATCATTTAGACAAGACTTCAGTTATAGCTCGGACACAGCATGGTTTTCTTAAGGGGAAGTCTTGCTTGTCCAACTTGATTGGATACTATGATGCAGTCACAAAAGAACTGGATGCAGGGAATAACTTTGATATTATATACTTGGATCTTAGAAAGGCTTTTGATACTGTTGCACATGGAAGACTGCTACACAAATTGGAGCAGTGTGACATGGGAGGCAAATTGCTGCTATGGATAAAGGGGTGGTTGAGGGGGAGAAGACAGAGAGTGGTAATCAATGGACACTGCTCATCGTGGACTAATGTTATTAGTGGAGTCCCTCAGGGCTTAGTTTTGGGTCCATTATTGTTTCTGTATTTATAAATGATATTGATGATGGTATATCAAGCTTAATGTCCAAGTTTGCAGACGATACAAAGATTGGCAGGGTTGTCAAGGACACTACTGACACTATGCGGCTGCAACTGGAAAGGTAGAGCAGATGGGCTGAGAGGTGGCAAATGAAGTTTAACATTGACAAATGTAAAGTACTACACATGGGAAACAGCAATCCCAGAGCAACGTATCAACTCTGTGGTACTACACTGACAGTGGTAGAGAAAGAAAGGGAACTGTCGGTGGTTGTGCAGGCAGATATGAAGTTTTCTGAGCAGTGCAGACGGGCTGCAAGAGTAGCTCATGGTGTAATGTCAATGATATATAGGAATTTTTCTAGCAGGGATAAGGAGGTGATTATTCCCTTGTATAAGGCAATGGTCAGGCCACACCTAGAGTACTGTATACAGGTCTGGAGGCCTCATTTCAAGAAGGATGTAGAGCTGCTGGAACGAGTACAGAGAAGGGCAACAAGATTAGTGAATGGAACAAAGGGGTGCTCTTACGAAGAAAGGCTTAAGTTTTGCAAATTACAGTGTCTGGAGACTAGGCACCAGCGAGGTGATCTGATAGAGGTGTGTAAAGTCTTGAATGGTTTGAGCATGCTCAATGCTGATGGGATTCTTCCTCTAGCTCAGAAAGATCACCAGAGAGGGCATAAATTCAAATTGAGGAAAGACAGATGTAGGATAGACGTGCGGAAATTTGCCTTTAGCCAGCGGGTGGTTGGTTGGTGGAACAGACTTCCATCCCTTGTGGTGGAGGTTGATAGCCTCAATAAGTTCAAGGCTCAGCTGAACAGGTATTTTGAACGAACAGAGGGGTGAAGTGGAAGTGGGTTTTTTTTTTTTTTTTTGGCTGATGCTGCATAAGCTTGCTTTCTTGCATCAAATGCCTCTACTAATGCTAATGCTAATGCTAATGCTAACTTCTGTTCCAGGAAAATTAATAGAGGCACTAGCTCAAGAAGCACTGCAGAATCATTTAGACAAGACTTCAGTTATAGCTCGGACACAGCATGGGTTTGTTAAGGGGAAGTCTTGCCTGACCAATTTGATTGGATACTATGATGCAGTCACAAAGGAACTGGATGCAGGGAATAACTTTGATATTGTATACTTGGATCTTAGAAAGGCTTTTGATACTGTTGCACATGGAAGACTGCTGCACAATTTCGAGCAGTGTGACATTGGAGGCAAATTGCTGCTGTGGATAAACGGGTGGCTGAGGGGGAGAAGACAGAGTGCTAATCAATGGACACTGCTCCTCGTGGACTAATGTTATTAGTGGAGTCGCTCAGGGCTCAGTGTTGGGTCCATTATTGTTTTCTGTATTCATAAATGATATTGATGATGGTATATCAAGCTTAATGTCCAAGTTTGCAGACGATACAAAAGTAGGCAGGGTTGTCAAGGGTACTACGGACACTATGCTTCTGCAACAGGATCTGGAAAGGTTGAGCAGATGGGCTGAGAGGTGGCAAATGAAGTTTAACATTGACAAATGTAAAGTACTACACATGGGAAACAGCAATCCCAGAGCAACGTATCAACTCTGTGGTACTACACTGACAGTGGTAGAGAATGAAAGGGACCTGTGGGTGGTTGTGTAGGCAGATATGAAGTTTTCTGAGCAGTGCAGACGTGCGGCAAGAGTAGCTCATGGTGTATTGTCAATGATATATAGGACTTTTTCTAGCAGGGATAGGGAGGTGATTATTCCCTTGTATAAGGCAATGGTCAGGCCACACCTAGAGTACTGTATACAGGTCTGGAGGCCTCATTTCAAGAAGGATGTAGAGCTGCTGGAATGAGTACAGAGAAGGGCAACAAGATTAGTGAATGGAACAAAGGGGTGCTCTTACGAAGAAAGGCTTAAGTTTTGCAAATTACAGTGTCTGGAGACTAGGCACCAGCGAGGTGATCTGATAGAGGTGTATAAAGCCTTGAATGGTTTGAGCATGGTCAATGCTGATGGGATTCTTCCTCTCGCTCAGAATAATCACCCGAGAGGGCATAAATTCAAACTGAGGAAAGATAGATGTAGGATAGACGTGCGGAAATTTGCTTTAGCCAGCGGGTGGTTGGCTGGCGGAACAGACTTCCATTCGTTGTCGTGGAAGTTGATAGCCTAAATAAGTTTAAGGCTCAGCTGGACAGGTATTTTGAACGAACAGAGGGGTGAAGTGGAAGTGTTTTTTTTTTTTTTTTGGCTGATGCTGCATAAGCTTGCTTCTTGCATCAAATGCCTCTACTAATGATAATGCTAATATGATAAAAAAACTTGAATTCTAAAAGTATCTTTGGCACTCAGTTCTGCTGGTACCAATTGCTCTGGTGCTTCGTCGAATCGTTTCTTCCTTTTCCGCTTTCGGTTTTCATATTGTCGGTAATCAGAATTTGGAAGAAATTCTTCTGTAATTTTTTACAAAATGATCAAATTTGTTTTCCGATTAGTGCAAAAGATACTAATAATTATCTTTTGCACTCATCTAAAGGTACCGCAGGACACGACAACATATCGATCTTTATGATCAAAATTTCTATGTCTACATTTTAGACCTTCTGCTCTTAAATCAGATTGGTCCACTTGATATCGATGGGTCAACTGTTGATGATCCTGCTCAGGTAGCTAACAAACTAAATGAATATTTTGCATCGACATTCACACATGAGGAGTTATTTAGCGAGGGGAAAGCCAGAGGTGTATTCAACTCTAGCAGTAAGCTAGAGAATCTTGTAATAACTGAGAGTAAAGTGGAGGAGAAATTGTTGAAGATAAACACAAGAAAGGCACCTGGGGTGGATGGGATCTATCCAGTTATATTAAAGGAGGCATCAAAGGAAGTAAGCAAACCCTTAGCCATAATTATGAGAGCTTCCTTGGACTCAGGGGAGGTACCCATAGACTGGAGATGTGCAAATGTGACCCCAATTCACAAAGGAGGATCAAAAGCTGACACAAGCAATTATAGACCTGTGAGTTTAACTTCTGTTCCAGGAAAATTAATGGAGGCACTAGTTAAAGAAGCACTGCAGGATCATTTAGACAAGACTTCAGTTATAGCTCGGACACTTTTGTTAAGGGAAAGTCCTGCCTGACCAATGTGATTGGATACTATGATGCAGTCACAAAGGAACTGGATGTGGATGCAGGGAATAACTTTGATATTATATATTTGGATCTTAGAGAGGCTTTTGATACTGTTGCACATAAAAGACTGCTGCACAAATTGGAGCAGTGTAACATTGGAGGCAAATTGCTGCTGTGGGTAAAGGGGTGGCTGAGGGGGAGAAGACAGAGAGTGGTAATCAATGACACTGCTCGTCGTGGACTAATGTTATTAGTTGAGTCCCTCAGGGCTCAGTGTTGGGTCCATTATTGTTTTCTGTATTCATAAATGATATTGATGATGGTATATCAAGCTTAATGTCCAAGTTTGCAGAAGATACAATGGTTGACAGGGTTGTAAAGGACACTACTGACACTATGCTGCTGCAACAGGATCTGGAAAGGTTGAGCAGATGGGCTGGGAGGTGGCAAATGAAGTTTAACATTGACAAATGTAAAGTACTACACATGGGAAACAGCAACCCCAGAGCAACGTATCAACTCTGTGGTATTGCACTGACAAAAGTGTAAAGTGTAAAGTGTTCATTGTCTAACGGCCCAAGGGGTTTCCCCCATCTCCGTGTTGTGTACTCTGTTTGTGAAACACAGAACACTGTGAAGGCCAGAGATTTTAAAAAGTGTAAGGTACATGTTTATGTTGTGTAGTGTCATGTTGTGTTGTTCCTCTGACCTTTTAGCCGTTGGGCCCCTAGTGGGACCCCCCGTTGCCCACACTTAACCCCGAGGAGGCAGGTCAGGCATAGAGGGATCGCATTAGAAGTAATTACTCTGGCAGGCCCTGCCACCTAATTTCCTAAGATTTCAGTGGCAAGGGCCTAAAAAAAAAAAAAATAAATAAATAAATAAAAAAAAAAATAAATAAAATAAAAAATAAAAAAAAAAAAAATAATAATAATAATAATAAATAAATAAATAAAAAAAATAAATAAAAATAATAATAAAAAAAAATCAATAAATAAAAAAATAATAATAATAAATAAAAAAATAAAATAAATAAATAAAAAAAAAGTAATAATAATAATAATAAATAAATAAAAAAAATTATAATAAAATAAAAATAAAATAGAATAAAATGCATATTTAGTTAGAGTAGGGGTGAAGACTGAGGAGGGGGGGGGACAGATAGAAATATGGGGATGATAGGGAAGGCAACCCCAGAAAGGTCAGTGGAGACTGGCCCCACCAGGAGAAAAAAAAAGGGTGTAGCAGGGAGGGGGAGGAGACAGAAACCCGTCCCCTCCCTCTCCCTACCAGGGGAGGGGGTATTAAAGTGAAACAAGTTAGGGTACATGGTTCGGAATGCTAGTTGGCCAAGAAAAGAAGTTGACATCCAATGGCATGCCGGTGGCATTGTCAGTCTTTATCTAGGAGATTGTCTTATTGGTCACATCCATGAGAGACAAGTCCAGAAGAATAAGAACCTTTTGTCTTTCTTAGATTGTCTTAATTTGTGGGTTGTCTCTATTCAAAGGTAGTTATTTGGTAGTTATCTTTGATGGGTGACATTTTGGAGAATGTATAGTAGTTCACACCAATGATGGTAATGCTGGTTAAGTTTAGCTGCCTGGTTCCAGTACCATCAGGGTCCCTGGGTTCATTTAGTAGAGGGTTATCATGTTGCTGCAATTAGTTGTCTTCTCCTCAAGAAAAGCTGCTGTGCATAGTTGGTGAGAGCTTGATACTCTTCCTTAGTATCCAGTAAGTGGTTTTCTTTGCCTTTTGGTATATAAGTCAACTTTGTGATAAGCTGGCAGCGGAGGTCATCGTAGAGGGGGCACTCGTGCATGAGGTGATCCCAGTCCTCAATTCCTCCACAGGCGCATGTTGAGTCCTCTTCTAGGCCAAAGGTTGTTAGTTTTGCCTTTATTGAACCATGGCCAGTAAGCAAATACGTGGCATACAAGCCTGGAGAAAACCATAATGGGGATTTTGGATAGATTCTGCTAACATCTGGGATGAATCTCCTGGTGATTTCCCCCTTGGTTGAATTTGTCCAGCGGTCCTGCCACACCCACTGCATGTGTGCTTGAAGTCTCCTCTTCTCAAATTTTTGGTTGTTGGTAAGATTCAGCTCGAATCCCAAGCAGGTCTGAGACACGCCCTTAGACAGATGATACAACATTCCATTTCTCACCACCTCCAGGTCGAGGGGGAGGGCCCCCACCAGGACCTGGAGGGCGTGAGTACTCACAGTGCAGCAGGCACGAGAGATGGAGAGCAGGACCGTGCGTTGAGTGGAATCCAGGATTCGTCTGTTTACTGCAGTCGTAGCCTTGCCAAACCAAATTCCGGCTGCATACGTAATCACAGGGATGAAGATAGCCTTGTAGTACAACGAGAGGGTTCGCTTGCTGAGACCCCAGTCCCGACGGGATATCCTAGCAACCATGGCAGTATAGTTTCTCACTTTGGTTCTGATGTATTTGAGATGAGCTTGGAAGGAGAGTTTTCTATCTAGTACTATGCCAAGATATTTCAGTTGCTCTGACAACTTTATGGTCTTGTTTCCAATTTTAATCTGTGGTGGTCTTGTAATACAGAGAGTTCCTTTAAGAAGCAGAGAGTTTGTTTTTGATGGTGATATGGTCAAGCAGTGTGTTTTTGCCCAGTCCTGGAGGATTTGGAGTGCATGGTTTGCCAATGTCTCAAGCTGGGCCCTGGAATTTGCAGTCACCATCAGGATGAGATCATCAGCAAAGGCTTGTGAACGAACCTCCCCGAGGTCAAGGCATAGAAATTCGTCCATCACCATGTTCCATAAGGTCGGCCCCAGGACCGAGCCCTGGGGGCAGCCACGGTGTATCCGTCTTGTGAATTTCTGATAAGGTGCATTTACTGTGATTACCCTATTTGAGAGGTAGCTTTTCATGATATTGAACAAATTGTGCGGTACATTTGCTTGCCTGAGTCTGCGGAGGACGCTCGGCCACCAAAGGGTGTTGAACGCTCCCGCGAAATCAATTGTAATCATCAGGAAGTATTTTCTGTCTGCTTGGTGGGCCTCAGTGAGCAGTGCCTGTAGAGCATCAAGTGTGGAACGCCCTGGTCTGAAACCATATTGGTTTGGAGATATTAGGTTTGCTTTCTCATAGTGGCTTTGGATCCGTACATGGAGGAGACGCTCTAGGAGCTTGCTGCATACGGACAATAGGGCTATGGGCCTGTACGAACTTGGTAGATGTGGTGGTTTTGTCGGATTTTTAAGGATAAGTTTCATATTTGCAACTTTCCAGTCATCAGGGAAGGTGCCAGTGTGTAGGCAGAGATTGAATAGGTGCAGCAATAGCTCCGGGGAAAGCTCCACAACCTTCTTCACAATCTCAGGCTCGAACAAGTCAGGCCCTGGACATTTTTTCCCTTTGATAAGAGCTGCTGCGGCTAGGAGTTCTTCATGTGTGAACTGCGGTTCAACTTGTCCAGTCCAATAGGTTTCATTTTCTCTGCAGATCTCATGCTGCTCAGTTGTTGTTGGATTAATGTTTGGAGGAAAAACGTTGTTTAAGATGTTTGAGACTGAGTCCCTCCAGGTGGTGGTTAGGTTTCCCTGCGGGGTTTCTGTAGCGGTGTTCACTTCCCCCCTGGGGAGTTTGTTCGTGGTGATTTTGTACACCACCCCCCAGGGATCAGAATTTCCCGTGTAAGAGACAAGTTGCTCCCAGGATTGCTGCTTTGATTTCTTTATTCTTTCCGTATACACATTTCTTGCTGTTCGATATACTTGTTTAAGTTCTTCGACCTCCACATCAGGCCAAGATCTTCTCGCCCTTTGGAACGCTTTTCGTTTGGCTTGTACCTCCTTTCTCATCCTTCGAAGCTCCTCATTCCACCAGGGCACCGCTCCCGGAGAAGGTTTTTTCCTTTTAATTGTGGCATTGCAGACTTGTGTTAATAGGGTGGTAATCTCTTTTTGAAGAAGGTTTGGATTTTGAGTTTGCCTGAGTTTCTGCTGCTGTTTTCCCACCATTTCCAGCAGGGCACCCCTGAACGTGTCCCAGTTTGTTTTTTCTATTGCATATCTATGTTGCATTACTCTGGAAATTGGTTGTCTATTACAGTTTTTTGTGATCCTGAATGTAATGGCTCGGTGGTCCGAGGTCGTCCAATCATCTTGGACCTTCCAGTCGGAGATATAGCTGGCTGTGGTTCTTGTAGCAAGAGAAATGTCAATGGTGGCTTCCCAAAGGGTGCTGCTGAAAGTGGGGAGGTTGTTTGGCTGATTGAGGATTCCGAAAGGGGAGTTACCCAGGTAGTTCTCCAGTCTTTGGCCGTTTGTTGCTCCTCGACGGTCTGGTGTTGTGCTGTACCACGCGGGAGACCTGCAGTTTACATCTGCCCCAACGATAATTCTCCCTTCAGGAAGAGTATTTAGTACACTTTGAAGGTATCTTATAGCCCTGATAATATCTTCTCCTGGACGGCAGTATACGGCAACGACGTAAAAGTTTCCAAGCGCTGTAATAATGTGGGCACATACGGCCCAGGCTGTGCAAAGTTGTGTTATCTTTGTGGCTGTGATGTCAGGGTTTCTTACAGCTATTGCTGCCCAGGGGGTTTCCCCTTCCACCTGGATGACTTTGTAGGTCAAGGGATAGCCTCTGACCTGGTTCTTATGGGTGTACGGCTCTTGCAGGATAATTACATCCGTGTTGTCCTCTTCTGCCCGAATCCTGATTTGGCCGACCACAGCCCGGGCCCGCTGTGCGTTAATTTGCATTATTTTTACCTCTTCGAAGTTAAATTTTTTAAGATGTCTCCCCATAATCGATCCGTTGTTGGTGCTGACCCTTGGCTTTTATATATGTTGGACATATTCTGTCTCTGATTGAATGTTATGAGTCGATTTTGAAACTTTTACAGTTCACACAAATAGGATCTTTGGTTTTGTTAGGACAGCTGCTAAATTCGTGGCCTTTTTCAGCACAATGGCCGCACGTTGGCACTGTCTGGATACAAGTGTGTGAGGTGTGGCCGAACCTACAACACTTGAAGCATTTAGGCACAGCCACATGTTCGCGAAAGCGGTGGCTGCCCCAGTTTATGTAGACCCTTGCTTGATTGTTAAGGACCTTCCAGGCGATTGGGTTGATTTGAACAATCCAGTTTTTGCCTCCTCCTCCTTTGACTTTTTTTGAGTATTTAGGTGTGATTAAGGCATCTGCCTCTAAGTCTGGGAAGTACTCCTGCAAGTTCCTACAGTATAGTTCCTCAGTGAGTTGCTGTGGGGTCAGGTTGTCACTGAGGTCAAAAATGATGATAGAGGGCCCCAACTTTTTTGGCGGCTCTGCCTTTAGACCCATTGTCATTATTTTTGCATTGGTCATAATTTTGTTAGCTTCTTTTTTAGTTTCCGTTTCGATCACTATGCCTGTATTTCTAGTTTTTCTTATTGCTTTTATTTTCGTAGTTTTGAGATCATCTTTCAACTCTGTCATTATTTTGGTCTTGATTTGTTCACTTGTATGTGATTCTTTGGAGTTAATGGGTCTGATAACGACCAGATTCTGCTGTTTTATCAGGGTTCTCTTTCTTATATGCTGGGGGTTTTGTTGACTGGTCTCTGGTGGATGCCCTTGGATGGAGGCACCCAGTTTAGAGGTTGGAAGGTTCTTAAATACAGCACCGGCATAAGAGGGCACTGTAGTTGATTCAGGTTCTTTGGTTAGGCCCAGTTCCCGCTCGAGTGAAGACTGCGGAAGCTTAGCGCAGATGTCTAAGGCCTTTTCCAGTATTGTAGACCTTGTCTTGATTTCTTCATTGACAGCTTTTAGCTTCTCATTCTCGATGACAGTGTTAGAGAATGAAAGGGACCTGGGGGTGGTTGTGCAGGCAGATATGAAGTTCTCTGAGCAGTGCAGACGGGCTGCAAGAGTAGCTCATGGTGTATTGTCAATGATATATAGGAATTTTTCTAGCAGGGATAAGGAGGTGATTATTCCCTTGTATAAGGCAATGGTCAGGCCACACCTAGAGTACTGTATACAGGCCTGGAGGCCTCATTTCAAGAAGGATGTAGAGCTTCTGGAACGAGTACAGAGAAGGGCAACAAGATTAGTGAATGGAACAAAGGGGTGCTCTTACGAAGAAAGGCTTAAGTTTTGCAAATTACAGTGTCTGGAGACTAGGCACCATCGAGGTGATCTGATAGAGGTGTATAAAGCATTGAATGGTTTGAGCATGGTCAATGCTGATGGGATTCTTCCTCTCGCTCAGAATAATCACCTGAGAGAGCACAAATTCAAATTGAGGAAAGACAGATGTAGGATAGACGTGCGGATATTTGCCTTTAGCCAGCGAGTGGTTGGTTGGTGAAACAGACTTCCATCCCTTGTCGTGGAAGTTGATAGCCTAAATAAGTTTAAGACTCAGCTGGACAGGTATTTTGAACGAAGAGAGGGGTGAAGTGGGAGTGGTTTTTTTTTTTTTTTTTTGGCTGATGCTGCATAAGCTTGCTTTCTTGCATCAAATGCCGCTACTAATGCTAATGCTAAATAACACAATTTTTTCAATCTGGCCGTAAATAACAAATTTTTCCCTCAGAATGGGCTCATGACAAAATTTTCCCACTACCGAAATGCAAAGACATTAGGCCAATATCAATCTCATCTTCTGTATTAAATCTCCTAGAAAGATATATGCTACCAACAGTGAGGAAGCAACTCTTCCCAATATATCATAATCAGATTCACTACGGAATTATCGGAAGATCCACATCGACCAATCTTTTCGCAACAAACCAAATAAACTGAAAGCTCTTGATTCTAAAAATCAAATCGACATAATTTACACAGCCATCAGCTCTGCGTTCGATGCGGTCTCCACACACTCTCCAGAACCTCCTCGAACAGTTTTACCTCTTCAACGGTAATCTATTATAGCTCTTTGCCAACCTCCACAAAGAAATGGTCCTAACAGTAAAGGTCAAAAAATAAATTCTATTGTGCCATTTGCTCATCTGGAATCCCCTCCCCCAACAGGGTAGACGCTATCGGAAATAATGTTCTCTTCAATCCTCCGACCATTTTTAGTAATCCATAAGCATGTAATGTCTTATGCAGGCGATGTTAAAATCATTGCCACCACAGACTCAAGTCAATCAGCTAACTGCACTGAAGAGCTGCTCTGCAACACCCTCCAAGAGTTCCTTTTCTACCTCAACTCCTTCAATCTAGCACTCAAACCGTCAAAATCAAGTCATCTCCAAATCTTACTTAAAAAGAGCATCTTTCTGATAACCACCTCGCTGAATGCACAAACAATTCCTATCGTAAAAGTAAGTAACTGACTATAAATATCTGGGAATTTTCTACAATTCAAAATTCAACTTCGCTACTCATTTAAACTACCTGTCCAAAAAACTCACAAGAGCCATTTGGCTGACAAAACAAAAATCATCAAACCCAAAATTTTCTATTCTTCCCCTGTCTGGGCCGGCGTGGCCAATGCAAACTTCAAAAGGATCTCTTCCCTTGAATACCGGTTTCTTAAATGGACTTTCTTTAAGTCTAGCTATGAACCTGTCTCTTCCCGAGCTTTCATGGTCGACTGCCTAAACTACTCTGACTTCTCACTTTCAATCTGGTACAACAACCTTTCTTTCTTTACCAAGCTGTACAACGCCGACATTGATTTCCCGGAAATTTCGGAAGTCATAGCTTGGAGAATCCACAGGAAAGCAGTAAGATCCAAACCAATGCCAACCCAGTGGCATAACTACCGTGTAGGCAGGCATGGAAATTGCCTCCGGGGCCTTGAGGGGCCCGGCGTCTTTGGCTGACTCCTATTTTTGCAATTTTCATTAATTAAGTAGGGGCCCCAACATGTTCTTTGCCTCCAGGCCCGAAAAAGGGTAGCTACGCTAGTGCACCAGCCCCTTTTCTAACTCGACTCTGTTTAATCGAAAGGCACTTCATATTCAACACTCTGTTCTTTGTCAACTGTTTGAACATAGACCCGGTCTTAATAGTCCATAACAGAGCTCCCTTGTCACACGCAGCTAAACTCATACTAACGAATCTCCACCTAACAAAATATAACCACAATGTTACATCCTTCCTCTTCTTTCACCATGACTTTAGAGTCTAGATGTCTAGGGGAGCACATACCTCATCAGGTAACTCCAATCTTTATATATTGAACTGCAGTTTCTCATGCATTAGCTAATCTCGATAATTTAATGATAGCCAAGTCACACCAGTTATGTATATTTAATTTAAACTACAGGTGTCAATAATTTTGTCTTTCCTATTAATTGTATTGTATTCTATTCTATTCTATTCAAAAATTGTATTGTATTCTATTCTATTCTATTCAAAAATTGTATTGTATTCTATTCAAAAATTGTATTGTATTCTATTCTAAACATGTGTCTTTATGCTTTACTGTAAGCCCCTATAGCTGTTGCATTAGTTGTCCCTGGACAAACTCAGCATTGTCAGTATGTTTCTTGTACTCAGTAGCGCTGCCTTCCTATGTGCCGCCAGTAAGCAAAATAAAATTTGACATCCTAAATATTGAATACTAAACTAACTACTATTATTTTTAGGCCACTCAAATAACTAAATTCATCTGCCATGCTGTGTGTCTTATGTCTGTTAATTGCGTGTGTTCTATGGCAGATTTGTCTGTTTTGCTGGACAAAAAACCCCAGGCTATCAACACCTGAAACCGACAAACTCAGCGAAGGAGCAAATGTTGAATACTAAAAAAACCAAACTATTATATTTAGGCCACCCGAATAATAAAATTCATCTGCTGTGCTGTGTGTCTTATGTCTGTTAATTGTGTGTATTCTACGGTCGATATGTCTGTTTTGCTGGACGAAAAACCCTAGTTTCTGGTGGAAAAATTTGCTATCTACGCCTGAGACCGACTAACTCAGCCACAGAATGAAAAAAGCCCATTAAAGTTCCTCGCGTCATTGACAGGATTCAAACCCGGGCCTTTTCCACTTGGTGTGGGGAGGACGGTGACGATACCACTGTGCTACCCACACAGACAAATGTTGAATACTACTATTATATTTAGGCCACTTGAATAATTAAATTCATCTGCCATGCTGTGTCTTATGTCTATTAATTGCGTGTGCGATGGTAAATTTTTCTGTTTGCTTGACGAAAAACCCCAGTATCATGGGAAAAAACCTTGCTATCTATGCCTGAGACCGACTAACTCAGCCATGGAGTGAAAAAACCCATTAAAGTTCCTCGCGTCATCGACGGGATTCGAACCCGGACCTTTTCCACCTGGTGTGGGGAGGACGGTGACGATACCACTGTGCTACATGCGCAGACAAATGTTGAATACTGATAAGTGTTAACCAATCAGAAAAGAATATCAAAAAAAAATTTCGCCGCCCTCTTGAATTGCAACGCATACCTCGCCTACCCAATTACGGCGGCTCTGTCTATACTGTATAGATAGATGATACTTCTCTATACGGCCACGCTGGTCCGGCACTTTGTCAAGAATACCTTTTGGACAAAGCTGCAACCACTGGCTTGTCTGGAGTATTGCCTCTCTGCATTGTAGAAACTCATGGCCGAGGGCTAATAAACGGAATTTTAATAAAAAAACTTGAATTTGAAATGTATCTTTTGCACTCAGTTCTGCTGGTACCAATTCCTCTGGTGTTTCATCAAATGGTTTCTTCCTTTTCCACTTTCAGTCTTCATATTGTTTGTAATCAGAATTTGGAATGAATTCTTTTGCCATTTTTTCAAAATCATCAAATTTGTCTTCGTCTCGAACATCAATCAAATAATCCAGAAGAGCATTACATATAATTTCACAATTACACATAACTCAATTCCAGGTTCTTGAATTGCTTTATTCGGTCTAGCTATGTTTTTTTAGAATATTTTCCCAAATGAATCATTAACTGAGCAGATTAGAAATGCTATTTCTAATCTGAGACCGACTAACTCAGCCACTGAGTGGAAAAACCCCATTAAAGTTCCTCGCATCATCGACGGGATTCGAACCCGGGCCTTTTCCACCCGGTGTGGGGAGGACGGTGACGATACCACTGTGCTACCCACGCAGACAAATGTTGAATACTACTAATATATTTAGGCCACTCGAATAATTAAATTCATCTGCGATGCTGTGTCTTATGTCTTTTAATTGCGTGTGTTCGATGGTCGATATTTCTGTTTGCTTGACGAAAAACCCCAGTATCTTGGGAAAAAATCTTGCTATCTATGCCCGAGACCGACTAACTCAGCCACGGAGTGAAAATTTCACATTTCCAGTCCATGAGTACCTCCCCTGAGTTCTTTGTCCAGCAACTGTTGAAAAAGAGTAATGCATGGTGCTTGTTTCAACTTTTTATCACAACTACTTCCTGTTGAAAACAAACCTTTTTTGTAAGAGTACGTTATTGGTCTGACATTTTCTTTTATTGGATTTCACTGCAATAAAATTTCATTATAATGAATATATTTTGCTTGCCCACATGCATTCATAATACTGATTTCACTTTTCATCTTCTCCGTAGCCAGGTGGGCAAGAGCAGCAGTGCGTAGCACACACTTCTTGATCAGACCGGGGTTTGAGCCCGTCACCACCAAATACAGAGGAGGCGGAAAGGTCAGGAAATGACCACCGCATATCCCCGGAGCAATATGGCCTTAGTTGCTAATGCTCCTAAAAACCAAATAACAAAAAAACAAAACAAAAACTTTTCATCTTCCTCATTTATTCATTCAACTGCTGTTTTCTGGAACAACCTTCCTTCATTTGCATTTCCTGAAAATTACAGTCTACAGAAGATACTGAGTACTATAAGTTCTAATTCCTCTCATGTTTGAAGTTTTCATAAAGAAAAAAAATAAATAAAAAAAATATAATTAAAGAAATCTAAAATACTTTAAAAGTAATGAAAATACTTTATTTAGAATAGTTTTGTATGTTTAAAGCAAAAAATACCAAATTTAATATATATGATACTATATAATGACACAGCACACATAAAAAATAATTAAGTGAAAAAGTTTTGGTAATTGTTAACTTATAAAATTATAGTATTTATTGATATTTAGTCAAACTCCTCTTCTTTGATTACATCAAATGTACCCAAAAGTTTCAGCTCACCATATTTCTGTTTATATGCATTGCTCCATGTTTTTACCAAGTTACGTAATGCTACTTTAAACATAAGCAAGTCTAATTTAATCCATCTTTGTATCACATAAACTGATGGTATGTCGTCAACATCTAGCATCAATCCGTCGAGTGCTTGGATCTGTATTAAATTTAAAATTACAAAAGTTATAGAAACTGCAATGCAAAATAATGAAATAAATTACAAATAGTAATAAAAAGCAGTAATTAAAACTTTCATCATTTAAAAAAATGGTAAGCACTTTAGAAATTCATTAATATAATACTCCAAACAGCATTTGAATAAAACTTTTATGCATAATCACATGATAATAATTTAAAAAAAGGATTTATTCAGCAGTATATTTATAAAATTACAATGTACATGTATAAAATAGATGTAAAATGTCCAGGAAATTTCATATATACAGGATGTTTCAAAAATGATGGTCAATAATTTCAAAAATGATGGTCAATAATTTAAAGGCGAAAAGTACAAACTAAAATAAGCAAAAAAGTCTGAGTGAACATCGTGCTGCAAATGAACCATTTTGGGGATAATGGACATTTTCTGTTAAGATCTGCCACTGACTATGGGAGCACTCTGGGAGAGTAGTCTGTAGTGCTGAGACCTTGTACATGCTGGATATGGTAGGGGTACAGTAATTGCCAATGTAAAATTTGCCACACACTGCTATGACTCAGTACACATTCTTGCAGAGCAACCCTCCTTGTCGAAATTCCTGGATTTTGTTCTATTCTTTCTAATACCCTTTCCTCAACATCAGGTGTTATGCTTCTGGACCTACCTGTTTGTACTCCATGTGCAAAGTGCCCATGTTCTCTAAGGCACTGATGTATCCTGATGAATGTGCACCTGTTCAGCTGTCTTTAGCAGGAAAATGCTTCTTTGTACAAACGTGAAGCCTCGAGTGCACTGTTGTTGGCTTTACCATACATGAAGTGCATGTCTGCATACTCTTCGTTGCTGTAACCTCTTTCCAGGTTGACTATCCTTTGACAAGTACTAGTATGCCTGCTACGTCTCAGAGTATTGATAAAGGGAAAAGGAAGAGAATGAGCATAACCTAACCTAAACAAACAAGTCAGTGGTGGATCCCAACTCTGCACAGTTCACCCTATCAGTGGTGGATCCCAACCAGAAATGTGCAATATCTTGAAAACGATTCACTTAAAGGACCCATGTTTACTAGGTTTTTTTTTGCATATTGTAGTCTGTACAGTTCACCTTTAAATTATTGACCATCGCTTTTGAAACCCTGAATATATAAAATTTCCTGGACGATTTGCACTTTGTAAACAATCTCTTGGGAACCATCCTGTGGAATGTTGCTTGCAGTATTTGCAGCTGCAGACTTTCCCAGCAAGTAGATTTTGTAGCACTTCAAAGATTTTGTAGACACTTCCTGAATTGCTGAAACTTTATCTGCAGGCACCCTAGGCCAGCCTGCTCTTTTCTGGTGCAGAACACTGGAAGTTTCTCGAAACTGTTTTCACCTCATTGATTGTTCCGTAGGTGGATCTTTTTGGAATTCCCATTGACAACATCTCTTTACAATCACTGGAGATTTGGTACCCCATAGCCATAACACACACACACACACTGCCTTCTCCTGCACCGTTGCCATTTTAATGCCGTACTGTCACAACGCTTGATGGGATCAAGGCTTTCCAACTGCATGAGAAAAAACTCATTGAGTTGCTTTGATAACTGCAGCAAACCATTTTAAGATACCTATTATAATAAAATTCTAATCGAGTTTCATAACCCTGCATATAGGGAAGTTTATAGGGAAGATACTTTATAGGGAAAATCACCTGTGTCTTATTGTGCCAGTACTGATGACAAAACTCTCACATATTTTACTAGAAATAGGTGAGAATTGACATGATCAATTCTTTGTGATGATGCGCATAATGAGAAAATAAATAAGGATCGTTGCCATATGTGTGTGTGTGAAATTTTGCTTTCAGCCAGAAAGTATCTGATTGTTGGAATAGACCCCTATCTGGTTTTTTTTTTTTTTTTTTGGGCTGTTGCATAAGCTTGCTTTCTTGCATCATATGCCACTACAAATACTAAAATAAATCCCAAGGAAGGATTTGGCACTTTCTTTCCTCTGCCCTTGAAAAAAAAATGAGGGATTCCATCTATAAGCTGACATGTGAGTGCCATAAAACTTAATACGTTAACTGCACAATAAACTGAGACAATACAGGAAACTACAACAGAAATACAAGGTTGGGAATATTGATGGTGCTTCTTGCACCTTTAAGAGTCAACAATGTGACCCTTCAAAGAAGGTGTGAGAGGCAACTTCACTTTCCCAGCCTGGTATTTCTGTTGTATTTTCACAATAAGAGTAGTTCTCCCCCACCTCCTCTAAATAGCTAATTCTTTTCAGACCTGAAGCTTCACTTCCATTTCTCTCCAGTTACAGGAAACCCTCATTCCTCAAAGGTATCTGCTATGAGAGCAAATTTATAACAGATTATAGCATATCTTTCACAGCTGATGATGAGTTTTCTTTACCTCCCACCACTCAATTACCCCATGTTCTTTGTTTTTTGCCATTTCCCAAACTTCCAAGAGCAGGAAGTCTAGGAAGTAGAAAAACAAAAGGAATTATGTTAAAACAGACCTCTCAGTAAACTCTGTACTAGCCAGTTTTGTTATTAATTTTTTTGTTAAGTTTTTAAAAATTATTATTTAATATCAGTTATTTCCTGAGTTTATGGGAGAGCCTCATGGAGGGACCAATATGAAGGGTTTGAATAAAATTGTACAGTCTTCACTCCAAGTGAAGACTGTACTGTGGGGTGCTGCATTGCTGATTACACAAAAGATGGACCTTTTTCCCTTGGGCCATATATAACTCACGGTTTCTGATGAATTTCTGTAAGCTTAGCCCTTTTGCATGGAGAAATTAGATAACTGTGTGCATTTTTTCATTTTTCCACAGTTCAAGTGGGGCAGCCATTTTGGTATGATCACCTAGTGTCACAAAAGTGTACAGCATTTTGTAACGAGAAAAGAAACATTATATATAAGGTGTGGCTATTAACGAGACTGCATGTGCAGCCACTAAACACCAAGCACCATCTGCTTGATGTTTAGTGGCTGATCTTAGCACATGCAGTTGATCTTGAGCAGGTCCCTAGTTGTCTGCTAAGTCATGTTCCAACACGCTCACTCACTTTGCAACGAGAGAGGGTTTCATTACCATGTGTTTTTGTTGTTTGCCGGAAAAATGACAAACAAAAGAATCAAACAATGAATCAACCTCAAATTTTTAACAAAACTAAAGAGAACACCAACTGAAAGTTATGAATTGTTACATCAAGTTTATAGGGAAAATACTATGTCAACAGCTCACATGTTTGAATGCATGAAAGATTTTTAGAAAAAAGAGAGAATGTGGAAGAAAATGGATGAATGACCAAGTCTTCTGGTATCCATGAAAACTGATGAATATATGAACCAAGTAAGGACTCTGAGACAATTTGTCTCAGAGTCCTTACTTGACAATTTAGGCATGAAAAAAGTGTATGCCAAGATGGTACTAAAAAATTTTGACAGTCAGTGCAATGGATGACAAAACAATCCAACAGGCCAAAAAACATCAAGAATGTCAAAATCAAAAATGAAAACCATGCTTCTTGTTTTCTTTGATATTAAAGGAATTATTATGGCTGAATACGTCCCACCAAATCATCAATCAAACATACAACACTGAAGTTAGCATTAGCATAGGTATATGATGCAAGAAAGCAAGCTTATGCAGCATTAGCCAGAAAAAATAAAAGCTCTCATTTCCGATTTCACCTCTACGTTCGTTCCAAATACTTGTCCAGCTCAACCTTAAATTTATTTAGACTATCAACTTCCACGACAAAGAAAGGAAGTCTGTTCCACCAACCAACTACCCACTGGCTAAAGGCAAACTTCCGCACACTTATCCTACATCTGTCTTTCCTCAATTTGAATTTATGCCCTCTCGGGTGATTATTCTGAGCAAGAGGAAGAATCCCATCAGAATTGAGCATGAACAAACCATTCAAGACTTTATACACTTCAATCAGATCACCTCGAAGGTGCCTAGTCTCCAGACACTGTAATTTGCAAACCTTAATCCTTTCTTCATAAGAGCAACCCTTTGCTCCATTCGCTAACCTTGTTGCCCTTCTCTGTACTCGTTCCAACAGCTCTACATCCTTCTTAAAATGAGGCCTCCAGACCTGTATACAGTACTCAAGGTGTGGCCTGACCATTGCTTTATACAAGAGGATAATCACCTCCTTATCCTTGATAGAAAAATTCCTGTATATCATTGACAAGACACCATGAGCTACTCTTGCAGACCATCTGCACTGCTCACAAAACTTCATATCTGCCTGCACAATTTCCCACAAGTCCTTTTCTTTCTCTACTACTGTCAGTGTAGTACCAGAGTTGATACGTTACTGCTTCCCATATGTAGTATTTCACATTTGTCAATGTTAAACTTCATTTTCCACCTCTCAGTCCATGTGCTGAACTTTTCTAGATCCTGTTGCAGCAGCGTACTGCTGTCATTAGTGTCCTTAACAACTCTGACAACCTTCATATCGTCTGCAAACTTGGACATTAAGATTGATATACCATCATCAGTATCATTTATAAATACAGAAAACAAAAATGGAGGTGCCTCCGTAGCCAGGTGGGCAGGAGCAGCAGTGCGTAGCACACACTTCTTGATTACACCGAGGTTCGAGCCCGTGACCACCAAATATGGAGGATGCGGAAAGGTCAGGGAATGACCACCGCATATCCCTGGAGCAATATTGCCTTAGTTGCTAATGCTCCTAAAAAAAAAAAAACCAAATAACAAAAACGGACCCAACACTGAACCCTGAGAGACTCCACTAATAACATTAGTCCACAATGAGTTCAATTTGTTCAGCAGTCTTCCATGTGCAACATTATCAAAAGCATTTCTAAGATCCAAATATATGATAGCAAAGTTATTCCCTGCATCCAGTTCCTTTGTGACCACATCATAGTATCCAATCAAATTGGTCAGGCAAGGCTTTCCCTTAACAAAACCATGCTGTGTAGAGCTATAACTGAAGTCTTGTCTAGATGACCCTGCAGTGCTTCTTTAACCAGTGACTCAATTAATTTCCCTGGAATAGATGTTAAACTAATAAGTCTGTAATTATTTGTGTCGCCCTTTGATCCTCCTTTGTGAATTGGGGTCATATTTGCATATCTCCAGTCCATGGGTACTGGGTCCTTCCCTGAGTCCAAATAATTATGGCTAAGGGTTTGCTTATTCATTGCTGCCTCCTTTAATATAACTGGATGGATCCCATGTACCCCGGGTGCCTTTTTTATATTTATGTTCAACAATTTCTCCTCCACTTTCCTCTCAGTTATTACAAAATCATCTAGCTCACTGCCAGAGTTTAACTCGCCTCTGACATTCCCCTCCCTGAATAACTCCTCATGTGTGAATGTAGATGCAAAATACTCATTTAGTTTGTTAGCCACTGGAGCAGGATCATCAACAGTTGAACTATCAATATTCAGTGGATGAATCTGATTCTTCCCTTTCCTCCTAGAGTTTACATAGGGAAACAACTCTTTGCTGTTTTTCTTTGCATCCTTTGCCAAAGATTTCTCATAATTTTCCTTTGCCTGCTTAATCCCCTTTGTGACTTGGTTACAGACCAGCTTATATCTATCATAGGCTTCCATGTAACCCATTATTTACATGTATCCCATGCATTTTTCTTCTCTGCCATATGTCTCATTAGTTCTTCTGATATTTATTCAGGCTTAAACCTTGAACAATATTTTTTAGTTGGTACGTAAAGCCTGGTAGTTTCCAAGATAAATTCTTTGAATGCTTCCCATTTTGAATTCTGGTGGTAACATCATCAGTTGGTCCCACCGTATAGAATTTAAATACTGTCTCAGACCACCATAGTTGCCTTTACGAAAGCAAAAACCCTTCCCTTTACCCCTGATTGTAGTTACCTCTTTGAGTAAATCCCACTTCAGCATAGTGTTATCACTGCCACCTAGTGGTTCCTTTATCTGCAGATTCTTAATCACTACTGATAATCAGATCAAGAGTATTACTCCCTCTAATTGCCTCCCGAACATGCTGAGGTAGAAAACAATCATCCAATAAATCCACAAAAGCCATGCTAGTTTGTGAGTGACCAACCCACAAATTTCCCAGTAAATATCTGGGAAATTAAAATTCCCTATTATAAGACTCTCTGATTTACTGGCCCAATCTATTTCCCTGTACAGTTTCTTATTATACTCATCAGAGTCGTTAGGTCTATAATACACTTCTACTCTCAATTTTGATGTCCCAATGTTTATGTCACACCAAACTGACTCGACATTGCACTGTCTAGCGATGTCAACTGGCTTCACTTCCTTGGATTTTATGTGTTTCTTAACTAATAGCATAACCCCTCCTCCCTTCCTATCCTTCTTGTACACATTGTACTCCCCAAATTCCAGTTCTGCATTCCTTATATCTGTGTGACCCCACGTCTCTGATCCCAATAATATCTGCCTTTGATGTTTTGAGCAATACCTCAAATTCTTCAAGTTTATTTACCAAATTCCTATCATTGGTGTATACGCAAGTATACATGCACCTGTTCCTATTCTTAGCTACCCAACACAACCCATGTGTTTACTTGTACTGTAATGACGCCCAACGGTCTCTGAAATACCCTGCATCTTGTTTTCCAGGCTGCTGCTCATTCCAATAGAAGCAGTGCAAGAATCACATTCACCTCTGCCAGTGGCTACTGTTAATCTATTAGTCCATGTATCCCTCCAAGCTAGCAGTTTTCTGACCCACCTAACACTGCCTCAATAGTATCAGCAAATATTCTTGCACCCTTTCTATTTAAGTGTATCCCATCCCTGTAGAAGCAGTCTCTCCTGTTAACAAGTAGAGACCAGCCTGAAAAAAATTCTACCCCTTGAGCCTTGCACAATGTTTCCAGGGCCGACTTGATCAACAAGGCTCTCTTCATATACTCCCTCCTATCATGTCTGGGCAGAATTGCAGATACTTTCAAATTCAACCCTAATTCACGGCTTTTTTTCAACAGTGACCTGTACTTGTTAAGTACTTCCGCTGGTATCCTACTCTTAATATCATTAATGCCAACGTGTACAACAATATCACCTTTTTTTGTGCACTTAAAAGATGATATCCGCTCTACATCATCATCAACCTTTGCCCCTGGCAGACATACCCTAGTCCTGTTCCACCTATCCTTTTTACATCCCATGTTCCCCATTTCCCTGACAATAAAGTCATCAACAACTACTAGATCCTGTGGGACTAGCATATTCTGCCTTGGGGGTTGCCACTGTGTTGCATGATGATCAAGTGCAAGCTCTGGTGTTGAAGTTGGGAGCTGAGAGCTTGATGGGCCCCTCAATTTAGATCCTTTGAGGGCATCCACCCTGTCCTTCAAGCTGTCATATAGGCCCATAACAGTTCTGGCAAGGATGCTTGAAAAAATTTGAAGGAAGAGAGTTGAATTGCGTAAGGAAAGAAGGATGTTCCAGCACAAAACATACTCTCTGTTGGCTAGTTTCTGGCTAAAGAAACAAATCCCTATACTGGCATCATACTTGTCAGATATAGCCCCTTGTCACTTTCTCTTCCCTAAACTGAAAAGTGTACTTAAGGGAATCCATTTTCAGTCCATTGAAGACATTCATAAACAAAATAAAAAGTGTTAAAAGGGCTTACAGAAATGTTTCTGTGCTTGGAAGAAATGTATGAACTGTGTGTGTGTGTGTGTGTTTTTTTTTTTTTTTTTTTTTTATGGGAACTCCAAACACGAAAGGTATCAAAACCTATAGTACTTAGTACCGTGCATGGGTTGAAGGAGAAGTATGGGGAGAGGGATGCCGGAAACTTTGCTCTAGAGACTAAACATGGGTTTCACCACTTCAAGTCTCCAATAAGCAAAGTGGTGGTATTTCACCGGTGGGTGGGTGGGTGGGTGGGTGGGTGTGTGTGTGTGTGTGTGTGTGTGCAAGCCCAAGGAAATTATTTTGAAGGCAAAAACTTGTAATGTTTGAAATATTTCATTATATTTATTTTTTTGTAACAGTCTTGTTGTTTAATAGCCACACCTCATATGTGCGTTTATTCATGTGATGTTTTTTTGCTACTTGGGAGGGTATGCTCTCTCTAAAAAAATATTCATTGCATTAGATTTTAAACAACAGTCATATGTATTTTGCAGCTAACAGGTTTTCATTTGTCATGATTAAACATTATAATCTTAATATTCAAGATACAAACTTGGTGAATAAATGCATTTGTTTTATTATCTGAAGACAGAACCAACTTGGTGATGTCAATGCTATAGTTTTAATACTTAAGACAAAATCCCTTAACTGTGAGTTCCTCTTGAAAAGGGAGTTTTATCCTAGTTTTAAACAAATGAAATCACCAAGGTTAGTAGAAGTAGTAGAAGATAATGTGAAGTGGTGAATCAGTCCAAACAGATTCACCACTTCACATTATCTTAAATTAAATAATCTTTAATATTAATTCAATTAAATAATCTTTAATATGTAAACAACTGAAGCACCTTGAGATAAGTCTAAAGGCCAATTTTATGCAGGGTGCCCTACTATAACATGATAGATAATAACATGATAGACATTGGCCTGTTTCATGTGTTTTAGCCTATGCTCATTGGATTTTGTAAATGCACCTATGAATTCTGGTGCATATACTGACATTCTGGCATAACTGCATTATGAGAATTCTGTAAATGATGGGTTTGAAGACAATGCCACAGAAGAGCTGCTCCACCAGTCTCCAAAGATTAATTCAATTAAATAATCTTTAATATTAATTCAATTAAATAATCTTTAATATTAATTCAATTAAATAATCTTTATTATGTAAACAACTGAAGCACCTTGAGATACTCAACTTCTGTGAATAAACAATTCACTGCCATTAGAGATAAGTGGAGCAAAATTTTGATCTATATATATAGAGAAAAAACTTTTTACTTAAAACTTTTTATTCCACAGAATTGCTGCATCATTAAAATGAATATTTGCCGCTCAGGTAATAAATTTTGTTTTTCTAAACTCAGTCTCCATTTCTCTCATTCCCCCATTAAAAGCTGGAGGTTAGTGTAATCTGTTAATAGATGTAATATACGAAGTTAGATATGATGTTTTACAAAAATTTTGGTAAGCTTCAGATTTCATTAAAATGAGTAAAAATATGTACATAATTTATTTATTTGGATATATAATATCATATGCAAGCTTACTGCATCTTTGAAATCAGTTTCTGTAGCTGGTTCTGTTTTTTTTTCAGCAACTGTTGGTTTGATGGCCAAAAAGTCATCATCTTCTTCTTCTACTACTGGTTGATCTGCTGTTGATGGTGGTGGTCCATTCAACACAAAATCCTCAATTGCTTCATCTCTATCAGTAGTCCACAAATCAGCATATTTATCGAATTTCTCAGAATACTCTACGATTTCATGAATTCCTTGTTCAACTCTATTGAGTAATATTTTTTTCAGTTGAATTAATTCAGAATCATTCTCCATTTCATCCTAGTTGGAGAGGATATATGATATAAAAACAAAATTTTTCACTATATAATTTCCACACATAATATTGGCAATTTAACACATTTATTGCCAACATCACTACATGGAAGCTTTAGGTTTAATCCTACCATGTTTTAGATACCAATTGATACTTTCTATATGAGCAAGTGAGAATCAGAGTGATGCAAGTCAAGTTTACACTCTTTCAAGTACCACTCTTACACTCTCTTAATACCTCATCATAGCAAAATCAAAAACAAGATAAATCTTTTAATAATTGTCATTGTTATAGTAAAAGACTAAAATATCATAGAAGCTTATGATTAAAATTAAAAACATTTAAAAAATGTGTTTTTTTATATCTTTATGGCTTACACCACTACATGTTTAAATTTATAAAAAAAAGCAATGAATAAAATATAACATTTTATATTCATTTTTGTGTGACATATGATGATAAGCAAAACATATTAGACAACACTGAAATAGTGAAAAATATTTTTGAATAAAACAGAAAGGTAAACACAATATAACTAAATTCTGTCTGATGTCTTTTAAACCTATTCTTCATCATGTAAACCTAAAGGGGACCCCTCTCATCTGCTTCCTCAGTTGGTGTAGCACACAGGGGGAATAAATGGCAAGAGTTTCATCATATTCTTTTTCTTCAACTGTGTGACTGGTTGCTTTGTTCAGTACAATTTCTCATTTCTAATAATTGACAACAATTTTAGTTAGCTTTTATATTCAAAAGGTAATTCAAATTTTACTTTTAAATTCAAAAATTTAAAATCCATAAAAATCTTATTTTCCTTGTACCAAATTTCAAAGGAACAACTTTTTTTTTGTAACAAATCCACTGAATCTTTAACAGTGGCAAAACTAACATACTACTAGGTCTGCCACTATGGGGGGGGGGATGACTGGTTTGTTATGGTTGTTAAAGATTATATGGAGGACCATTCAACAATCTGGAGGGAGTGCCCAGAATTTGTAGTTTCACTAAGTTGATTGACAAATTTTCCATTAATTTTATTTATTTATTTTTTTTGCCTAGCAATGCTCTTCTAAAGATGTTGTAGGAAAAAACTGTTCAGACTGCATTCTACAGATAATAAACTTTTACTTGTGATGAGCTGATGCCATGTTTGTATTTTAGTACTTTGTACATAGGTAGGTATCCACAATAGCAAAACTATTGAACTACACCACTACACTTGAAATAATATATATACCACTAACCTTAAGGTTATTATTTTTATTATTATTATTATTATTATTACTAGCTATATGATACAAGGAAGCCTGAGGCTTATGCTGTACCAGCCAAAGTTACCCTGAGAGAGAGAGAGAGAGAGTGAGTGAGTAAAAAGGGAATCACCAAGAAGGAGAAGAATGATGATATCCAGCACAGGACGCTGGGTGTGCCAAGCCCACCAAATGTGTGCCCACCAAATGTGTGCCCCTGGGGTTAATCCAAAAATATTCCTTAGTAGCAGCTTAAAAAAGTTGGTTTGCTAAACTTTAAAAGTTTTAAAAATTGCCTCTGCAAAATAATTATAGTAATGTGTAAGTGTTATTTCCTCAAAAAATCAGAACTACTGTTTTTCATGATGTAAGCATAAACTGGAACCGACTTACATCATTTTTTAATAGTTTCTAATATTCATTCAGTATGATAATGAAGTGTTTCTCCCTTTGGTCACTCATGGAAATAATTACCTAATTTACATGCAAAATAAAAGGAAGCAAGATTAAGTGTTGACAGGAGAGATTGCTTCTATAGGGATGGGGTACACTTAAATAGAAACGGGGGCCAGAATATTTGCTGATGCTATCAAGGCAGTGTTGGGGGGTCGGAAAACTGCTAGCTTTGGGGGATACACAGACTAAAAGGTTAACAGTGGCCGCAGGCAGAGGCAAAAGTGATTCTTGCACTGCTTCTATTATAATGAATAGCAGCCTGGAAAGCAAGGTAATGGAGATTTCCAGTACTGCTGGGAGTCATAGTGGAACAAGTAAATACATGGGCTGTGTTAGGGTAGGAACAGGTGAATGTATACTTGCATGTACACCAATACTAGTAGTATAGTTAATAAATTTGATGAGCTTGAAGTGCTAGTCAAGACATCAAAGGCAGATATTGTTAGGATATCAGAAATGTGGTGTCACACAGATATAACCACAGATATCTCCAGTGTCACACAGACACTGGAGATGTGCAAATGTAACCCTAATTGACAAAGGAGGATCAAAGGCTGACACAAGTAATTATAGACCTGTTAGTTTAACTTCTGTTCCAGGAAAATTAATGGAGGCACTGGTTAAAGAAGCACTGCAGGATCATCTAGACAAGAATTCAGTTATAGCTCAGACGCAGCATGGTTTTGTTAAGGGGAAGTCTTGCCTGACCAATTTGATTGGATACTATGATGTAGTCACAAAAGAACTGGATGCAGGGAATAACTTTGATATTATATATTTGGATCTTAGAAAGGCTTTTGATACTGTTGCACATGGAAGACTGCTGCACAAATTGGAGCAGTGTGGCATTGGAGGCAAATTGCTGCTATGGATAAGGGGATGGTTGAGTGGCAGAAGACAGAGAGTGGTAATCAATGGACACTGCTCAACGTGGACTAATGTTATTAGTGGAGTTCCTCAGGGTTCAGTGTTGGGTCCGTTGTTGTTTTCGGTGTTTATGAATGATATTGATGATGGGATATCAAGTTTAATGTCCAAGTTTGCAGATGATACAAAGGTTGGCAGGGTTGTTAAGGACACTACTGACGCTATGCTGCTGCAACAGGATCTGGAAAGGTTGAACAGATGGGCTGAGAGGTGGCAAATGAAGTTTAACATTGACAAATGTAAAGTACTACATATGGGAAACAGTAACCCCAGAGCAACGTATCAACTCTGCGGTACTACACTGACAGTGGTGGAGAATGAAAAGGACCTGGGGGTAATTGTGCAGGCAGATATGAAGTTCTCTGAGCAGTGCAGACGAGCTGCAAGAGTAGCTTATGGTGTCTTGTCAATGATATACAGGAATTTTTCTAGCAGGCATAAGGAGGTGATTATTCCCTTGTATAAGGCAATGGTTAGGCCACATCTTGAGTACTGTATACAGGTCTGGAAGCCTCATTTCAAGAAGGATGTAGAGTTGCTGGAACGGGTACAGAGAAGGGCAACAAGATTAGTGAATGGAACAAAGGGTTGCTCTTAAGAAGAAAGGCTTAAGTTTTGCAAATTACAGAGTCTGGAGACTAGGCACCGGCGAGGTGATCTGATAGAGGTGTATAAGGCTTTGAATGGTTTGAGCATGCTCAATGTCAATGGGATTCTTCCTCTTGCTCAGAATAATCACCTCAGAGGGCATAAATTCAAATTGAGGAAGGACGGATGTCGGATAGATGTGCAGAAATTTGCCTTTGGCCAGCGGGTGGTTGGTTGGTGGAACCGACTTCCATCATTTGTTGTTGAAGTTGATAGCCTAAACAAATTTAAGGCTCAACTGGACAGGTATTTCGAACGAACGGACGGGTGAAATGGGAGTGGTGTGTTTTTTTTTTTTTTTTTTTGGCTGATGCTGAATAAGCTTGCTTTCTTGCATCATATGCCTCTACTAATGCTAATGCTAATGCTAATAAGCAGTGCAGAATTGGAATTTGGGAAGTCCTGTCTATCCTTTCTGTACACAATGACAGAAAGGATAGGCAGGACAGGAAAGTTGGAGGGGTTATGCTGTCAGATAAGAAACACATAAAATCTAAGCTAAGGAAGTGCATTGTATTGATGTTGGTGGACAATGCAGTGTTGGGTCTGTTTAGTGTGAAATAAGCACTGGGAAAGGAAAAATGAGAGTAGATGTATGTTACAGGCCTAATGAATCTGATGAGTATAATGAGCAATTGTGCAGAGAAATAGAGTGGGCCAGTAAATCAGAATGTCTTATTATAATGGGACATTTTAACTTTCCAGATATTGACTGGAACTTGTGGGATGGTCACTCACACACTAGCAAGACTTTTGTGGATTTATTGAATGACTGTTTTCTACAGCAACATGTTCGAGAGGCAACCAGAGGGAGTAATACTCTTGATCTGATTATCAGCAGTGATTATTCATGCATTAAGAATTTGCAGAAAAAGGAACCACTGGGTGACAGTGATCACAATGTACTGATGTGAGAATTACTTAAAGATGTAACTACCATCAAGACTAAAGGGAAGGGCTTTTGCTTTCGTAAAGGTGAGGTCTCAGAGAGTTTTTAAATTCTGAACAGTGGGATCAACTGATACCAACATTAAATTCTAAATGGGAAGCCTTCAGGGACTTAATTTTGGAGGCTACTAGGCTTTTCATTCCAACTAAGAAATACTGTTCAAGGTTTAGGCCTAAATGCATGTCAGCTGAATTAATGAGGCTCATGGGCAGAGAAGAAGAATGTATTGGATGCATATAAAGTATCAGGTGACACAGAAGACTATGGCAGGTATAAACTAGTCTGTAATCAAGTCAAAAAGGAGGTTAGGCAGGCGAAGGCAGATTATGAGAAATCTTTGGCAAAGGATGCAAAGAAAAACAGCAAAGAGTTATTTACTTATGTAGACTCTAGAAGGAAAGGGATGAATCAGATTGGAACAATTAACATAGATGGGTTGACTGTTGATGATCATGCTCAGGTAGCTGATAAACTGAATGAGTATTTTGCATCTACATTCATACATGAGGAGTCATTCAATGAGGGGAGTGCCAGAAGTTTATCAAACGCTAACAGGGAACTGAGTGATTTTATAATAACTGAGCGCAAAGTGGAGGAGAAATTGTTGAAGTTAAATATAAGGAAGGCACCTGGGGTGGATGGGATCTATCCAGTTATATTAAAGGAGGCAGCAAAGGAAGTAAGCAAACCCTTAGTCATAATTATAAGAGCTTCCTTGAACTCAGGGAAGGTTCCCATGGACTGGAGGTGTGCAAATGTATCACCAATTCACAAAGGGGTTCAAAAGGTGACAAAAGTAACTACAGACCTGTTAGTTTAACTTGTGTTCCGGGGAAAATAATGGAATCACTGGTTAAAGAAGCACTGCAGGATCATCTAAGACTGCAGTAATAGTTGAGACACATGAGTTTGTTAAAGGGAGGTCTTGTCTGACCAATTTGATTGAATACTATGATGTGGTTACAAAGGAACTGATTGCCAAAAATAATGTTGATATCATATACTTGGATTTCAGGAAAGCTTTTAATACTGCTGCACAAAGCTGGAAGACTGCTGTACAAATTGGAGAAGCATTAAGGGTAAGTTGCTACAATGGATAAAGGGATGGTTGAGTGGGAGATGACAGAGAGTGGTAATCAATGGACAACAGCTTAGTGTAGTTCCCCAGGGTTTGGTGTTGGGCACATTGTTGTTTTGTACATTTATCAGTGATGTTGATGAAGGTATATCAGGTTTAATGTCCAAGTTTGCGGATGATACAAAGGTTGGCATGGTTGTTAACGACAGTAAAGACAGTATGCTACTCCACCTGGATCTAGATAAGTTGGAAAAATGGGCTGAGAAGTGGCAACTGAAGTTTAACATTGACAAATGCAAAGTACTGCATATGGATAGCGATAACCAAAGTGAAATATACCAACTCTGTGGTACTACACTCAGGGAAGTGGAAAGTGAAAAAGACCTGGGGTAACTGTGCAGTCAAATATGAAGTTTGCTGACAGTGCAGACGGGCTGCCAGGGCAGGTCATGGAGTCTTGTCAATGATATATAGGAATTTTTCTAGCGGGAACAGGGAAGTGATTATCCTGTTATATAAGGCAATGGTGAGGCCATACCTAGAATACTGTGTACAGGTCTGGAGGCCTCATTTTAGGTAGGATGTAGAGTTGCTACGAGTACAAAGAAGGGCAACAAGATTGGTGAGGAAAACAAAGGTGTGCTCTTACCAAGAAAGGCTTAAGTTCTGCAAATTTCAGCGCCTGGAGAGTAGGCACCTGCGAGGTGATCTGATTGAGGTGGATAAGGCCTTGAATGGGTTGAGCAAGCTGAATGCTGATGGAATTCTTCCTCTTGCTCAGAGTAAGAACCTGAGGGGGAACAGTTTCAAATTGAGGAAAAATAGTTATAGAATAGATGTGCAGAAATTTGCCTTTAGCCAGCGGGTAGTTCATTGGTGGAACAGGCTTCCATCTTTTGTTGTGGAAGCTAATAGCCTAAATAAATTTAAGGCTGAGCTGGATAGGCATGAATGGAGGGGTGAAATTGGAGGTTTTTTTTTTTTTTTTGGCTGATGCTGCATAAGCTTGCTTTCTTGCATCATATGCCTCTACTAATGCTAATGCTAAGTAATATAAGGTCCAGTCACAATATTATGACCACCTCCCAATGCAGACATCACACACACACACACACCCCTAACAAATCATACAGTGCATGTGCCAAGTTCACACACTGCAAGCATATAAAGCTTGACGTTCGGCATCAGTGAACACAGTAACAGCCTTTGGCATGGGCAAAGCACGCGACCTATCAGACCTGGAAAAAGGCATGATCACTGGCTATTAGTATTAGTATTAGTAACGGCTGCATGGTGCAAGAAAGCCTATGGCTTATACCAGCCAAAAAAAAAAAAAAAAAAAAATCCGAACAAAACAATGATAAAAACAAAAAATAAATAAATAAATAAAATAAATAACTAAATAATAATAATTAATAAATAAAAAAAATTAAAAAAAATTTTTATTGGGCCAGGGGTGCCAGCATTTCCGAAACAGCAGACTTTGTGAAATGCTCATGTGCTGCAGTGGTGAAAGTGTATCAAGACTGGACGAATGGGATAGTTTTGACGACCCAACATGCCAATTGTGGAGCCCCATGTACCATTGATCCCAGAGGTGAGCGTCAGCTGAAACGGTTGGTCAGGACCGATCAATGTGCTACTGTTGCTCAACTGGCTGTCCAAATGAACCATGGGGCCACCAGAAAGGTCTCCAACATGACAGTGCAGCAAACCCTGTTGTGCATTGAGCTCTGGAGCAGATGCTTGGTGACAGCACCCATGCTGATGGCCATTTATTGCAAACAACGGCGTCAGTTTGCACAGCAATATCGACACTGGACCCCGGCCGAGTGGCCTTCTCCGATGAGTCACGGTTTCTGCTCTACTGGGTGGATTGACAGTGGCATATTAGGCGAGAAACCTCTGACAACAGACATGATTGTTGGCTGAAGACAGGCTGGTGGGGACGCCGTTATGGTCTGGGGAATGTTTTCATGGCATGGCTTGGATCCATTGATACCTCTGAAGGGTATCGATGGATCCATTGATACCCTGAATGCAAATGGTTACCTATCGATCGTCACCGATCTGGTACACCCGTACATGTTGACCATGCTCCCTGGGGGTGAAGGTATTTATCAGCAAGACAATGTGCCATGCCATGACACCAGAATTGTCCACGAGTGGTTTGAGGAGAACGATGAAGACTTCAAGCTACTCCCTTGCCCACCAAATTCCTTGGATCTTAACCCAATTGAAAATCTATGGGACCACCTCAATCGACAAATCAGACAGACAGACGGATCCTCCACCAAGGAAACTACAGGAACTCCAGGGTGCACTGCAGTCTGTATGGTCACAGATACCAGTAGCAACCTTCTGTGGACTTATTGAGTCCCTCCCATGGCGGCTGGCTGCGGTACATGCTGCAAAAAGCACATATTCTGGATACTAGGTAGGTGGTCATAATGATGTGACTGGACCCTGTACATGGATGTAAGTAACCTTTTTTTCCTTTTTCAAACTGATGAATTATACCCTCTGATTCATACCAGCTAATATAATCATTGTTTAATGTGGGAGTACAATTTTGCTGGGGTTTGGTGCACTTGTTGATTTGTCAGTTAACTAAAGGTACAGAAAACCATTTATCACTGCACATAGCATACAAATTTTAATAAGAGATATTATATTAATTATCAGTGAGCTGTCAACATCTGTTTTTCTTGGGTTTATAAGAAAAGTGGGTACTAAATTCGGTCAAAAAAAACAAACTAAGTGGTGTACTGGAATAATGAAACTCAGTAACAAATAACTTGAAGTTCAATATGTATCACAGGAAGGGCATGCATGTTTCACAGGAGTAGAAATAGCATAGAAAATAATACCAAACTGCATACATTATCACATGTGAAATTTTCTAAGAATTAGCAAATTACATAGAAAAGATAATGTGGAGGAGGGAAATTGCCTGACATTTCAGGCTCTACCTTGGGTCCCTTCTGAAGCTTAGAGAATTCCCTTAGAATTCTCTATTTAGGCATGATTATACAACATCTTATATGTGCACCTCTTCACAACAAATTGCCTATTCATGCATTTTGAATTAGTAGCCCCTCCCAAGTAGCAAAGTATGTGCACCAACCCAGATAGAACTGTTGTATATAATGATGCCATTTCATGCAAACCTGCTTTTATATGGTTTTATATGGCTATGTATAAATCTAATTTTTGCACTAACTTTTTTTTTAAATTTCCCAAATAGTATTAGTATTAGCAATGGCCACATGGTGCAAGGAAGCTTATGCTGCACCATCCAAGAAAAAAAAAATAAATAAAATAATATAATAAATAATAATAATAAGAAAATTAAAAAAATATATATAATTAATAAGAGAAAAGGAAATAGACAACCTATGCGTTTCTCTCTTCCCATAGGTAATTATCCAGCTGACCTTTGAATTTCCCCAAACTG
This sequence comes from Mastigoproctus giganteus, assembly GCF_048544385.1. Lineage (NCBI taxonomy): Eukaryota > Metazoa > Arthropoda > Arachnida > Uropygi > Thelyphonidae > Mastigoproctus > Mastigoproctus giganteus. The sequence continues at coordinate 13,506,583 of NC_143586.1, read as the reverse complement.
TGAGCCTCTACCACCCATGTAGGTAATTTATTCCAGTAATTTATAACTCACTGGCTAAAAGAAACTTCTTGCAATCCAGTCTAAACATCTCCTACCGTAACTTAAAATTATGTCCCCTAGTTCTAGAATAATTTATAACTGTGAAAATTTTGCCCTCATTCATTTTATTTATGCCTCTCAGAGCCTTTAACACCTCAGTCAAATCCCCTCTAAGGTGTCGAGTTTCCAAGCTCTGCAAACCACATATTCGAAGTCTTTCCTCACAAGGATGCCCTTTTGCCAATCTCACCGGCCGAGTTACCCGTATTTGTACCCTTTAAAGAAGCACAATGTCATTGCTTAGGTGCGGTCTCTATACTTGAACACAGTATTCCAAGTGTGGTATAAGTTATTTTGGGGTTACTGTTCCCCAGATATAATACCTTACACTTACTGCCATTTTTCTGACCATCCCTGAAGTCTATCTAGGTCATTCAGAAGAAGCTCTGCTTGGTGGTGATCATTAACTACTGTACTAATCTTTACATCATCTGCAAATTTAAACATCGTGCCTTCTATTCCTTCATCGATATCATTTATGAAAATCAAAAACAACAGTGGTCCTAATACTGTGGAACTCCACTTCTTACATCAACCCAATCTGAGGAATAACCATTTATCGTAACTCTCTGCCTCCTGCCCTGAAGCCATCCAGTTATCCATCAAAGGATTTTCTCTGTGATTCCAACCTGTTCCAACTTATAAAGAAACTGCTCATGTGGGATTGAGTCAAATGCTTTGCTGAAATCCAAATAAACAAAGTTGAAATTATTCCCTCAGTCCAGCTCTTGAGTGACCCTGTCAAAATAGCTAACCAGATTAGTTAAACATGATTTTCCCTTTACAAAGCCATGCTGAGTATTCTTCAGAATTCTATTTCTATCTAAATGATCCTGAATTCCACCCTTGATCATTGTCTCCATGATTTTCCCTACTACTGAAGTTAGACTGACTGGCTGGTAATTTCCCACTTCACTCTTAGAACTGCCCTTATGTATTGGAGATATGTTGGCACTTTTCCAATCTAACAGAATCCAGAGTTAGATTGGAAAATCTAACTCTGGATTCCAGATGATGCTCCCATAATTAGCTTCAATGGTTTAATGTACTCACTTGCCACCTTCTTTAAAATTATGGGATAAAAAAAAAAAAGTTAAACTGCAGCCATTATCAACCCATTGAAGGATGGAAGCCTCCTCAACAATACATGCTGAGGGAAATGGACCATAATCTGCCAAGCTGGTCCAGTGCGGGTTGGCAGATCGACCATATTGAGCAGTAAGGGGGCTTGAACCTGATCTACTCAAAGAATGCGTGCTACTGCACTCCCGCTCCTGACCACTTGGCTACATAGGGTATATGTCATCAATCCCTGGAACGTTACTAGCCTGTAGGCTTGAAAGTTTTTTCATTAAATAAACATGTGAAATTTCAACATCATTAATTAAATTTTTTTTCAACTTCACTCCCATAATTTCTTATTGACACAAAGGGTTTTTCTTCTGTAAATATTGATGCAAAGTAACTGTTGAGTTCATTTGCAACTTCAGCTGGGGGTATCTAATACTATCCCATGTCCGTTACATACTTGGTAGTACTTTCTACCAAGCATGGATTGAAGGCTGAGAAGATAGAAGACACTTGTTGACATTAGATTTAAATTTCTATAGGTCTGAATTTTTTATTATTATTATTATTATTAGCTATATGGTGCAAGGAAGCCTGAGGCTTATATGCTGCACCAGCCAAAAAAAAAAAAAAAAATTCCCGAGTTACCCTGAGAGAGAGAAAAAGAGAACTAGAAGGGAATCACCAAGAAAGAGAAGAATGATGATATCCAGCTCAGGATCCTGAGTGTGACAAGCCCATACTCACCAGATGTGAGGAAATGCATGTAAAGAAGGCTGTTCCAGAAAATAGAATTGGAATGTTTTGTTTTCTGGAACTTTGTGTGTGCTGGCAAATCATTAACAAATGGCTCACATGAGACAGCTCCAGCATACCAGGAAGAAAGCCACACTGATTCAGTTTTTAAAATGCAGATACCATGCTTGTAGTATTAGTAATAATAGTGCAAGGAAACTGCAAGCTTTCACTGCAACAGCCAAAAAAAAAAAAAAAAAACAAGAATATATTTTTAAAAAAAATAATAGTGACAAATGCAATACTAATAAAAGAATAAATAAAATAATAATAATTATATATAAAAAATATATAATAAATAAATAAAAAATAACAATAAAAAGTATAAAGAAAGATGTAAACAATAAAATAAAATATAAAAAAGACAGGTAAGAAAATATAGTAATCATGGGTTTTCCTCTTTGCATAGGGAAGTATAATAAGTAGTCTGACTCTCGGAAAAGGGTACCTAGGGTTAGTCACCATTCAGACACCACTCGGCAAATCACCTGTTTGAGAAATCAGTAAAACCATAAAAATGACCAACATCAATGGATTTTTATAAAGTAAGCATTAAAAAATTTTTCTAAACAAGTATAAAATAATTTATTGTTCATAGTTTATATACGCTAAAAAGTAAGAAAACATGTTTGATAAATCTGGAATAGCCCTGGGGAATTCTACATCATCTCATTGAATAAAAAGAACAGCTGTGATGCAGACCTCCTTTCCAAGTGAAGGACAGATAAATAAAGGGTGAAAGAACAAAGTTCATTACCTATAATTTTGTGTTGAGATTATTTTGTGATAATTAGAAATATGCTGTAATATTTAGCAATCGGTCTATAAACCTCTAAAAAATTTACAAATAATTTAGTGTGCTGGCTCAGTTCATTTTGGAGTGACCCTGCTCACTCCTGAATGTAAGTCAATTACCAAATGAAATCCTTCTTATTAAATTGTGACATGTAAAGCTATTTTATTCATTAAGGGTCAGATTAAGGGTTATTTTTATTCTTCCATTTGTACTCTGGGGAAAGGATGGCCATACTGCCAGAGAAGCTTGCATCTTTAAGGTGTATTATATAGCTGCTACACCTGTATAAATACACATATACACATTGAAGCAATTTATAGTATTATTTACAGGTAAATTGATTAATGTGCATGGTGCTCTTCTCTCTCTCTCACTCTGTATGTGAGTGAGAGAGAGGAGCTGATACTTGTTTAGATAATATGGAAAAATGGAAAACTTACCAGGTAATCACTTATTTCTGTGATTATCTCTTCTGGCAGTTGCTCTTCTGCATTCTGAAGATCAGTTTTTGGAGGTTCACCTTCATTTTCTCCTTTATCACTGATATCAGAACTTGCATTTCCTTTCATTTCAGTTTCTTCTGAAGAACTTATAGTACCTTCTTTATTTGCCGTTTCATTATTTTCATCATCCTGATGACCTGCATTACTATCTTGAATATCTACATTAAGCTTTGTTTCTTGTTCACCTCTAGGAGACTCCTCTTCCTTACTTACAATCAGTTGATTCATGTGAGCAGCCATTTTGAAAATATCCTCAATTATTGCTTTAAACTCACTGAGAAGATTACCATTTTCATCAATATAAATGGGTGGAATAAACACTATATCATCATACAATTCCATCTTTATTTCAATCAGTGGAGCCTGTGAAAATAATATTTTTAGGTGATTAAGTCCTCATTTCTAATAAATTTAGCTTTGCATACTAATAAGATTGTTAATATTATTAGTGTTTTTGTACTAGCTGTTAGACTGCTCTCAAAAAGCTATCATGTTTGCCAATAATCATTAAATATAGTAATAGTAATAATGAGGTCAAATGCTGCAAGGAAACAAACTTAGCATTAGTAGAGGCATATGATGCAAAGAGGCAAGCTTATATAGCATCAGCCAAAAAAAACCCCTTCCCATTTCACCCATCCATTCATTCCAAATGTTTGTCTAGTTCTGACTTGAACTTATTTAAGTTGCTGACCTCCACTACAACATATGGAAGTTTGTTCCAATTATTAACCACCCACTGGCTATTTTATTCATTAAGGGTCAGAATTTCCACACATCTATTCTACAATTGTCTTTCCTCAATTTGAATTTATGCCCCTCAGGTGGGTAATCTGAGCAAGAGAAAGAATCTCATTAGCACTGAGCTTGCTCAATCCAATCAAGGCCTTATACACCTCATTTAGATCACCTCGCAGGTGCCTAGTCTCAGAAGCTGCAATTTGCAGAAATTAAGCCTTTCTTGGTAACACCAACCCTTTGTTCCACTCACCAATCTCTGTGAACTCGTTCCAGCAGCTCTATATCTTTCCTAAAATGAGCCCTCCAGACCTGTATAAGTACTCAAGGCCTGACCATTTCCTTATACAAGGGGACAATCACCTCCTTATCCCTGCTAACAAAAATTCCTGTATATCATTGACAAGAAACCATGAGCTACTCTTGCAGCCTTTTTGCATTGCTCAGAAAACTTCATATCTGACTGCACAACTTATTCTACACCAGCCAAAAAAACCTAAGTCAATCCCCATTCCATTTTCTCATTTATAAAAAATAACAATTCAATTCTGCCTTAAACTTCATCAGCCTCTCTACTCAAGCTATCTTGGGAGGCAACTGATTCCAACGATCAACAATGTGCTTCCCATAGGTAAACTTCATGAGATCTAATCTCTTTACTTCTGAAAATTTTATATTTGTGTCCCCTTGTTCTTGTTTCATCTGCCAGTATGAAAATATCTTCCTCATTCATTCTTCTTATTCCTTTAACTCCTCTATTGGGTCATCCTGAAGTGTTTATTCTTCAGGTTCTGTGGGCCAGAACTTCTGAAACATTCCTTATAGGGGACAACCCTTAACATTTACAAACAATCTAGTTGTACTCCTTTGTACCCTTTCTGGGAGGTTCATGTCCTTTTATTAGGACATGAACTTTTAGAAGCTTTCAGACCTGAATATAATACTGTATCCCAGATGAGTTTGGCATCATTTTATAAAGAGGAATAATAACATCCTTCTCACTGCTGGTAAAGGTCTATCCTATTGATTATCTGATCCTATCTGCTTACACTACAGAGAAACCTTCATATCCATATCCTAAATATTTATCATTTTGAGCCAACTCTAACCATCTAGATGCAAAAAGCACCATAACAATAGTGGGCTCATGGTGCCTTTTTCTGCCAATCAGTTTGTTTTTTTTTTGGGGGGGGGATGGCAAGCAGTAATAAGAAAAAAAAATCACAGACACAATAACCTTATCAAAAAAATATATAATAAATATGAAATAAGGATAAAAATGGGGCAAAACATTAAGTGATAATAGAGAGATAAAAATAATATGACAGTTGCACTTGAGCACATAAAGCAGCAGAAAAGATACAAAAGTTTATATATATGAGGTAAAAGTAACAAATCTATTGAAAAGTGTGAAGATGGAGGCATACATTACACAAAATGTCAAACTAATAGGAGAAGGATAGCAGAAATTGGAGATATTGAAGGAATGAGAAAGAGAGAAAGAATGGGAATATCCTATATGATATAATGAATTAAACAAAATTATAGTCTGAATTAGATAGAAGGGAACTGTAAAGCAAAAATGATTAGATTAATATATGGAGTAATAGCAAGCATCAGATAAGGGTGGGATGCTTTGGTTATAAGTCCAAGAAAAGGGGAGATAGAAAAATTTATTGGGAAAAATTCCTATTACCAGGATCCCTACTAAAGGGTTGGGCAGTTACGCTCCCAGTAATTCTGAAGTACCTCTAATATGCTTTTTCTTTGCTTTTGCTTACTGCTTGCTAACTCCAAATTTTATACCTCAAAATCTATTAGAGTAATTTGAGGGAAACTGAGGTGCTATTGCTATCCTTACTCTTCCTCCTTTTCACCTTAATTCGGCATAAGCCTTTCCTTTTTACTACTTAATTATTTTTCACTAGTAAATAAACCCACATGTAATTTATAGTTGGCACTCACTTTCATTATTTTTGATTCACTGCTATCTGTTGGGCTAGCTATTATTCTGCCAGTTTGCTGTTAAATTTCACATAGATTGCTGCTGCTGCTATAATTTTAGAGTATTTATTTTTTTTTTTTTATGAAAACCCCAAACACAAAAGGTATCAAAACCTATAGTACTTAGAGTACCGTGCATGGGTTGAAGGAGAAGTATGGGGAGAGGGGGATTCCGGAAACTTCGCTCTAGAGACTAAACATGGGTTTCACCACTTCAAGCCTCCAATAAGCAAAGTGGTGGTATTTCACCGGTTGATGAAAGTCATCTACCACAAAATGGCAAATAGCAAACAGAAACATATAGCCTTAGCCAATTATTGATAGGATATACTGAGTGGTGCCTTGTCAATGTGGCATTCAGTGTATCCTTTATCAGTAATTTGCTTCTTCATTATTTTATTATTATTATTATTTTATTATATTTTATTATTAATAATGTGTTTAATTATAGGGTATAACACTGAAGTCCAACTTAGGTTACTTAAATATTTGGCCTTATGGCTCAATAGGTATACTTTAACTCTGCATACCTATATTCTATTTTCTTATTAAATTTCATTTGGCATTTATGTTTATTTCATATATGTTTCATTATATGTTTATATACTATTTCATATATGTTTATATATATGAAATGGCAAATATAAACATGAGTTTAAACAAGAAGTGTTAGCTGATAGATAAAAATAAGAATGATATGACAGATGTATCTGAATGTGCAAAGAAGCAGTAATGGATGCAAAAGTATATGTATGTATAGAGGAATTGATGGGTCTGAAAATAGTGCAAAGATGGAAGTGTAAATTTACACAAAATGCCAAAAACTAATAGGGGAAGGATAGCAGAAATAAGAAAAGTTGTAGGTGTGAAAAAGAAGGAAAGAATGGGAATATTAGCATTAGCATTAGTAGAGGCATATGATGCAAGAAAGCAAGCTTATGCAGCAGCAGCCAAAAAAAAACTTCCACTTCACCCCTCCATTCATTCGAAATACCTGTCCAGCTGAGCCTTAAATTTATTTAGGCTATCAACTTCCACAACAAGGAATGGAAGTCTGTTCCACCAACCAACTACCCACTGGCTAAAGGCAAATTTCCGCACATCTATCCTACATCTGTCTTTCCTCAATTTGTTATGCCCTTTCAGGTGATTATTCTGAGCAAGAAGCAGAATCCCATTGGCATTGAGCAGGCTCAAACCATTCAAGGCTTTATACACCTCTATCAGATCACCTTGCCAGTGCCTAGTTTCCAAACACTGTAATTTGCAAAACTTAAGCCTTTCTTTGTAATAGCAACCCTTTGTTCCATTCACTAACCTTGTTGCCCTTCTCTGTACTCATACAGAGAAGGGCAACTCTACATCATTCTTGAAATGAGGCCTCCAGACCTGTATACAGTACTCAAGGTGTGGCCTGACCATTGCCTTATACAAGAGGATAATCACCTCTTTATCCTTGCTAGAAAAATTCCTGTATAACATTGACAAGACACCATGAGCTACTCTTACAGACCATCTGCACTGTTCAGAAAACTTCATATCTGCCTGCACAATTACCCACAGGTCCTTTTCATTCTCTACCAATGTCAGTGTAGTACCACAGAGTTCATACGTTGTTCTGGGGTTGCTGTTTCCCATATGTAGTACTTTACATTTGTCAAAGTTAAACTTCACTGGCCACCTCTCAGACCATCTGCTCAACCTTTCCAGATCCTGTTGCAGCAGCATAGCGTCAGTAGTGTCCTTAACAACCATGCCAACCTTTGTATCGTCTGCAAACTTGGACATTAAGCTTGATATACCATCATCAATATTATTTATAAATACAGAAAACAATAATGGCCCCAATACTGAACCCTGAGGGACTCCACTAATAACATTAGTGCACGATGAGCAGTGTCAATTGATTATCACTCTCTGTCTTCTCCCCCTCAACCACCCCTTTATCCATAGCGGCAATTTGCCTCCAATGCCACACTGCTCCAATTTGTGCAGCAGTCTTCCATGTGCAACAATATCAAAAGCCTTTCTAAGATCCAAGTATATAATATCAAAGTTATTCCCTGCATCCAGTTCTTTTGTGACTGCATCATAGTATCCAATCAAATTGGTCAGGCAAGACTTTCCCTTAACAAAACCATGCTGTGTCCGAGCTATAACTGAAGTCTTGTCTAGATGATCCTGCAATGCTTCTTTAACCAGTGCCTCCATTAATTTTCCTGGAACAGAAGTTAAGCTCACAGGTCTATAATTACTTGTGTCAGCCTTTGATCCTCCTTTGTGAATTGGGGTCACATTTGCACATCTCCAGTCTATGGGTACCTCCCCTGAGTCCAAGGAAGCTCTCATAATTATGGCTAAGGTTTTGCTTACTTCCTTTGCTGCCTCCTCCTTTAATATAACTGGATAGATCCCATCCACCCCAGGTGCCTTTTTTATGTTTATTCTCAACAATTTCTCCTCCACTTTCATCTCAGTTATTACAAAATCATCTTGCTCACTACTAGAGTTTACTTCACCTCTGGCATTCCCCTTCCTGAATAACTCCTCATGTGTGAATGTAGATGCAAAATACTCATTTAGTTTGTTAGCCACCTGAGCAGGATCCTCAACTATTGAACCATCGATATCAAGTGGACCAATCTGATTCATCCCCTTCCTTCTAGAATTTACATAAGTAAAGAACTCTTTGCTGTTTTTCTTTGCGTCTCTTGCCAAAGATTTCTCATAATCTACCTGTGCCTGCCTAACTTCCTTTGTAACTTGGTTACAGATCAACTTATATATATCAGAGGCTTCTGTGTCACGTGTTAATTTATATGTATCCCATGCATTTTTCTTCTCCGCCATATGTCTCATTAGTTTATCTGACATCCATTTAGGCCTAAACCTTGAACAATATTTCTTAGTTGGTATGTAAAGCCATGTAGCTTCCAAGATAAGTTCTTTGAATGCTTCCCATTTTGAATTTGCTGTTGGTAACATCATCAGTTGGTTCCACTGTATAGAATTTAAATACTGTCTCGGACCATCGTAGTCGCCTTTACGAAAGCAATAACCCTTCCCTTTACCCCTGATGGTAGTTTCCTCTTTGAGTAAATCCCACTAAAGCACACTGTAATCACTGCCACCTAGTGGTTCTTCTATCTGCAGATTCTTAATGCATGAAGAATCACTACTGATAATCAAATCAAGAGTATTACTCCCTCTAGTTGCCTCCGAACATGCTGATGTAGAAAAGTAAATTAATTAATACAAAGTGATTAAACAAATAAAAGGTGAATTAGCCAGCATCAGAAATGGGTGGGTAAATTTAGATATAAGTCAAAAAAGGGGGTAGCAAAAATCTGATGTTTGCTAAAGTAAACATTGATATGTGGTCAGGTATTTCAAATATTTCAATTATATAAAAATTAAGGTTAAATTAAGATATAGCTGAAATAAAATTAAAATATAAATAAAAATTTTCAGAGTAGGAAAAAAAAAAATTAGTTAAAATCTGTAATGTAATTTGGTTTTTCGGTTTTTTTTTTTTTTTTTAGCAGCATTAGCAACTAAGGCCATATTGCTCTGGGGATATGCAGTGGTCATTCCCCATCCCCCACATTTGGTGATCACGGGCTTGAACCCCGGTCTAATCAAGAAGCGTGTGCTATGCACTGCTGCTCCTGCCCACCTGGCAACACAGGCGCCGTAATGTAATTTAGAATAAATGTTGGAACTTGGTGTAAAAAGTACATGAATTTGATAAATTTAGAAGAAGCAGATGGTATAGGGCAAGAGATTAAATTGAGGACAGGGAAAGAATAAAGGTGTAATTAATTAAATAGAGACGAAGACAGCAAGAGATTAAAGATAGTTGGAACGTTCAGATCATCCTCATATTGCACTAATAGCTTTATGAACAGAAAAAAAGATAGAAGTAGAAAGTAAAAAGATAAAACGTAGTAGTTGTTGATGACTCTGTTGTCAGGGAAATGGGGAATGTGCTTTGTGAAAAGGATAGGTGGAATGTCATCTACATCATCAACCTTTGCCCCTCTGCCAGGGGCAAAGGTTGATGACATTGTAGAGCGGATATCATCTTTTAAGGTTACAAAATGATATTAAGGTTGCACTAATGATATTAAGAGTAGGAGACCAGCAGAAATACTTAACAAGTACAGGTCACTGTTGAAAAAAAGCTGTGAATTAGGGTTGAATTTGAAAGTGTCTGCAATTCTGCCCAAACATGATAGGAGGGAGTATATGATGAGAGCCTTGTCGATCAATTCGGCCCTGGAAAGATTGTGCAAGGCTCAAGGGGTAGAATTTTTTTCAGCCTGATCTGTACTTGTTAATAGGAGAGACTGCTTCTACAGGGATGGGATACACATAAATAGAAAGGGTGCAAGAATATTTGCTGATGCTATCAAGGCAGTGTTAGGTGGGTCGGAAAACTGCTAGCTTGAGGGGATACAAGGACTAATAGATTAACAGTAGCCACTGGCAGAAGTGAAAGTGATTCTTGCACTGCTTCTATTGGAATGAGCAGCAGCCTGGAAAACAAGATGCAGGATATTTCAGAGACTGCTGGGAGTCATTGCGGTATAAGTAAACACATGGGTTGTGTTAGGGTAGCTAAGAATAGGAACAGGTGCATGTATGCTTGCGTGCACGCCAATGCTAGGAGTTTGGTAAATAAATTTGATGAATTTGAGGTATTGCTCAAAACATCAAAGGCAGATATTGTTGGGATATCAGAGACATGGTGTCACACAGATATAAGGAATGCAGAACTGGAATTTGGGGAGTACAACATTTACAGAAAGGATAGGAAGGGAGGAGGGGTTATGCTATTAGTTAAGAAACACATAAAATCCAATGAAGTGAAGCCAGTCGACATCGCTGGACAGTGCAGTGTCGAGTCAGTTTGGTGTGACATAAGCATTGGAAGAACAAAAATGAGAGTAGGAGTGTGCTATAGGCTTAATGACTCTGATAAGTATAATAAACATCTCTACAGGGAAATAGAGTAGGCCAAGTAAATCAGAGATTCTGATAATGGGGGATTTTAATTTCCCAGATATTGACTGGAATTTGTGGGTTGGTCACTCACACACTAGCAAGGCTTTTGTGGATTTATTGGATGATTGTTTTCTACATCAGCATGTTCAGGTGGCAAGTAGAGGGAGCAATAGTCTTGATCTGATTATCAATAGTGATTCTTCATGCATTAAGAATCTGCAGATAAAGGAACCACTAGGTGGCAGTGATCACAGTGTGCTGAAATGGGATTTACTCAAAGAGGTAACTACCACCAGGAGTAAATCGAAGGGTTATTGCTTTCGTAAAGGCGACTACGATGGTCTTAGACAGTATTTAAATTCTATACAGTGGGTCCAACTGATGATGTTACCAACAGCAAATTCAAAATGGGAAGCATTCAAAGAACTTATCTTGGAAGCTACTAGGCTTTACATACCAACTAAGAAATATTGTTCAAGGTTTAGGCCTAAATGGATGTCAGATGAACTAATGAGACATATGGCAGAGAAGCAAAATGCATGGGATACATATAAATTAATGGGTGACATGGAAGCCTATGATAGATATAAGCTGGTCTATAACCAACTCAGAAAGGAAATTATTCAGGCAAAGGCAGATTATGAGAAATCCTTGGCAAAGGATGCAAAGAAAAACAGAAAAGAGTTCTTTACATATGTGAATTCTAGAAGGAAGGGGATGAATCAGATTGGTCCACTTGATATCGATGGTTCAATAGTTGAGGATCCTGCTCAGGTGGCTAACAAACTAAATGAGTATTTTGCATCTACATTCACACATGAGGAGTTATTCAGGAAGGGGAATGCCAGAGGTGAAGTAAACTCTGGTAGTGAGCAAGATGATTTTGTAATAACTGAGATGAAAGTGGAGGAGAAATTGTTGAGAATAAACATAAAAAAGGCACCTGGGGTGGATGGGATCTATCCAGTTATATTAAAGGAGGCAGCAAAGGAAGTAAGCAAAACCTTAGCCATAATTATGAGAGCTTCCTTGGATTCAGGGGAGGTACACATAGACTGGAGATGTGCAAATGTGACCCCAATTCACAAAGGAGGATCAAAGGCTGACACAAGTAATTATAGACCTGTGAGTTTAACTTCTGTTCCAGGAACATTAATAGAGGCACTGGTTAAAGAGGCACTGCAGGATCATCTAGACAAGACTTCAGTTATAGCTCGGACACTTTTGTTAAGGGAAAGTCTTGCCTGACCAATTTGATTGGATACTATGATGCAGTCACAAAAGAACTGGATGCAGGGAATAACTTTGATATTATATATTTGGATCTTAGAGAGGCTTTTGATACTGTTGCACATGGAAGACTGCTGCACAAATTGGAGCAGTGTGGCATTGGAGGCAAATTGCTGCTATGGATAAAGGGATGGTTGAGTGGGAGAAGACAGAGTGTGGTATCGAATGGACACTCTTTATTGACTAATGTTATTAGTGGAGTCCCCCAGGGTTCAGTGTTGAGTCCATTGTTGTTTTCTGTATTTATTAATGATATTGATGATGGTATTGATTAATGATATTAATGATATTGATGATCAGGTTTAATGTCCATGTTTGTAGATGATACGAAGGTTGGCAGGGTTGTTAAGGACACTACTGACGCTATGCTGCTGCAACAGGATCTGGAAAGGTTGAGCAGATGGGCTGAGAGGTAACAAAAGAAGTTTAACATTGACAAATATAAAGTACTACATATGGGAAGCAGTAACCCCAGAGAGTAACGTACCATCTCTGTGGTACTACACTGACAGTGGTAGAGAATGAAAAGGACCTGGGGGTAATTGGGCAGGCAGATATGAAGTTTTCTGAGCAGTGCAGACGGTCTGCAAGAGTAGCTCATAGTGTCTTGAGACAGTTGTAGGATAAATGTGCAGAAGTTTGCCTTTAGCCAGCATGTGGTTGATTGCTGGAACAAACTTCCATCTGTCGTTGTAGAAGTTGATAGCTTAAATAGATTCAAGGCAGAACTAGACAAACATTTGGAGCGAGTGGATGGGTGAAATTAGAAGATTTGGTTTTTTTGGCTGATGCTATATGAGCTTGCTTTCTTGCATCATGTGCCTTTCATCATCATCATCAGCTATTTTCAATCCATTGCAGGATGAAAGCCCCTCCAGCAACTTTCCAGTTCTTTCTGTTTTGAGCACTGTACATCCATTTACTACCCACAAACTCATGAATTTCATCTATCCATCTCCGCCTTTGTCTTCCAGGTTTTCTTCTAGCTCCTCTTGGTTACCATTCTGTTATTTTCTTAGTCCATCTGTCATCAGTCTTCATGCTATATGTCCTGCCCAACACCATTTTAGTTCTTTAGTTTTGATAAGAATGTCCTTTACTTGAGTTTGCTGCCTAATCTACGTGTTTCTCTTCTTATCTAACAGTCTGATTCCCAATATAATTCGTTCCATTCTTCACTGTGTAGTTCTCAGCTTCTCTTCCATTCTTTTGGTGAGTGCCCAAGTTTCACTTCCATAAGTCATGGTGGGGAGTATACATTGGTTCATTATTTTACGTTTCAGACAAACTGGGATATTGCTCTTCAGTATGTGACAATATTTCCTGAATGCTAGCAATCCAAAATTTATTCTTCTCTTGACTTCCAGCCATTTATCATTATTACAGCTAATAACTTGTCCCAGATAAGTATATGACTCCACCTTTTCAATTACTGCTCCTTCAATCATTATGTCCCTTTCTGTGGCATACTTGTTCATCATTACTTTTGTTTTAGCCATATTCATCTTTAGTCCAAAATCCTTACTAACTGTGCATAACTGATTAAGATTTTCCTCTAATTCTTTGGGATCGTGGCTTATGACCACAATGTCATCTGCAAATCGTAAATGGTTTAGGTACTCTCCGTTCACATTGACTCCTTTCTGCGACCAGTCTAATCTTCTGAAAGCTTCCTCAAGGGCAGCAGTAAACAGCTTCGGAGATATTACAGACAACTTCGGAGATATTAAAGGCATGTGCCTTTACTAATGCTAATAAAGATTTCACAGAAATCTGTCCAGTAGGAGTCAAACTTTACATGCAGGCAGGACAGGGAAAACAATAGGCACATTATGACAAATGCACATGCAGTATATCACCTGCTTCTGATATGGTACATATCTAAAACAGGACTAGCCTTCACCTTGAATGGGTTGAACACGCTGAATTCTGATGGGATCCTTCCACTTGTTCAGATTACGAACCTAAGGGGGCATAAATTCAAATTAAGAAAGGACAGATGTAGAACAGATGTGCAGAAATTTGCCTTTAGCCAGCGGGTGGTTAATTGCTGGAACAAACTTCCATCTGTCGTTGTGGAAGTTGATAGGTTGAATAAATTTAAAGAGGAACTGGACAGGCATTTGGAGGGAATGGTGTGATTTTTTTTTTTGGCTGATGCTGCATAAGCTCATACGCTTGCTTTCTTGCGTCACATGCCACTACTGCTACTACCTTGTGACGAAAGCTACTTCACATTTGAAAGACTTTAAATTTGTTTTGCCAGCTTAATTTGTTAACCTTAATGTTAAGTTAAACTGCAGTGTTAAGTTAAATAACTTTTAATTTTGTAACTTTTGAAATAAAGAAAAAATGCTTATTTTACACTGGGCTACTGTTTCTGTTTATGCTCTGGCATGACCCTTAGGTCAGAAGAATTTACAATCAATTATTTTTACTGTGAATATAAACATTAACCATATTTAGCAGTCATGCGTGTGCAATATTGCATTCTTATGCTTGATCACTTGGCTATGTCAGTCCTATTCAAGTTGTCATTCAAGGTTACATGAAGCCAATTAGAAACAAAGAAAGCTTTGATTATCAAGGAACCAACCAGTTGGCTGTGGAAAGATTTTTGAAGAGTACTACAGAGAGCCCTTTCAGATATTTTTGTTGTATAATACATGTGCTGAATATGTGCTCAATGAATATTTTTTCATTGGTCCCTTGTAAATTTCATTGGATTTCATTGTAACTAAGTTCAATTGTATACACATTTTCTGTTTTTTCAAATGTATCAACATATATATAAAATAAGGGTCACTCATTATTACAAAGTACAGTTAATTGGCAGTGTAATTTTTTTGACATCATACAGATTCAAACACATACATTCTACTAATACTACACAGAAACAGACAATTATCAATTATTAATTTATTAATAATTACCAGAGTTGAATTACTGCTGTCAGTATTATCCAATAAGTATTTCAAGCTGCATGTTATTGCTGAAGCCAATCCTTTCTTAATGATATCTTCAAAATAATTTTGGTAAGCTTTCCATTCTTCTGATTTAGGATCAGCATTTAGCAACACTTGGTTATCCTATAAGAGGTAAAAATAAAAAAATAAAAATAAATAAAAAATACAACACCTGGAAATTGAAACATGCATTATGGGATAAAAAAAACAGTTTGCTGCATATCTTTAAAATTTATTTATGAAATTTCAAGGTGTAAATAAGAAACACTACAGAATTTAGACAACCATATATTACAATCTCTTTTTGAGATCTTTGACTATGGTAAGTAAAAACGAGACAACAGGAAAAAAAAACTGATAAGCTACTGATTTACATGGTACCTGCAGTCCATTTTTACAACTTAAATTGGTCTTGATGCCAGTGGCCTGGATAATATACTTTGTTTGGTTTGGGTATTCTTGGAGGGTTTGATTTGATGGAAAGTGCAGGCTGAGGAGGATTACAAGGAGAGGCAGTTGTAGGTTATAACAATCCATGAAGAGCTGTGGGAGAAGGTATTTTAGCTGCAGAAATCTGTCAGGCTAGCTGCTAAGAGGAACTTGTCTGACCTCCCTTTGAGGGTAGCCTGGCAAATCTCTGGAGCTTTTCAGGTTGCATGATGGCTGAGCGAATAACAGGCATGAAAGCTACAGTTGCTTTCCTACCTGTTACAGCCTTTAAATTTTCCAGGCCTGATGATGTAATTCAGTTGAGTCTTGAAATATCACCATTTAAGTTAAATACTTGTATTATGATTGTAGTATATTTTTATGTAATATTTCAACAAATTTAGTTAACAATTGTATGTGGTATAATAGCATCTTCCCTTTCCTTTATACTCTTCAGTAATTTTTCTATTACTTTCCCATAACCCCATAGTCTTTCAGCCATACCCAGGGCCGTGCCAAGGGGGGTGCACATTGGTTTTGCCATACCAGGGAGCCCAATAGAAGGAGTCATCAAAGTCTCAACATAAATAAAAGGGCCCCCATAACCCCTTTTGCATCCAGCCCCCCCCCCCAAGTATCTTTGCATGGCCCTGGATACCAGCTTTCACTGCATTATAACTATATGAATCCTCAGTAGGCCCTGCACTTTTCCTACTGATTTCCATGTCAGTATATGTTTCAACAGAATAGTTCAAAGTTAAAATTGTTTAATCCAATCTACTTTTGCCAATAAGGCAAAAAAAACCAACACAAGAACCATACCAAACTGGTTTCCTGCTACTGCAGTTTTGTCCTGCATTCTTGGCAAACAGACAGTGCATGTTATCAGTAGTGGCAGTAGAAGTTAATAACAATTAACTTCTACTGCCACTACCGATAGTATTGATCAGTTTTTTCTCATTATTAAAAATAGATTATTGGAGTTCATGAGTGTTTTTGCAGCTGAAATTTATTTACAGGTATGCCCTCCAGACTGCCTAAGTCTTAGAGTATTTATCCCCCCTTCCTGCTGTTTTAAAATAGAAACCGACTTCTACAGATGGTGCATGTTATAGGTAGTGGCAGTAGAAGTTGTTTTCCTATTTTAAAATGTTGGGAAGGGGGGATAAACACCCTAAGACTGAGGCAGTCTGGAGGGTGTATATGTAAGTAAATTTCACTAACGAAAACACTAATGAACTCTGATCATCTGCTTTTAATAATGAAAAAAAACTAATCAATACATCGTTATCGACTTCTACTACCACTACTGATAACACACACCGTCTATTTACCAAGAATGCAAAGAGAAACTGCGATAGCAGGAAACCAATTTGTCAGGTAAGTTTCTCAAAATTTGCCGTGTTTCTCTTGTTGGCTTTCTTTACCTTTGCCATTTTAGCATTAGCATTAGCATTAGCATTAGCATTAGTAGAGGCATACGATGCAAGAAAGCAAGCTTATTCAGCATCAGCCAAAAAAAAAAAAAAAACCCACTCCCATTTCACCCCTCCGTTCGTTCGAAATACCTGTCCAGTTGAGCTTTAAATTTGTTTAGGCTATCAACTTCAACAACAAGTGATGGAAGTCGGTTCCACCAACCAACCACCCGCTGGCCAAAGGCAAATTTCCGCACATCTATCCGACATCCGTCCTTCCTCAATTTGAATTTATGCCCTCTGAGGTGATTATTCTGAGAAAGATGAAGAATCCCATTGGCATTGAGCATGCTCAAACCATTCAAGGCCTTATACACCTCTATCAGATCACCTCGCCGGTGCCTAGTCTCCAGACTCTGTAATTTGCAAAACTTAAGCCTTTCTTCGTAAGAGCAACCCTTTGTTCCATTTACTAATCTTGTTGCCCTTCTCTGTACCCGTTCCAGCAGCTCTACATCCTTCTTGAAATGAGGCCTCCAGACCTGTATACAGTACTCAAGATGTGGCCTAACCATTGCCTTATACAAGGGAATAATCACCTCCTTATCCCTGCTAGAAAAATTCCTGTATATCATTGACAAGACACCATGAGCTACTCTTGCAGCTCGTCTGCACTGCTCAGAGAACTTCATATCTCCCTGCACAATTACCCCCAGGTCCTTTTCATTCTCCACCACTGTCAGTGCAGTACCGCAGAGTTGATACGTTGCTCTGGGGTTACTGTTTCCCATATGTAGTACTTTACATTTGTCAATGTTAAACTTCATTTGCCACCTCTCAGCCCATCTGTTCAACCTTTCCAGATCCTGTTGCAGCAGCATAGCGTCAGTAGTGTCCTTAACGACCCTGCCAACCTTTGTATCATCTGCAAACTTGGACATTAAACTTGATATCCCATCATCAATATCATTCATAAACACCGAAAACAACAACGGACCCAACACGGAACCTTGAGGAACTCCACTAATAACATTAGTCCACGTTGAGCAGTGTCCATTGATTACCACTCTCTGTCTTCTGCCACTCAACCATCCCCTTATCCATAGTAGCAATTTGCCTCCAATGCCACACTGCTCCAATTTGTGCAGCAGTCTTCCATGTGCAACAGTATCAAAAGCCTTTCTAAGATCCAAATATATAATATCAAAGTTATTCCCTGCATCCAGTTCTTTTGTGACTACATCATAGTATCCAATCAAATTGGTCAGGCAAGACCTGCCCTTAACAAAACCATGCTGCGTCTGAGCTATAACTGAATTCTTGTCTAGATGATCCTGCAGTGCTTCTTTAACCAGTGCCTCCATTAATTTACCTGGAACAGAAGTTAAACTAACAGGTCTATAATTACTTGTGTCAGCCTTTGATCCATCTTTGTGAATTGGGGTTACATTTGCACATCTCCAGTCTATGGGTACCTCCCCTGAGTCCAAAGAAGCTCTCATAATTATGGCTAGGGGTTTGCATACTTCCTTTGCTGCCTCCTTTAATATAACTGGATAGATCCCATCCACCCCAGGTGCCTTTTTTATGTTTATCCTCAACAATCTCTCCTCCACTTTCCTCTCAGTTATTACAAAATCATCCAGCTCACTGCCAATGTTTACTTTACCTACATCATTCTCCTTCCTGAATAACTCCTCATGCGTGAATGTAGATGCAAAATACTCGTTTAGATTGTTAGCCACCTGAGCAGGATCCTCAACTGTTGAACCATCAATATCCAGTGGACCAATCTGATTCATCCCTTTCCTTCTCGAGTTCAAGTATGTAAAGAACTCTTTTCTGTTTTTCTTTGCATCCTTTGCCAAGGATTTTTCGTAGTCTGCCTTTGCCTGCCTAATCTCCTTTGTGACTTGGTTACAGACCAACTTATATCTATCATAGGCTTCCATGTCACCCATTAATTTATATGTATCCCATGCATTTTTCTTCTCTGCCACATGTCTCATTAGTTCATCTGACAACCATTTAGGCCTAAACCTTGAACAATATTTCTTAGTTGGTATGTAAAGCCTGGTAGCCTCCAAGATTAGTTCCTTGAATGCTTCCCATTTTGAGTTTGCTGTTGGTAACATCATCAGTTGGTCCCACTGTACAGAATTTAAATACTGTCTCAGACCATCATAGTCGCCTTTACGAAAACAAAAACCCTTCCCTTTACCTCTGATGGTAGTTACCTCCTTGAGTAAATCCCACTTCAACACACTGTGATCACTGCCACCTAGTGGTTCATTTATCTGCAGGTTCTTAATGCACGAAGAGTCACTACTGATAATCAGATCAAGAGTATTGCTCCCTCTTGTTGCCTCACGAACATGCTGATGTAGAAAACAATCATCCAATAAATCCACAAAAGCCTTGCTAGTGTGCGAGTGACCAACCCACAAATTCCAGTCAATATCTGGGAAATTAAAATCCCCCATTATAAGACTCTCTGATTTACTGGCCCACTCTATTTCCCTGTACAATATCTTATTATACTCATCAGAGTCATTAGGCCTATAGCACACTCCTACTCTCAATTTTGATTTCCCTATGCTTATGTCACACCAAACTGATTCGGCACTGCCCTGTCCATCGATGTCAACTGGCTTCACTTCCTTGGACTTTATGTGTTTCTTAATTAATAGCATAACCCCTCCTCCCCTCCTGTCCTGTCTATCCTTTCTATACACATTGTATTCCCCAAATTCCAGTTCCGCATTACTTATATCTGTGTGACACCACGTCTCTGATATCCCAACAATATCTGCCTTTGATGTTTTGAGCAATACCTCAAATTCATCAAATTTATTTACCAAACTCCTAGCATTGGTGTACACGCAGGTATACATGCACCTGTTTCTATTCTTAGCTACCCTAACGCAACCCATGTGTTTACTTGTACCGCAATGACTACCAGCAGTCTCTGAAATATCCTGCATCTTGTTTTTCAGACTTCTGCTCATATCAATAGAAGCAGTGCAAGAATCACTTCCACCTCTGCCAGTGGCTACTGTTAATCTATTAGTCCTTGTATCCCCCCCAACTAGCAGTTTTCCGACCCACCTAACACTGCCTCGACAGCATCAGCAAAAATTCTTGCACCCTTTCTATTTAAGTGTATCCCATCCCTGTAGAAGCAATCTCTCCTGTTAACAAGTACAGTCCAGGCTGAAAAAAATTCTACCCCTTGAGCCTTGCTCAATCCCTCCAGGGCCGAATTGATCGACAAGGCTCTCATCATATACTCCCTCCTATCGTGTCTGGGCAGAATTGCAGACACTTTCAAGTTCAACCCTAATTCACGGCTTTTTTTCAGCAGTGACCTGTACTTGCTAAGTAATTCCGCCGGTCTCCTACTCTTAATATCATTCGTGCCAACGTGTACAACTATATCACCTTTTGTGCCCTTAAAAGATGATATCCGCTCTACAACGTCATCAACCTTTGCCCCTGGCAGACATACCCTGGTCCTATTCCACCTATCCTTTTTACAAAGCATGTTCCCCGTTTCCCTGACAATAGAGTCACCAACAACTACTAGTTCCTGTGGGACCAGCGCATTCTGCCTAGGGGGCTGCTTCTGTGTTGCCTGATGACCAAGTGCAAGCTCTGGCATTGATGTGGGCAGCTGAGAGCTTGATGGGCCCCTCAATTTATTTCCTTCGAGGGCATCCACCCTGTCCTTCAAGCTCTCATAAAGGCCCATAACAACGCTGAGTTGTCGCCTGATTTCCTTGCACTCCTTACATCGTGCACACACAAAGACATCCCCCTTGGCAGTATCATGTCCCGTACCCAACTGCTCCGCAAACATCAAGCAAACAGTGCATTTTAATAGACTGTGATTCAGAGGGCAACTGGCCCCCTCAGTTCTCCCCTGAACCACAGCACTCCCATTAGCTTGAGCCTTTTGCTTTGCTGCTCTGGTTAGAGTCATGATTCCAATTTAATTCAATAAAATTAAAACAAAAATTAAATCCTTAAGTTATATTATATATATATATATATTGTTTTTTTTTTTTTTTTTTTTTTTTCGGTATCTAGTGTTCCCTTTATACAACTTCCGTATCACGTGTAGCACTCTAGTTATGTATTAATTATTTGTTACGATTAAGTCGTTATATATATTTATAGAGTTAAAAATACAATTTAATTGACAATGAAGTTTATCAAGATTAATAGATTTACTGAATAATTGACAATATTATATTATGCACTATACTATACAAAGCTAATGCTATCGAATTCCGGATATGCTGTGTCGCGTTTCAGTAACGAGTGTTATCTACGAAGTCCCTTTATATAACTTCCGTATCAAGTTATGTATTAATTATTTATTTTTACTAATTATTTATGTTCCGTAACCTATGTGGTTATATGTATAGTTAAAAGTACAATTTAATTGCCAATGAAGTTCGACAAGATTAATAGATTTACTGATTAATGTTCACGTAACAATGGCGGCTGTCTATGAACGGTAAACACGTGTATTTGATACCCTTTCCGATACTAAGTAATACCTACAAATCTCTATCTAAGTTACTTTAACTTTAAGTACCGTAAATAGGAATATAAAGCTACTCTAAAAATAAGTTAATATGTCAATTTAAACTAATAAAGCAGAAAATAAATCAGAAAAAACTTCTCTGTTCCAGTAGCGGCAGAAAGGCACGTCCGTACAGGAAACTCTCGCCCTCAAGCTTTTTTCTTTTAACAGCCATAAATTTAACTCTCTGAGATATTGAGAGAGAATTAGATGGTTTGAAAACCATCTAATTCTCTCTCAATAGCATTGGCAAATATTCTTGCATCTGTTCTATTGAAACATATATTTCCTCTGCTTAGAAAAGTAGCCCCATCTCTTAACAAGTACAGACCATACTGAGAAAAATTTTAGTCTATGAACACTGCACAATTTCTCCAGATTGGAATTGATTGACAAGTTTCGAAACATTAAATTCTAACTCTTGACATTTTTTCTTACCCAAAATAGCAATAGAAAAAAGTAAGGATAGGGGAGATTATTCTACATTTTTGTATTATTCTACTCTTAACGTTCTATTCTACTCGTAGATTATTCTACTCTTAACAAGTACAGACCATACTGAGAAAAATTTTAGTCTATGAACACTGCACAATTTCTCCAGATTGGAATTGACTGACAAGTTTCAAAACATTAAATTCTAACTCTTGACATTTTTTCTTACCCAAAATAGAAATAGAACAAAGTAAGGACAGGGGAGATTATTCTACATTTTTGCTGAAGTGTTATATCCTTCAACAGTAGATTTTAGGGGTTTTCTATACTGGGAAAAACTGCAGATATATTCATCTCCACAGAGCAACTTAATGGCTACAAAGGTAGAGGAAAATTGTGATTGGTCCAAGTCAGACATCTATAGGAGCTGTGTACTCTCCAACTCTAGGAAATAGTAATTTGAAGTATACAGGTCCCACAGATGTCTGACTTTGACCAATCACAATCATACATCAATCTTCTTCTTCTTCTACCTTTGAAGCCACTTGATGGTGGCTTCAAAAGTAGAAGAAGAAGATTGATGTGTGAAGATTGATGATTGATTCTAAACTGGAAAATAACTACATCCTGTGCAGTTATTTTCCAGTTTAGAAAACTCCCAATATCTGCCATTGAAGGCCATAACACCTTAGCCAAAATGTACGGTACTGAAAAAAAAAAAAAAAAAAAAGAAGCCGTTTCCTTACTTTTTTTTTCCTTTTCATTTTATTGCTATTGGTATTTACACATGTTTATTTTAATTTATTATTATTCAGCTTGTACATCAAAAAATGCAAACTGCCATTCAATAAATTATTTCTAATTTACACAAAGCGGTGTTCTTACAAGGGGCGGTGGCTCATTGGTAGGCACTGCGGAACTTTTTGTTTTATGTAAACCCCAAACATGAGAGGTATTAGAACCTATAGTACTTAGTACCGTGCTTGGGTTGGAGGTTGAGAAGACGAAAGAAGATATTTGTTGACATTGGACTTGAACTTCTTTAGACTGTAATTTTCAGGAAATACGTATGAAGGAAGGTTGTTCCAGAAAACAGCAGTTGAATGAATAAAGGAAGAAGATGAAAAGTTGGTTCTGTGAGTTTGAAGTTGGACAGTAAATGGATGTTGGCGGCAAGTGTTTGGACTGTTTTGAAAGAGAGAGAGCGGGAATTATAGAAGCCAATTCAGAAGAACAGTGCCCATGAAAGTATCTGTAGAAGAGGCATGCAGCTGAAACAGTATGTTGTTGTTGTTGTCTTTTGGTTTTTAGGAGCATTAGTAACTAAGGCCATATTGCTCTGGGGATATGCGGTGGTCATTCCCTGACCTTTCCGCATCCTCTGTATTTGGTGGCTCACAGGCTCGAACCTCGGTCTAATCAAGAAGCGTGTGTTACGCACTGCTGCTCCTGCCCACCTGGCTACGGAGGCGCCAAACAGTACGTCTATGAGGCAGCGAGTGGAGAGACTCTGTTAGAGATTAATCATTAATTAACCTAACTGCCCCTCTTCTGAATGGAATCAAGAAGCCTGAGAGAGGTTTAGTGGGCACCACCCCAGATGTGGGAACAATATTCCATGGCAGGGCAGATTTGTGATTTATACAGAGTGAGCAGCTGTTTGGAAGAAAAGTAACACAGACAGCGAAAGAGAAAACCAAATTTTTTAGATGCAGAGGAAGCAATATTTGTAATGTAGTAGTAGTAGTGGCATGTGATGCAAGAAAGCAAGTGTATGAGCTTATGCAGAATCAGCCAAAAAAAAAAAAAAATCACACCATTCCCTCCAAATGCCTGTCCAGTTCCTCCTTAAATTTATTCAACCTATCAACTTCCACAACGACAGATGGAAATTTGTTCCAGCAATTAACCACCCACTGGCTAAAGGCAAATTTCTGCACATCTGTTCTACATGTCTTTTTTTAATTTGAATTTATGCCCCCTTAGCTTCATAATCTGAACAAGTGGAAGGATCCCATCAGAATTCAGCATGCTCAACCCATTCAAGGCCTTATACACCTCAATCAGATCACCATGCAGATGCCTAGTCTCCAGCCACTGCAATTTGCAGAACTTAAGCCTCTCTTGGTAAGAAGATCCCTTCATTCCCCTCACCATGTTGCCATTCTCTGTACACACTCAAGCAAATCTATATCCTTCCTAAAATGAGGCCTCCAGACTTGTACGCAGTACTCAAGGCATGGCCTGACCATTGCCTTATACAGAGGGACAATCACCTTCTTTTCCCTGCTGGCAAAATTCCTATATATCATTGACAAAATCCGATGACCTGCCCTGGCAGCATGTCTGCATTGCTCAGAAAACTTCATATCTGACTGCACGATTACTCCCAGGTCTTTTTCATTTTCTACCACCTTAAGTGTACAGTTGGTACATTTCTCTGGGGTTACTTCTACCCATATGCAGTACTTTGCATTTGTCAAGGTTAAACTTTAGTTGCCACTTCTTAGCCCATCTGCCCAAATTATCTAGATTCTGTTGCAGTAGCACACTGCCATTACTGTCATTACCAACCCTGCCAACCTTTGTATCATCTGCAAACTTCGACACTAAGCCTGATATACCTTCATCAGTATCATTGATAAATATACAAAACAACAGAGGACCCAACACCGAACCCTGTTGGACTCCACTAATAACATTAGTCCACAAAGTGCAGCACCCATTGATTACCACCCTCTGTCTTCTCCCACTCAACCATCCTTTTATCCATTGTAGCAACTTACCCTTAATACCATTCTGCTCCAATTTGTACAATAGTCTTCCATGTGCAACAGTGTCAAAAGCTTTCCTGAAATCCAAATATATGATATCAAAATTATTTTTTGCTTCCAGTTCCTTTGTAACCACATCATAATATCCTATCAAATTTGTCAGACAAGACTTTCCCTTAACAAACCCATGCTGTGTCTAAATTATTGCTGCAGTCTTGTCTAGATGATCCTGCAATGCATCTTTAACCAGTGACTCCATTATTTTACCCGGAACAGAAGTTAAACTAACTGGTCTGTAATTACTCGTGTCACCCTTCTATCTTCTGTGGGGACCTCCCCTGAGTCCAAGGATGCTCTCATAATTATGGCTAAGGGTTTGCTTACTTCTTTGCCGCCTCTTTTAATATAACTGGATAGATCCCATCCACTCCAGGTGCCTTTCATATGTTTACATTATATTATAAATTGTATTATATTATATTATGTTTCTTATATTACAAAATCATTAAGCATCCTGCTACAATTTGATAACCTTCTGCCATTTTCAAACCGTAATAACTCCTCATGTGTGAACGTAGATGCAAAATACTCAATTCAGTTTGTTTGCTATCTGAGCAGGATCATCAACAGTCAATCCATCGATATCAAGTGGACTAATCAGATTCATCCCCTTCCTTTTAGAGTTTATTATCATTATTATTATTAGCCATATGGTGCAAGGAAGCCTGAGGCTTATGATGCACCAGCCAAAAAAAAAAATTTTTGAGTTACCCTGAGAGAGAGTGAAGTAGAAGAAAATCACTAAGAAAGAGAAGAATGATGATATTCAGCTCAGGACCCTGGGTGTGCCAAGCCCATACTCACCAGATGTGAGCCCCTGGGGTTTGGTATATAAGTAAAGAAATCCTTGCTGTTTTTCTTAGCATCTTTTGCCAAAGATTTCTCGTAATCTGCCTTCGCCTGCCTAACCTCCTTTGTGACCTGATTACAGACTAGCTTATATCTGCCATAGGCTTCTGAGTCGCTTGATAATTTATATGCATCCCATGCATTTTTCTTCTCTGTCATGAGCCTCATTAGTTCATTTGATAACCATTTAGGCCTAAACCTTGAACAATATTTCTTAATAGGTATGAAACTTTCAGTAGTTTCCACGATTAATTCCTTGAATGCTTCCCACTTAGAATTTACTGTTGGTAACATCGTCAGTTGATCCCACTGTACAGAATTTAAAAACTGTCTGAGACCACTGTACTCACCTTTACGGAAGCAAAAACCCTTTCCTTTACTCCTGATGTGCTTGTGCCAAGAGAGATTAGAAGTCAGGGTAATCCCCAAAAGAGATATATCATTTTGACTAGAAATCGCAGTGTCACTAAAGATAAGCATAGGAGCAGAAGAATCCTTTTTGTGAGATATAAGACAAGACTGAGTTTTAGAAGGGTTGAAATCAACTAAGTTGTCTTTGCCCCACTGGAGAATTACCTGAATAGCAGATTTTCAAGAAGTTGAAGCTGATAAGGTTTCTCAAAATGGAAAGTGGAATGCAATGTGCTATCATTGGCAAAACTATGGATAGGATTTCCAGTCAATGGAAGAAGGTCATTAATATACAAGAGGAAAAGAGTGGGGGAAAGAATTGAACCTTGGGGGACACCAGAATTAGTGGAGAAGTTAGATGTTGTTGTTGTTGTTGTTTGGTTTTTAGGAGCATTAGCAACTAAGGCCATATTGCTCCGGGATATGCGGTGGTCATTCCCTGACCTTTCCGCATCCTCTGTATTTGGTGGTGACGGGCTCGAACCCCGGTCTAATCAAGAAGCGTGTGCTACTCACTGCTGCTCCTTCCCACCTGGCTACTGAGGCGCCTAGCGAGAAGTTAGAAGCCATCTACCATCACCCTTACTGATCAGAGAGAAAATTGGATAACCAATTACAAAAACAGTTGGCAAACCATAAGAAGGAAGCTTGTTTAGAGACCTTTATGCCAAACACGATCGAAAGCCTTTGAGATGTCAAGAGCAATTACTTGTGTTTCACTGAACCTTTCCATTGAATTAGCCCATAAATGGGTAACATAAGCCAGAATATCACCAGTGGATCGACACTGACGGAATCCATACTGGCGATCGTTGATCAGACGGAAGGGTTCTATGTAGTTTAATAGTTGGCAGTTAATTGATTTCTCCATTACTTTAGAAAGAGTAGAAGTAATTGCAATGGGATGATAATTGGATGGGAGGGATTTGTCACTCTTTTTAGGAACTGGCTGGATATGAGCAAATTTCCAAGCAGAAGGAAAAACACCTTTAGAATAAGAAAGTGAAAAAAGGCGGCAAAGAATAGGAGTAAGTTCAGTAGCACAGGTTTTGAGAACAAGTGGAGAAATACCATTGGGACCTGGATCTTTCTTAGCATCAAGATTCGTCAAAATCCTTCTGACATCCTTTTGACGGAAGACCACAGGAGGCATTGAATGGAGCGTGTTGGGAATGGTGGGAGGTGTTTTATTAAGATCATTAATACATGAGTTGGAAGAAAAATGGGATGCTAGCAGGTCAGCTTTATCCTTGGCTGAAGTGACAACAGAACCATCTTGTTTGGACAGAGGTGGGACCAGAGATGGGCAAAAGTTGCAGCCAATAGCTTTGGCAAGAGACCAGAATGCTTGGCTACCATTAGGGCAAGAAGCAAGTTTTCTACTCTTAGCCTGTTCAAACTCTAGTTTGGACTGATTAATAATTGCTTTACAATTGCTGCGAGCTTTGGTGTAGGACGAGATTTTAAAGTGGAGTTTAGGATAAAGGATTCCATTCCTTCAAGAATAATTTCACTGACTTTTAATCTAAAATATACAGTCAACAGAGTTATATGAAATTTTGTGAAGAACAATACAGCACAATGAATATTTTTATTAACAGGTCCCGCATACAGTATACTCATCCTCTATTTCCAATAATCATTTCAATGATAAACGAATAAAAACACAAAATCATTTTTAACTTTGAAGTTTAACCATAGGTGGAACTGTGCACTACATAATTCCACATTTTGACCCCAGTGGTTGAGTCAATGCCTAGTTCAATGTGCATTTTTTAGATGTGATAAAATGAGTCAAAAGAACTGTGGAGTGAGCAGTGCCAATTTGAACAGTGCACCAAACTTGAATGAAAACGTTATTAATCTATTTTCAAGAAATAAAAACCAAAGAATGGATTTTATTTTTAAATAAAATTTCAAGATTACTCAATTCCAGTTAATGTTTTGTAGTATTTTTAACTTGCTTATTATTATTACTATCTATGTCTATATGTCTTATGACCAAGGCAATTTAATGTAACTTGAAAAAGCAGCACCCCCATACGCCAGAGTCACGAGCCACCACTGGTTCTTACCTTTCATTCTTAGTATATCATATTACCTGCATGTGGAAGGTTGCCCTTTAACACAATATTGTGTTTAAAATCGCTTCTGAAAAATCAATTGGCAACTTGCTTCTGTGTTATGTATTTTATTTTATATTTGTAGCCAGCAGACTTTTCACTGCCATAAATCCTATTGTCATACAAACTCAAATTAAATCTGTATTTTATCAAATTTATTTTTAAAGCCATACAGTTTTTGCCTAACTACTTGTAGTTGTAACACTTCACTGGTTCAGATCAACATGGCATAGGACCAGAGTACGTCTTGAAATAGAACCAGAGTGTGTCTGCCAGGGACAAAAGTTGATGACGCTGTAGAGCAGATATCATCTTTTAAGGACACAAGTGTGATATTGTTGTATACGTTGGCACTAATGACATTAAGAATAAGAGATCTGCAGAATTACTTAACAAGTACAGGTCAATGTTGAAAAAAATTCGTGAGTTAGGGTTATATTTGAAAGTGTCTGCAATTCTGTCCAGACATTATAGGAGGGAGTATATGATGAAAGCTTCATATGATGAGATGAGAGAAAATCAGGGAGGTAATGATAAAGTGCAATACAGGGACATTTAGATAAAAGTGGATTTCTGTAAGATATACAACATGGTTTTGATAAGGATGTTTAAATAACCTGCTTAGTTATTTTGATATGGTTACTCACCTGTACTAAATAATTTCAACATGTTTATTTGGATTTTAGCATAGCATTTTACTCCTTCCTCATGAGAAGTTACTGTATAAGCTGTAACATGTTGGTATCATGGGTAAGGTTCTAAGATGGATCACAGGATGGCTGCAGAACAGAAAACAGTGCTATGATTAATGGTTAATCTAGCTGCCTGCCTTCTCTATTACATTACAAGTTGCCCCCCCCCCAAACATCATTTCTCAAACCACTGTTTTTAATGTTTCCATGGGTGAAAATCATTACCCTAAAATAACATATACACTTGGTGGGATTGCATTAAAACATTACAGAAAAAAGGGTATTTGGGAGTGACAATATGGTCAGATATGATGCAGTACACAAATGGCAAGTTTCTCTGAGCAGTATACAAGTGGAAAGGATGGCCCATGCTGTCATCTGAATGATTTATGGAAAATTTGCTTGTAAAGATAGGAAGGTCATAATCTCTATTAAGGCAATTATAAGACTGCATTTGGAATACCATGTCCAAGTATGGAGACCTAAAAAAAAGTGTGTGAGTGTGAGTGTATGTGTGAAAGATGTTTTATGTTAAAAACATTTAATGAAAATCAGACTGAAGTTATGAACGATGCAACATTTTATGCTCATGCCCACTACTTACTCTGCTGAATCAACGTTAGTGACTGCATTAGTATCATAATTTGCATCATTTCTGTTTCACATTTTTGCCAATGGGCCAAAATTTGGCCCATTGGCAAAAAATATCTTTGGCAGCACCTACTAAATTTTGGTCTGACACTGACTGTCAGACCAAAATTTAGTAGGTGCTGCCAAAGATATTTTTACATCAAGAATCAACATTAGTGACTGCATTAGTGTAATTTAGGCAGTGATGTAATTTGTGTCATTTCCGCACCACATTTTTGTGACCAACTGGTTTTACTTCATCCAAAATTTAGTAGGGGGGTCGCTAAAGATGTTTTCACATCAAAATCACTGAGCTTCTTGAAAGGGTTCAAAGATAGGCATCACAGTTAGTGAGTTCTGCAAAACAGCACCTATACCAGGAAGGAGTGCTGATATGTGGGCTACAGAGCTTGGCAACTAGGCACTTCAGAGGGAGCCAGAACTATGTCTATAAGGCTCTGAGAGGAGATTGTAAAATGAATGAAGGAAAAATTTACACCATTATGAATGATTCCAGAACTAGAGAAAATAAATTCAAATTACAAGAAAAGAGATTTAGACTGTATTGAAAGCAGTTTCCTTTTACCCAGTATGTTGTTAATTACTTGAATAAGTTACCTCCACAGATAGTTAAGGCATCAGCTCAGGAATATTCCGAGGTCAGTTACCTAAGAGTAGTTAGGGTTTGGCTGTCACAGACTGACTAAGATGATTTGGAGGGGGGGGGAAACATAGATTGTTTAGTTTATTTTCTTAATATTTATATTTATTTAGTTTATTCATTTCATTTTGACCAGTGCAGCAAAAACCAGTGGCTTACTTGCACTGTATGGGAAACAAAACATACCATTTGCCTCCAACCTTTGTATAAAATTCAAATGATTTTGTTTTAGTTTAATTGGTATGTATATTTATAATTCTAAAACTGCATTTTACTATAATAGGAGTGCTCAACTGCATCTACCAGATATGAACAAAATATAGCATTCAGCAGATGTAAAAATGGATCAAGCATAAAATTTCCTGCTTTATCATGGGGGCTGAAAAAGTAAATATTCATGTTTCAATGGTTTTTATTATATGCTGATGTTTTAATAAATTGTTCACTGTATTATAGACTGGCTTTATGTTTATTCTGGTTTCATATTAGCTGGAAAATGCATGAACTAATATAAATTTCAAATGCAATAATTGAGGATTCTTTAAAAAATTTACTGTCATGACACACTAATACTTTGTGGTCTCAGTTTTCATGGCAAAATATTCTAATACAATATTGTAAAATAATGAGAGAAACTTACAAAAATATGTTTAATTAATCTTTGGGACAAAAATATTTTAAAAATTCAAAACAGACCTTCACCACATGTTGAACTTTTTCACTAGTTTCAGAAATGTCTGCATATCGATCACGTGATCGTTGTTCTCCATCTTCAAATCTAAGTAACGTGTCTTTTTTGCCATTTATACGTTGAATTAGAGGATCAGTACCCCACACATCAATTACCTTTTCAATATTACTAATGTTCTCTTTTGATTTATACACTTTCTCTTTAAGGTCCTTTGTAATGTCATGAAGTTCCTGAACATAATCAGCCAAATCTAGAATAAAATTAAAAAATATAATCCAAAAAAAATTCAAGGTAAAAATTTCATTAAGAACTAATTTTAAATTAATTGCACATGTACTCCATGGTAAAAGTAATTTATTCTAAAAGCATAAGATAACATCTTTTAAAGACAGGATTAATAAATATTTCATATAACAAATACAAAGTTAATTTCCGTTACAACTATTATTTTTATGAAAATTTTGCTATAACAAAAATATTTCTTGGTCCAGAAGACTTTGTTATTATTATTATTATTTTGCATGTCACACTTGACTGAAACAGTTCCGCATAAAAAAATTCAGTACAAGGAATTTTCTTGTACCTTCAAAAAAGTAAGGAAGATTGGATCTTGCCATGATGTACATCATGACCTCAAAAGGCATCGATCATACTGCATGATGAAGGAAATGGGGAGGATTTACTGAAGCTTTGCTCTGGAGACTAAACGTGGGTTCCACTACTTCAAGCTTCCAATAAGCAAAGTGGTGGTAATACACTAGTTGATGAGAATCATCTACCATCTATTATTACCTGATAACACAGAGGGGCGGCATTCCTCCATGTGGTGTGAGTGCCACACCTTGACCCCTGCTTGCATTGGTTCTCACCTGGGTGGTCACTCACATTGTGCTAGGTTGCCATGTTTCAGGATTTGCACATGGAGGTTATACCCAGGGTTACTAACAGTCCCACCATCATGAAGTTACAAGCAAAGGATTTGGCTGTCACAGACTGACTGGACTTCACCAAAATTAGGTCCACTCGACTTGAGTGTCACCTGAATCAGCATTATAGATTCTCAGATAGCAACACAGCTTGGCATATCCGAGAGAATATCTGCAACACCCTCAAGGACCATTTGTTTCATCGTGCTGTCATATTTAATAAAGTGTTGGATGGTTTGGTCTCTTTTCCTCTTCATTCTGACCAAGCGTCTTAGAGATAACCACTCTATGTGTTTGTTGCCACCAAAGTGACGTAACGGCTTAACAACAAGGTGTGCATGAGTGGATTTTAGGGAGGCAGGCCAACTGGACTTCTCCTAAATCTTCTAAAATAGAAAGATATTGGATCCATCAGCGTTTTATACTGAGTGTCTGATAACACATTGAACACCACTTCCCCTCTAAGCCCTGCTTGAAACCACAGATTGGTTTAAAAAATTTAATTTAAAATGAGGTCACAGATCCTACACAACAGCAAATCACAATTAGTTAGCATTTGTCCAATTTTATGGATATTAAAAACATAACTAAAAAACTTTTGCATGGCTCTTCATCACATATCTACTACTTCTGACAAGCAGGAATAGCTAATTAATAAACACCATCGCATAAATTATGTTGAAAATTGAAAGAAGCTCTAGATTAAATATTATTACAAATGTGGTACTAAAAATTAATTTAATATTAACAAAAAAGTTTCAAATATTTTTTTCTTTCTACTCAAATTATCATCATCATCATCATCAGCCATTTTCAATCCACTGCAGGATGAAGGCCTCTCCAGCAACTTTCCAGTTCCTTCTGTTTTAAGCACTGGCCATCCATTTACTACTTAAAAACTCATGAATTTCATCTATCCATCTCCGCCTTTGTCTTCCAGGTTTTCTTCTAGCTCCTCTTGGGTACCATTCTGTTATTTTCTTAGTCCATCTGTCATCATGTCTTCGAGCTATGTGTCCTGCCCAAGACCATTTTAGTTCTTTAGTTTTGATAAGAATGTCCTTTACTTGAGTTTGCTGCCTAATCCATGTGTTTCTCTTCTTATCTAACAGTCTGATTCCCAGTATAATTCGTTCCATTCTTCGCTGTGTAGTTCTTAGCTTCTCTTCCATTCTTTTGGTGAGTGCCCAAGTTTCACTTCCATAAGTCATGGTGGGGAGTATACATTGATTCATTATTTTACGTTTCAGACAAACTGGGATATTGCTCTTCAGTATGTGACTATATTTCCTGAATGCTATCCATCCAAAATTTATTCTTCTCTTGACTTCCAGCCATTTATCATTATTACAGCTAATAACTTGTCCCAGATAAGTATATGACTCCACTTTTTCAATTACTGCTCCTTCAATCATTATTTCCCTTTCCGTGGCATACTTGTTCATCATTACTTTTGTTTTAGCCATATTCATCTTTAGTCCAAAATCCTTACTAACTGTGCATAACTGATTAAGATTTTCCTCTAATTCTTTGGGATCATGGCTTATGACCACAATGTCATCTGCAAATCGTAAATGGTTTAGGTACTCTCCGTTCACATTGACTCCTTTCTGCGACCAGTCTAATCTTCTGAAAGCTTCCTGAAGGGCAGCAGTAAACAGCTTCGGAGATATTGTGTCTCGTTGTTGAACTCCTTTCTCGATTTTAAATTTGCTACTGTCTTTGTCTAGTCTAATAAAGGATGTAGCACTCTCATATATTTTCTTCAAAATCATAA
The DNA here is from genome assembly GCF_048544385.1 of Mastigoproctus giganteus. NCBI lineage: Eukaryota > Metazoa > Arthropoda > Arachnida > Uropygi > Thelyphonidae > Mastigoproctus > Mastigoproctus giganteus. The sequence goes on along the minus strand of NC_143586.1, from coordinate 13,472,853 downwards.
TATATGGAGTATCTATGCCTTGTCTTTCCAGTGCCCGAAACATTGCCTTATGCTGTATGGAGTCAAATGCCTTTTCATAATCCATGAATGCCAGGCATAATGGTGTTTTATATTCATTTGCTTTCTCCATTAGCTGTGATATTACGTGAAGGTGATCCATAGTTGAGAATCCTGTCCTAAAGCCAGCTTGCTCTTTCGGTTGATTCTCATCAAGTATTCTTTCTAATCTGTTAGTATTGACCCTTGTGAACAACTTGTAGGAAGATGGATTGCTACTTTGCAATCCATCTTCCCCACTGCTGGTATCATTCCCTCGCTCCTTGTATAATTCTCTATAGTAGTCTTCTGCTATTTGAATTATGCCTTCTCTGCTGTTTATAAGTACACCCTCGCTATTCTTCAGTTTCAGTATCATTTGTCTTTCTGTGTTCCTGCTCATGGCTGCTGATTTAAATCCTTTGTTTTCCTTTAATGCTTGTTCTACTTTTCTTGTGTTAAATCTTCTTATGGCCTCTCTGAGCCTTTTTCTAAGGCTTTGCATAACTCAGTATACTCAATTTTCTCCCTGTCAGTGTTTTTCTTGCTCTTCATTTGTCGTCTTTGGTTCATCATGACAAGTGTTTCTTGACTAATTTTTTCTTCTTTGGATTTCTGTTTCCCTATAGGTTTCTTGGGCTTTATCACTTTCAGAAAGTTGTAATATTCCTCGTCGATATCTTGGTCCTGAGCAGTCTGCAGAAGCTCAAACTTGTTCTTAAGTTCCAGTACATACTGCTTTTTCTCCTCCTCTGTTATTTCAAAGCCCTTTGTATTATTTACTCGAGTCAGTTTTTTCCTTTCCTTTCCTACATCTATATCAAGTGTACATCTTACCATTCTGTGATCACTTCCAACATTTACCTTATTCAGGACGGTAACATCATTCACAATATATCTTCTGTTAGTGAGGATGAAGTCGATTTCATTAGTTGTTAATCCATTTGGACTCTTCCATGTCCACTTTCTGTTCACCCTTTTCTTGAAAAAAGTGTTCATTACTGACATTCCTTGAGATTCTGTAAATTCCACAAGTCTTTCACCTCTTATTTCTTTCACCAATTCCAAAATTTCCTATAGTTCCTCTTTCTGCGCTGCTTTGCCTTTTTCCAACTTTAGCATTGAAGTCCCCCATAATAATAGAGTAGTGGGTTTTCTACTCATCTAGAAGACTCTCAATTTCAGTGTACATTTCTTCAACCTCTTCATCATCATGGCTCGATGTTGGTGCATAAATCATTATAATTTGTAGCTTGTACCTCTTAGAAATCTTGAGTATTAGTCTTGACACCCTTGGTGATGTACTTTTGAATTCCAAAATGTTGTTTTTAAAATCTTTATGGACCAGAAACCCAACTCCACCTTCACTCCTTTCACTGTTTCCATTGGTGTACAGCAGATTTCCACTTGAGAAACTTATAAGTGATTCATTTCTTCTTCTTCTTTCAGCCAAACCGATGATATTCCAATTCACATTTTCTAATTCCTTTTCCAGCTCTAATATCCTGTCTTCACCGATGAGTGATCGTACGTTATAACAGGCCAAGTTCAATTTCCGTGCATGGCAGCCTGGTCGTACCCAGAGATTCTTAGCACCCTCTGCTTCCACTCTGAACCTCTCGCTGCCGTAAGAGGGAGAGTGAGAGCTGCTGGGGACTGAGGGCCATTTGTATTGTTGTGCTCTCATTGCTGGAGGGTTTGGTCTTTTCCTCTTCACACTGACCAGGCGTCTTGAAGAGAACCACTCTACACGTTCGTTGCCACCTAAGTGAAGTAACAGGGCTTACCATCGGGAAGGTGTGCATGAGTGGATTGTAGGGAGGCAGGCCAACCGGACTTCTCCTAAATCATTAGCATTAGCATTAGTAGAGGCATTTGATGCAAGAAAGCAAGCTTATGCAGCATCAGCCAAAAAAAAAAAAAAAAAAACCCACTTCCACTTCACCCCTCTGTTCGTTCCAAATACCTGTCCAGCTGAGCCTTAAACTTATTTAGGCTATCAACCTCCACCACAAGGGATGGAAGTCTGTTCCACCAACCAACCACCCGCTGGCTAAAGGCAAATTTCCGCACGTCTATCCTACATCTGTCTTTCCTCAATTTGAATTTATGCCCTCTCAGGTGATTTTTCTGAGCTAGAGGAAGAATCCCATCAGCATTGAGCATGCTTAAACCATTCAAGGCTTTATACACCTCTATCAGATCACCTCGCTGGTGCCTAGTCTCCAGACACTGTAATTTGCAAAACTTAAGCCTTTCTTCGTAAGAGCACCCCTTTGTTCCATTCACTAATCTTGTTGCCCTTCTCTGTACTCGTTCCAGCAGCTCTACATCCTTCTTGAAATGAGGCCTCCAGACCTGTATACAGTACTCTAGGTGTGGCCTGACCATTGCCTTATACAATGGAATAATCACCTCCTTATCCCTGCTGGAAAAATTCCTGTATATCATTGACAATACTCCATGAGCTACTCTTGCAGCCCATCTGCACTGCTCAGAGAACTTCATATCTGCCTGCACAACCACCCCCAAGTCCCTTTCATTCTCTACCACTGTCAGTGTAGTACCACAGAGTTGATACGTTGCTCTGGGGTTGCTGTTTCTCATGTGTAGTACTTTACATTTGTCAATGTTAAACTTCATTTGCCACCTCTCAGCCCATCTGCTCAACCTTTCCAGACCCTGTTGCAGCAGCATAGTGTCAGTAGTGTCCTTGACAACCCTGCCAACCTTTGTATCATCTGCAAACTTGGACATTAAGCTTGATATACCATCATCAATATCATTTATAAATACAGAAAACAATAATGGACCCAACACTGAGCCCTGAGGGACTCCACTAATAACATTAGTCCACGATGAGCAGTGTCCATTGATTACCACTCTCTGTCTTCTCCCCCTCAACCACCCCTTTATCCATAGCAGCAATTTGCCTCCAATGTCACACTGCTCCAATTTGTGTAGCAGTCTTCCATGTGCAACAGTATCAAAAGCCTTTCTAAGATCCAAGTATATAATATCAAAGTTATTCCCTGCATCCAGTTCTTTTGTGACTGCATCATAATATCCAATCAAGTTGGTCAGGCAAGACTTCCCCTTAACAAAACCATGCTGTGTCTGAGCTATAACTGAAGTCTTGTCTAAATGATCCTGCAGTGCTTCTTTAACCAGTGCCTCCATTAATTTTCCTGGAACAGAAGTTAAGCTCACAGGTCTATAATTACTTGTGTCAGCCTTTGATCCTCCTTTGTGAATTGGGGTCACATTTGCACATTTCCAGTCTATGGGTACCTCCCCTGAGTCCAAGGAAGCTCTCATAATTATGGCTAAGGGTTTGCTTACTTCCTTTGCTGCCTCCTTTAATATAACTGGATAGATCCCATCCACCCCGGGTGCCTTTCTTGTGTTTATCTTCAACAGTTTCTCCTCCACTTTACTCCCAGTTAATTTAAGATTCTGTAGCTTACTGCTAGAGTTGAATACACCTCTGGCATTCCCCTTGCTGCATAACTCCTCATGTGTGAATGTCGATGCAAAATATTCATTTAGTTTGTTAGCTACCTGAGCGGGATCATCAACAGTTGACCCATCAATATCAAGTGGACCAATCTGATTCATCCCCTTCCTTCTAGAGTTAACATAAGTAAAGAACTCTTTGCTGTTTTTCTTTGCATCCCTTGCCAAGGATTTCTCGTAATCTGCCTTTTCCTGCCTAACCTCCTTTGTAACTTGGTTGCATATCAACTTGTATCTATCATAGGCTTCTGTGTCATGTGTTAATTTGTAAGTATCCCATGCATTTTTCTTCTCTGCCATATGCCTCATTAGTTCATCTGACATCCATTTTGGCCTAAACCTTGAACAATATTTCTTAGTTGGTATGTAAAGCCTAGTAGCTTCCAAGATAAGTTCTTTGAATGCTTCCCATTTTGAATTTGCTGTTGGTAACATCATCAGTTGGTCCCACTGTATAGAATTTAAATACTGTCTCAGTCCATCGTAGTCGCCTTTACGGAAGCAAATCTTCTGTAACAGAGAGATATTGGATCCATCAGTGTTTTAGGCTGAGTGTCTGATAACACACAGGATACCTGTTCCCCTCTAAGCCCCTCTATTCAAATAGTATAATTTAATTTCACAGTGCGTACTACTTCATTGATCTTTTTTAATTTCAAACTTTGCTATTTCAAGATCCCTCACAATTTGCATGTGCTACTATTCTAAGTGAATTTTCAGATCTAAAGGGTATCATTTTCTGTTGCAGTGCATGCTATCAGTAGTTGACACTATTGCAGATAACAACAATATTGCATTGAACAATGTAACTTCATTTCATTTTTCATTTAAATTACAGGAATTGCGTCCGATGGTTTGTCTGTGCAAATACCAAATATTGCTCAATTTTTATGTGCAACTGGTTGTTTTTCCCATGAATTTTAAAGAACTAATTTTAATTTGGTGGTCATGTCTGTACATACTCTAGAGCAGTGGTGCTCAATCTTTTATGTTGAAGGGTCACACTGGGATTTTTTGAGAATACATGGGCTGGATAAGGAAAGTGGTTTAGTATTATACTACTTGTTCCGTAAAAGCAAATGAGGTTGCATGGGGGTCTTCCTAAAAAAAATAACTCAATTAAGCAAATAAGTAACATTTAAGTTTCCTAAGAAAATGTTTTAAATTTATATTTCATTATGAATATCAATAAAAGTAAAAAGAAATTTTGCTATTTAAACTTCTAAAAATGATTTGTATATATCAAAATATTGGGGTTCATGCTTATATCTGAACAGCCTTGAAGGCTCACTGATATTGTGCAAAGCTATAATGCTATAATCTAAAATTTGTATCTAGGATGTCTAGCATTTTTACTAGCAATAATTTTCAATCTTTTACAGACCATGTAAAATCTTCTCAAGAGCTAGACCTGGCCCGTGAGCTGTACTTTGAGCAGCTCTGCTCCAGAGAAAACATTAAAAAATTTTTAACATTAAAGCTATTAATGTGTCTTGTGGTATCTGGTACCAACGCATAACCAGCAGATCCTTTAACTTCTGTAAGGTCCATGGTTGAGACACTGCAGATTGGAGTTGCTGTTCCAACACAAACCACAGATGCTCGATGGGATTGATGTCTGGGGAATTTGGAGGCCAGGGCAATATCTGCCCTGGCCTCCAAAAACCAGTCTCGAACAATCCAGGCAATGTGGCATTGCACGTTATCCTGCTGAAAGACAGCACCGTCAGAGGGGAAGACCATTGCCATGAAAGAGTATACCTGGTCAGCAATGATGTTTAGTAGGTAGTAGATGTCAGAGTGCCCGGCACATGGATGACTGGACCCAGGGTATTCCAGCAGAATATTGCACAAAGCATGACATTGCTGCCACCGGCTTGTTTTCGTCCCACGGTGCATCCAGGCGCCATCACTTCCCCAGGTAAATGATGTACACGTACCTGGCCATCCACATGGTGCAACAGGAAACATGATTCATCAGACCAGACAACCTTCTTCCAATCATTCAAGGTCCAGTTTCGATGCTTGCATGCCCATTGTAGGCACTATCGCCAGTGAACCATGGTTAGCAAGGGCACTCAGAGTGGTCTGTGGCTACGCAGCCCCATTTTCAGCAGGGTTGTGACACATTACTCCCATTACTAGCATTCCAATTACTGGTGAGTTGCACCACAGTTGCCCTTCTGTTGCCACATACCATCCGGGAGAGCCTTTGCTCACCTCAAGCATTGATGAGCTGTGGTTGTCCAACACCTTGCCGGCGGTTCATGGGTTTCCCCTCCTCAGACCACTTTTAGCAGGTACTAACCATGGCTGACAGTGAGCATCCCATCAGCCGTGCCGTTTCGGATATGCTCTGATCCAGTCATCTGGCCATTACAATTTGGCCTTTGTCAAACTCGTTTAAGTCCACTGCCTTTCCCATCTGAAGAACAAGAGTAATACTGATTAACCAAGCTCAGTATCAGGTGTTTTTTATACCGAGTCCTGACCCACGCACACACTATAATTCATCTGCAGTTGCTTTGATTTGCATAACAACTTGCTGGTCATAATGTTTTGGCTCATTGGTGTACAGTAGGAATAAGCAAAAAAAATAATTAAGCAGTTATAATTTTTAGAGCTGCTTTGTTCTCTCTATATTATAAGGATAATTTATAAACTCTTACCTCCACTCTTCCAAGTAAATCGTTCTGCTCCACGAAATAGGCAAGTCTCAATATTTTTCATTTGCTTCACAATAAGAGCTAACTCTACATCATTTACTTCTTGTTTGAGGCTGGTATACCAATTTACTACCAGCTGCAAAAAAGAGCTGTATATCTGAAAATCTTCAGATTTTTCATAGAGGGCAACAGCAGCACTAGGAAGATCAGCCTTCTCTAACCTCAACATATATTTTACTTCTCTCATTGCAATTGTGAGCTATTTATAAATAATTTTTATTAAATGATAAGTTATTCTTAAAGAGCTTGTTTTAATAAATAAATAAAGCATAAAAAAATTAAAATCTAATAAAATTATTGATTTAAAATTTTTTCCCAAACATTTCTAAAGAGGATCTGTTAACTCATTAAATAATATATGGTAAAAAATGTAAAAAAAAAACATTACAGAAATGCTCTAGAAATAGACAAGCAAACTGGTATAATAATTCTAAAATATTCTTATGAACAACAGTTGCTGGATTTTGCAGACTCAACTCAGTATGAGACTTCTATTTTTATTTTTAATGTAAAAATTTGGACATGTAATATAAACAGGCAATTATTTTATTTATTTATTTATTTATTTTTTCGCAAGGCAAGCATTTAAAGCTTGAGTATCCACAGAACTAATTAGAAATAAATCATCATTCTATTATCCATAATAGAAGATACATGGTCATCTAGGTGTTGATCACATTTTTTTGGGACTGAACTGAATTCCAGAACTAGGGGTTATAAATTCAAATTACATGGGTTGAGGTTTATTTAGATTAGATTGTAAAAAGTTTTCTTTTAGCAAGTGAGTCATTGATTGCTGGAAGAGGTTTCCTTCACAGGTGGTTGAGACTAACAGTTTGAATAAATTCAAAGATCAACTGATAGTTACCGGTGTGAGGAAGGAAGGAAGGAAGCATATAATTTGCATTTTCTTATCTACTTGGTTTTTTTTTTGCCAATGCAGCAAAAGCTTGTGACTTTCTTGCACTATATGTCAAATACTATTACTGTTACTACTATTACTTCAATGCATTTAATCTCATAGAAATAAAATATGAATAAAATAAGAGTAACAAAAATAAATAAAAAACCCTTTTTACCTAAAGAGATGATTATCGAGATGATTTGTCCATTTGACATAGATGAAAAGCCTTCTTTCTTCACATACCCTTCATCACCACTTGGAGACCCCTGTGAATTAACTAGTGAGCATAACAGGAAATGAGCCTGACACTGCTCTTGCTGCTCTCTCCCATGAACTGTGTTGTTGTTATTGGGTTTTTAGGAGCATCAGCAACTAAGACCATATTGCTCCAGAGATATGCGGTGGTCATTCCCTGACCTTTCCGCATCCTCCGTATTTGGTGGTCATGGGCTCAAACCCCGGTCTAATCAAGAGGCGTGTGCTACACACTGCTGCTCCTGCCCACCTGGCTACGGAGGCACCATGAACTGTGAAGACTACTGTGAGGACTTATGTCACTACTGTATATCGTATATGTGTCAGTTGTCATTTTGTTTATTTAAGTTTGTCATTTCGTTTATTTAAGTTTAATGTTCTAAATCTCATGGTACACTATCTTTGTAATATAATTTGTTTAATGCCAGTTCTCGTCACCTTAATGTAAATTGTAAATTAATGGTACCCTATATCATTTAATGTCATCTTGTTTTGTTGTTTAACGTCTTATGTTCTTTGATGTTTTTAATGTTTTTTTAACATCTCTTATCTGTAAACCCATGGCCTTTTGGCCATGAAGGGAAAGTTGCAACACTACTTAACCTTGTAACCAGTTACAATAAAGTGTTGTTGATTGTAATGCTTCATCAAAACAAGAAGTGCCCCACTCAAGAGCACACCCCACACTTTGGGAACTTTTGCTCCAGAAGGAAAGGGATGAATCACATTGGGCCCACAGATATAAATGGTGTAATTATTCATGATCCTCCTAGTTTACTGAAAAGATAAATAAATATTTTGCATATACATTTACCTGTGAAAAAGCTTTCATTGATGGGGATAGCAGAAGTAAACTAAGTTGTAACCGGGAAATAAATGATAATTGAGAAGAAATTGGAGGAGAAACTGTTGAAGTTAAAAGTAAAGAAGGTATCCAGGGCTGATGGAATCTATTCAGCTATATTAAAAGAAGCAGCAAATGAAGTAAGGGCATTTGCTCATAATTATGGGGGCATCCTTTGGATTCAGAGGAGGTCCCTATATATTGGAGATGTGCAAATATTTCTTCATTTCACAAAGATGGATCAAAGGGAGAAACAAGTAATTACAGATCTGTAAACTTGACTTGTGTTACAGAGAATATAATGGGATCACTGATTAAAGAACTAAATGAGTATTTTGCATCTACATTCGCATATGAGGAGTTATTCAGGGAGGGGAATGCCAGAGGTGAATTAAACTCCGACAGTGAGCTAGATGATTTTGTAATAACTGAGAGCAAAGTGGAGGGAAAATTGTTGCAGATAAACATAAGAAAGGCACCTAGAGTGGGGGTCTATCCAATTATATTAAAGGAGCCAGCAAAGGAAGTAAGCAAACCTTTAGCCATAACTATTAGAGCTTCCTTGGACTCAGGCGAGGTACCCATGGATTGGACATGTGCACATGTGACCCCAATTCACAAAGGAGGATCAAAGTGCAACACAAGTAATTACAGACCTGTTAGTTTAGCTTCTGTTCCAGAGAAATTAATGGAGGCACTGGTTAAAGAAGCACTGCAGGATCATCTAGACAAGACTTCAGTTATAGCTCGGACATAGCATGGGTTTGTTAAGGGGAAGTATTGTCGGACCAATTTGATTGGATACTATGATGTGGTCACAAAGGAACTGGATGCAAAGAATAATTTTGATATCATATATTTGGATCTTAGAAAAGCTTTTAATACTGTTGCATATGGAAGACTGCTGCACAAATTGGAGCAGTGTGGCATTGGAGGCAAATTGCTGTTACGGATAAAAGGATGGTTGATTGGGAGAAGACAGAGAGTGGTAATCAATGGACACTCTTTGTGGACTAATGTTATTAGTGGAGTTCCCCAGGGTTCAGTGTTGGATCCATTGTTGTGTTCTGCACTTATTAATGATATTGATGATGGTATATCAGGTTGTTTGTTATTTGGCTTTTAGGAGCATTAGCAACTAAGGCCATATTGCTCCGGGATATTTGGTGGTCATTCCCTAACCTTTCCGCATCCTCCGTATTTTGTGGTGATGGGCTCGAACTCCGGTCTAATCAAGAAGTGTGTGCTATGCACTGCTGCTCCTTCCCACTTGGCTATGGAGGCACCGGTATATCAGGCTTAACGTCCAAGTTTGCAGACAATAAGAAGGTCGGCAGGTTTGTGGATGATACTAATGACAGTATGCTGCTGCAACAGGATCTAGAAAAGTTGAGCAGATGGGCTGAGAGGTGGCAATTGAAGTTTAACATTGACAAGTGTAAAGTACTGCATATGAGAAGCAGTAACCCCAGAGTAATGTATTAACTGTGTGTTACTACACTGGCAGTGGTAGAGAACTGAAAGGACCTGGGGGTAATTGTGCAGGCAGATATGAAGATTTCTGGGCAGTACAGATGATTTGCAAGAGTAGCTCATGGTGTCTTGTCAATGATATACAGGAATTTTTCTAACAGGGATAAGAAGGTGATTATCCCCTTGTATAAGGTCAGGTCACACCTTAGTACTGTATACAGGTCTGGAGGCCTCGTTTTAAGAAGGATGTAGAGCTGCTGGAACAAGTACAGCGAAGGGCAACAAGGTTAGTGAGTGGATGGAACAAAGGGTTGCTCTTATGAAGAAAGGCTCAAGTTTTGCAGGTGCCTAGTCTCCAGACACTGGTTTGGAGACTAGGCACCTGCGAGGTGATCAGATGGAGGTGTATAAACCTTGATTCCTCCCTCTCTCTTTTTTTTTTTTAGACTGGTGCAGCATAAGCCTCAAGCTTCCTTGCACTATATAGCTAATAATAACAGTAATAATAATAATAATATTATTATTATTACTGTTATTAATAATAATGGAAGACGTGCTGAGAAAGCTATCCAGTAAAATCCATTTGCTGGATTTACTAAAAGACATAGTACCAATAAAGAAGCAAATGGAAGTCCTAAAGACAGAAGTAGAAGATATAAAGAAATCGATCTCATTTGTCTCAGATTCCTTTGACAGAATACAAAAAAGCATAAGCAAACTACAGGACGCCAACACAGCAATCGGTAAAAGAATTGCGGAGCTGGAAGCCTCATTCAAGCAAAATGAGGAAAATTCCAACTTGCTTAACATAAGGATAGACTCGATAGAGCAGCAGTTGTTGACTGCTGCTCATGCTCGATAGAGCATGACTTTTGCGAATAACGTAGAAATTGTAGGATTAACTGGATTAACAGGCCAAGATCTAGAGCTTGTTATACAGCAGCTAGGACTTGCATTGAAACTACAGAACAACAAAGAAATAGAACACTATTACATACCAAACAGTAAGAAAACAAAAGACAAGCCAACACTAATTGTGAAGTTTTCAAACCATGTGGCAAAGGAAAAATGGATGAGAAAGGCAAAGGAGATCCGACTAACAGCAAAGGACATATATCAGAACAATAGCAATAGCCCAATCTACATAAATGACCACTTAACAGCCCACCTCAAGCAATTGTTTTGGGAAACAAAACAACTAACAAGAACTCACAGTTACAAATTTTTATGGCTAAAACATGGCAAAATTTATGTGAAGAAGAATGAATCTTCAAGAGCCATTAGAATTCAGAGTTCAAAGGATTTGCAGTTTATAAAATAGACTCTTTTATTGTGAATAATTGAAATTTTCAGAAATCTAGATTTAAGGTAAAATTAAGACATCAGGTATGCTTTTTGAGGAATCACAGATTTACAATTCACCTTTACATTTTATAAATAATCAAAATATTCAAGCTCTTATAATTGATAAAAAACAATTCTTTATGGTAGCTCTAAATATCAGGTCACTAAGAAAAAATTGGTTTAACTTCTTGCAATATATAAATCCAATGAAAGAATTTATCTCTTGTATAGTTTTAACGGAGGTTAACATAAAAAGTGAGGAAATTTCCAATTATAACATACAAGGTTATGATAAGGTCTATATATTGAGAGAGTTGAGAAGGGGTGGAGGAATAATAATATACTATAGAACATGCTTTAGGGCAATACAGGTTTACCACTTAACTCAGTCTTGTGAAAACTGCTGTGTCAAATTATTAGGAGAAGACTCAGAAAACACATTCATGATTTGTGCTTTTTACAGGCCACCATCAGATTCAATAAACAGCTTCCTAATAGAATTAGAAAACATTATTTTGCAATGGGACGACATACAAACAGATAAGACCATACTAGTAGGAGATTTTAATATTAATTTACTAGCCGATGTAACTGATAATGTGATACCCAGATACTCTGCAATCTTAAACAATTATGGATTTGAACATACCTTAATTGGAATAACTAGACAACAAAGGATGGAGGGTAATAGAACAGTCAGCTCTTGTTTGGACCACCTAATTACAAATATCAAGTTGAAGTATGCTAATTCCTACATACTATTAAATCAACTTTCAGATCACAGAACATGTATACTAATAGTAGATATGTATTCAAAACAACACCCATGTGAAGAAAAAAAATTAACTAATGCTATGAAGAAAAATTATTTATCAACAGGGAAACTGAAACAGAACATAGGAACCTTGTGAATACAAGAGCAAGCATCATACACAACAAATGTAAATGTGTTTTCAAATAAGATAATACAAATTATAAACAATTCGAGGTTTAATACCGAGAGAAAAGTTAATCACACAGCCAACAACACAAACACTGGGAGTAGCAGGATTAAGCTTAGGAAACCTTGGATGACTAAAGAAATAGAAGAACTAATGGTACAAAGGGATAAATATTACAGGCAGTTTAGAAATTGTCCATCAAAGAAAGAACATTATCACAATTATAAAACACTCAGAAATAAAGTGACAGGTATGATAAAAAAGCAAAAAAACACTTATTACAATCATCTTTTCATGGATAAGCAGATAACACAAAAGGATAAATGGAGCATTATAAATAACATGTTAAGTACAAGGAAGAAAAAGTCAAGGGGAAACCAAATTAAAACACTAGTAGAACAGATTTCTGGTGCAAACAAACAATATGAGGCTGCAAATAGGTTTGCCAAAGCTGTATTAGATCTCAACAGATATTTAATACATTATTGCCAAAATTCCTTTACTCAACAAGATAGGCTTCCTCAGATAATGAACTCTTGTGTAGTCTTAGCTCCACATTATACTGAGATTCTTAAAATTATAGAACAATTAAAGAACAAGAAATCTTACGGACTGGACTGTATTACAGTAACCGAAGTAAAGAGAAACAAAGAACTGTTCTCTGTTCTCTTGGTAGAGCTAATAGCACGGATGTTAGAGTCGGGAAGCTATCCTACAAACTTACTGTCATTTAAGATAATTCCTATATATAAAAAGGGACCACCAGATGACTTTTGCAACTACAGACCAATAACAATACAGTCAGTTTTAAATAAGATAATAGAAAATTATATATTTTTCCATATAAGCAAATATTTACATCAATATGGACTGTTAAACAGCTCTCTATTCTCATATCAGAAGGGCAAGAGCACACAGACATTATTAGAGAACTTAATAGACTCTCTAAACTTACATTTAAACAACAATAACTTCATATTGATTTTATTTATAGATTTGACCAAAGCTTATGACCTAATTGATATCCCAATATTGCAACAGAAATTACTGAAATATGGAATAAGGGGAAGACTCAATCAACTACTAGCAAATTATTTAACCAAGAGAAAAATAACAGTAGAAGTAGAAAATACAAAGGGGAAATCTTATAATGTAAAGAGAGGAGTACCTCAGGGCACTCATGCTGGGCCAATCATGTTCAACATCTATATAAATGACATATTCGAAGTAATTAAGAACTCCTTTATAAAAATTTATGCAGATGATATAATCTTATATACAATAGGAAAGGACCTAACAAAAATGGCAAATGATTTACAACAGGATGCAATACATTTACAATCTTGGCTGCACGATAATAAATTAGCACTCAGCTTTGAAAAAACTAAATTTTTGGTAATAAGGCCTCCTCATCAAACCTTGGACATTCAACCCTCTATCAAATTGCACAAACATGATTGCCTACATGAACAGAATTTCCAGAATTGCGAATGTCTAACTGTGGAAGAAGTCTCAAATCATTGTTACCTTGGGTTATGGATCGACTACAGTCTAAGTTGGATAATGCATATAACAAACTTGTACAAAAAAATGAGATTTTATGTGTACTTTTTCTACTACATTAAGAATAAGTTAAATCTTAGAACAAAAGTAACCTTATATTATGCATTAGTGGACTCCCAACTCAATTATTTAGTAAATATATGGGCACGAGCAAATAAAACAGAAATAAGGGCAATAGACAACTTAATGAATAGGATTCTGAAACTTTTAATGGGGACAAACTCTTGGAATGACCTGAATAAGAGAAGGCAATTTTTGTTGAAACATAAAATATTGTATCCAGTTCAAAAACTAAAGTTAAATCTATTCTTAAAAAATCTTAACACTATTTTTGAAGAGTCGAATCTGCAAAGAAATGTCTCACATAATTTAAGGAACCCAAAAGCAATTACTTTGCCTCACCCTAGGATACTAAATAGATTTGGAGATAGGCACACAATGAATGTAATAAACAACTTGTTGGCTAGCATTGATTTCAGGCTCAGGAGAAGTTATCCCATCTCCAAATTAAAATTCCTAATAAGAAAATTCTTGATACTCAATGACACAGTAGATTAGAATTGATATGCAGATAAACTACCTCTGTTTACAGTGTGGAATATACTATGTGTAGTGACTTCATAGTCTTTTCTGTAAGATAACAAATTTGTACAAAACTTGTAAAGGAAGAACTACAACTTGTTGTCAAGAAATTTACTTTTCTTAACAAGTTCATTTATTGTAAACGAATTCTCTTGATAAATAAAATTGTATTGTATTGTAAAAAAAAAAAAAAAAAAAATAATAATAATAATATTATTATTATTATTATTATTATTATTAATAATTGCTGAATGTTATTCAAACAGGCCTCTGGGGTTGGGTAAATTCATATTGTGATTTTAAATGTTTCTCGCCAACCAATAATAAAATAAAACATGGAATCTGGAATTTTGAAAACTGTGTTTACTACTATATATTTAAAATAACTTGACAACTAAAAAGGATAAAATACATAAAATATATATATATACATAGAATAAAATACATTAAAATACCGAGTTTAAAGCGATAAAACCGACCGTAGCTTTCGAAGGCTCCTACCTTCTTCCTCAGCAGTATCCTTGTACTGCGGTGCATCTTAAGTACCAGCAGGTTTACGGTCTAAATCACGTGTTTATCACCACGTATTCTATTCTCCTATGTACTGGGACCAGAAGTGGCTCGGGAGCGCGTCATACGAAATCGTTCATCCCTTCTGAGGATTGTAGCCTCAAAGAGGGGATGAATCCGCAAACCTTTGTCTCTATTAATGTTCTCTGTTGAATTAATACGCAAACTCTCGAGCCACTTGCGGTCCCAGAACCTATGTGCCCGATCAGTGATGATAGCTTCGTCCAGGGAGATCTGGTGTTGCTTCTCCCAAAAATGCTCGGCCACGGCGGACTTGCCATAATCTGCATTTCTTATTGCTCTTGTGTGCTCCCCCAGACATTCTTTGAGATGGCGCTTTGTTTCCCCTACATAACATTCTCCACAATCCGGGCATTTAATACTATAAACGACTCCACTAGCATTCTCTTTTTGAATGTGGTCTTTTACTTGTGACACGATTGTGTGCAGCTTCTGGCCTGGAATCTGCACAAAACACGTCTGATAGTTTCTTAGTACCCTAGTTATATGCTCAGTTAAGCCCGGATAGTAGGGTATGTATGCAGTGGCTATTGGAGTGAAAGGCTCGCCTCTTCTCTGATTTTCTCCAATATACTTTTGTATAATCCTCTGGGGGTAGCCACACTTTGTAAGATCCGCCGTGACGCATTCATATTCTTTTTTCCTTTCCTTGGAGGTACTACAATGCGATTTTGCCCTATCTATTAACGTTCTGATCACACTGTTCTTATGATGATTGGTCTGGGCAGAATTATAATGTGAGTACTGGCCTTTACACATCGGTTTCCTATAAACTTTAGTTTTTAGTTGTTGGCCTTCTCTACAGACTGTAACAAGATGACAGTATTGTGGTCTTACCAGCAGAAAAAGGCAGACTAACGGTGGTCCTTGATAAAGAAGCATATCTAAGTAAAGCGTTAGATCTATTGAATGATCAAACAACTTATAAAGTTATTCAAAAAAGCCCATTGATGAATTTGGAATGTCAGGTAAATAGAATGATTCAGAGTTGGCTAAAGTCCAACAAAATTTCTAAAGAACAGTATTGGACATTGCAAGCTACAGGGAGCCAGATACCAAGATTTTATGGCTTACCAAAAATACATAAAGTGGATATGCCACTTAGACCTGTAGTTTCATTCATTGGCAGTCCCACATATGTCTTGTCTGGTTTCCTGGCCAAAATACTGTCTCCATTAGTAGGAACTTCCAAATTCAGCATCAAAGATAGTAAAGATTTTGTGCGCTTCATAAGAAGTCACCACATAGAAGAAAATGAAGCTATGATATCTTTCGATGTGACATCGCTTTTTACGTGCATTCCTATCGACCATGCGGTACTTTTTGCCCACATGGCCTTACAGAATGATACCACCTTGAGTAGCAGAACGCAATTAAACATAGAAGATATTTGTAAAGGTACAGAACTATGCCTCTCAAACACTACCATGATTTTTGGTAATATTGTGTATAAGCAGGTTAACTGTACAGCCATGGGCTCCCCCATTAGCGTGATTATAGCTAATGTAGCTATGGAGGAGCTCGAGGCTAGAATATTTAATGGTCGAGATCTCCCTATGCGCCCATGGAAGAGATAGGTCAATGATACATTCTCAATTATTCAAAAGGGGAGTGAAAATGAAGTGTTGAATTTTTTAAATGGCTTCTCCCCATTCATACAATTTACCTCGGAGGTAGAGGAAGAAGGATTTTTGCCGTTCTTAGATGTATTGGTCTGTAGAGAAGGCCAACAACTAAAAACTAAAGTTTATAGGAAACCGATGTGTAAAGGCCAGTACTCACATTATAATTCTGCCCAGACCAATCATCATAGGAACAGTGTGGTCAGAACGTTAATAGATAGGGCAAAATCGCATTGTAGTACCTCCGAGGATAGTAAAGAAGAATATAAAAGGCATCATGGCAGATCTTACAAAGTGTGGCTACATCTAGAGGATTATACAAAAGTATATTGGAGAAAATCAGAGAAGAGGCGAACCTTTCACTCCAATAGCCACTGCATACATACCCTACTATCCGGGCTTAACTGAGCATATAACTAGGGTACTAAGAAACTATCAGATGCGTTGTGTGTAGATTCCAGGCCAGAAGCTGCACACAATTGTGTCACAAGTAAAAGACCCCATTCAAAAAAGAGAATGCTAGTGGAGTCGTTTATAGTATTAAATGCCCGGATTGTGGGGAATGTTATGTAGGGGAAACAAAGCGCCATCTCAAAGAACGTCTGGGGGAGCACACAATGGCAATAAGAAATGCAGATTATGGCAAGTCCGCCGTGGCCAAGCATTTTTGGGAGAAGCAACACCAGAACCAGATCTCCCCGGACGAAGCTATCATCACTCATCGGGCGCATAGGTTCTGGAACCGCAAGTGGCTCGAGAGTTTGCGGATTAATTCAACAGAGAACATTAATAGAGACAAAGGTTTGCGGATTCATCCCCTCTTTGAGGCTACAATCCTCAGAAGGGATGAACGATTTCGTATGACGCGCTCCCGAGCCGCTTCCGGTCCCAGTACATAGGAGAATAGAACACGTGGCGATAAACACGTGATTTAGACCGTAAACCTGCTGGTACTTAAGATGCACCACAGCACAAGGAAGCTACCGCTGTGGAAGAAGGCAGGAGCCTTCGAAAGCTACGGTCGGTTTTATCGCTTTTAACCCGGTATTTTAATGTATTTTATTCGATGTATATATATATATATATGGAGTTCAAATATGCTAAGCCCTACCCAGAAGAAGGTCATGTGCGCCGGAAAAACCACGTGTAGCCAGTGTCAAAAGCCTGAGTCTCTCACTGTGCAGTGTGTCAGCTGTGCACTTAGCCTAGGGGCATGCTGCGTAAATAATCTCTCAAAATTGTCAGCTTCTAAGAGAAAATCGTACCTGTGCCAAGCGTGCAAAACACCTGTACATAAGAGGGTACCACCAAATAGAAGGGCGAAAGGAAAGGAAACGCAACCTAATAACTCCACTAACATAGATAAAGCGAAGTCTCTTTCGGTAACCAACGCTGGCAACAGTCTTGTCAGTCCTGCAATCTTATACAGCTCACCGAATGCTGTAACTGTCAATGAAATTGAATCTGCATGTGAGGTGCCACCCAGCGTCGAAGATTCTATGTATGGCAACGTACTATTAGCTCGTAAAACAGACGACGTTATGCCGGCAAAAACACCCAGACATAATGAGAATGACAAAATAGCCGCTGAACACAGCCAACCTTCCGTGTCTACACTAATATCTGGAATGAATTTTGATATTGGGATAGAGCCTCCCGTGAATGGGTATTACGATGCTAATGTCAATGGCAATGTTACAGCCTCCATTAAGCCAGGTACGTTTCGAGCGCAACTCTACAGAAATCAATGCAGATGGCGGCATACTAGTGATGGTATTGTGTATGTCAGCCAACATTATAATGAAACCCTGACTGATACTGCATCTAACAGTGGAAATACTATTGTAAGAGTAAATTTAAATGAAGACAACCAAATAAATCACAGCGTGAGTCTAGACTCCCCAAGTGAAGTATCGAACTTGGCTGCTGAACCTTGCCTAGGAACAAAAGAAAAAGCGGAGTACCAACAACCAGATAATACTATATTCCTTCGCCTAGACGACCAAAAACTGGAGCTCATCGCGAACGAAATAAGGCATCTAATAATCAACACTCTAGACACTCAACTAATGTCTCTAGTCAAAGCCAAATTATTAAAACTCTCTGAAGATCACGACAATCAGGGTACGATGGCGAATACCCCTAGGGTCAATTCACACACATCATATCAACCAAGGGTGAGGTCACGTAATGGTCATGATACTAAAGGCACCCAAAACCGTCAACACATGGTTTGGTTTGGTTTGGTTTGGTTTTGGTTTTATTGGCGCATTAGCTACTAAGGCTATAATGCGCCAAGACCATGTCATTTATAAAATAATTTAAACTTTCAGTGACCTAATTAGTTAGGTCACTATGTCAAGAAGTATAAGAAAAATGTAAATTTTATAAACGAGTAAAAATATTTATTGACTTTAAAAATCTAAAAATAGCAGACACATTGTCATTGTCGGATAAAATCTGACTGAGTCTATATGGCTCAGTCAGATGATTAAAAGCGGTAAGACGGATACTGCTAAAAACTGGACATTCGATTAAAATGTGTCTAATTGATAAAACTGTGCCACAAGACTCACACATAGGAGGGTCATCAGCCCTCAATCAACACATGGCGAGTTGTGTTCAATCAGTTCCAGAAGCTAGTGTTATCAACGGTATAAATCCTTCGCTAGAAATTGAAACTCAGAATTGGCAGCATTCTAATCTCTCAGTACCTCATGAGGATAAACTTAGCACAAGCAATTCATGTCATAGAACGGAGAAGTTAAGTCTCACACCTGCATCGAGTGACTGCTGTGTGAATAATATCATTTTTCCCACATTAAATAACCCTAATGCGGTAGGTCCTAAGGCCAGATATCTCTACACAAACCAACCAACTGAGTTTCAGAGAGACCACTTAACTCATATGGGAAAATGCATCGACAGATCCACAACAAATAATCCAGTGGCAAATTGCGTCAATGAAGACGTTACTCAGTGGCCGTATCAAGAAGCTAATACTTCATATACCAGTCTGCCGGATTCCCCGCCAATCCAGAATGCTATACACTGTCTCAGTAGCCTTATGCCGAATAGATTGAATAACAAATCATATGGGAACAGAAATGAAATTTTCTTCAAAAGAAAAGTTGTTCAAAGACCTCCCGTCCCTTCCTACACATCTAGTCGTAGCGGGTACAGCCGAAACAACTCCATCTTGGCAGCTGGTACACAATACCCTACCAATAACAATTATAGTAGATTGTCAGGTGCATCATTCTCCTCTCGAATAAAACCCATGATCACAAGACCCATCCAACAATCTAAAGCAATCTTTGTTTCCCGAGTCGACCCTCAGACTACCCCAGACCAAATTGTGTCTGAATGCCTACGACTCATGAATATAACTGTAAGAGTCACCCTACTGAAGAGGGCAGCCACATATGCATCCTTCAAAATTGAGTGTGACGAAAAAGATATTAATAATGTTGCCGCCACTTCCTTCTGGCCAGTGGGAGCTCTCATCAGACCTTTTTATCACAACGGCCAGCCGAGATTAAATCTACCTCGCTATGTATATCCCAGTAAGCCAACCACAAACTCACAAGTATGACGCCAAAGGAAGGAAACCAGACCATCGCAGAATATATGTACCCCGTCAGTTACACAGGATACTGAACCGCTACCAGATCGCCATTCAGATGTCAATCGAATTTCTACAATAGTCACTACCTGACACATGATACAAAGTAAGACTATACCCCGTAGAAGACCTACTAGAACACAGATAAAACCATTATCCATGGGGAAGATCTTTTATCAGAATGTTAGGAGCATACGAAACAAGTTGGACACATTGGAACAAATGCTCTTGTCACGGTCTGCTGATGTTATCTGTCTTACAGAGACCTGGCTCCAGCCACATCAAGAGTCTCTGGTCGCTGCTGACGCTGCTGGATACAATGCCTACTTGAAATCCAGATCTGTAGCGAGGGGTGGAGGAGTAGCCCTGTTTGTATGTGACATAGCACTTCAAATAATCTCGGTCGCCTACTCAGATTCAGAGTTTTATGAGGCATTACTCGTCACTCTAAAAGTCCACTCAGCACTCTTGGATATAGCAGTCGTTTACATTCCACCTGTTCCTAGTCTAGAAATGATAAACAATGTAGTAGACTGGCTTCTCAACAAATTACATGTGTCAGCCACCCATATAGTATGTGGAGATTTCAACCTTACACCACAGCTCAATAACCTACTGGACACCATGTTAAATAAACTACAGCCATGTTCCATCTCTCTTATCAATGACCAACCTACAAGAGGTGAAAATAGACTTGACCTAATTCTGTCTTCTGGTAAATGTATAATTGATGTACCCCCCGAAATGTTCTTTCCATCCGATCATAGCCCAATTGCAATGCTCATAATGCTACCGTATGTGGACTTCAATGTCAAGGAAAAAATTAAGAGCCAGCTTGTCACTTCGCCAGCCTTTCTGGACCCAAATAAATGCTTATTTGCTGCCAGCTGTATCCCGTGGGAATGTCTACTCAAATGTGATGCCTTATTTGCAACAACTCTCTTAACAAGTTGGATCAACTCTATTACAGAATTTGCGGCTTCCAAAGTAGTAAGGATGTCGTCAAAATCTAAAACTTGGTGGAACTCTAGCCTATCTACATCGTTTAAACTAAAGCAAACTCTGCACAGAAAATGGAAACTGTCTAATGACACACAAGATAGAATTAACTACTCGAGGGCCAGAGCAATATTTAATAGGGAAAAATCTGGAGCAATCAACCGCTACATGAAAGACACACTTGACAGGGGAAAGCAACCTCGTTGCACACATAAAAGGGACACAAATCAGGGGCTTAACAAAGAAGCGTGGATGGACCACAGCAGCAGATTCTCCAGCATATATCATGAGTCTCATGTCAGGGAGTTTGAGTGGGATCAATTAGTTGACAATGAGATAGAGTCTGTTCCTATAACTAAAGAAGCACTAATACAGAGTATTAACTCCCTCAGGCCAACTAACACAGCTGGAGTTGATGGAGTCCCCCACTTCATGGTAAAGTGTCTTAGTCCTTACCTAATTGAACCACTCCAAGCAATTTATACCTCTATCCTTGCTTTCCGAGTTTTCCCTGAGAACTGGAATAAGTACGCTGTAATTCCAATGCCGAAAATTACAAAGCCTAACCTTGTGGAGCACTATAGGCCAATATCTACTGCATCTACCCTGTTAAAAGTACTGGAGAAAGCTCTGTTGCCAAAGTTGTCGAATCAGATACTGGCTGGGCAGCCTCAACAAATTCATTATTCAATGACTGCAAGATCAACAATAACTAACCTCCTCACAGTTCAGGCCACGATACTAAATGCTTTCCAAGCCAGAAAGGAAATCGCAATAATTTATGCCGATATAAAAGCAGCCTTCGATAGTCTGGATGTACATGCCTTACTTCATCTGCTCCAACACGCCTTCCAAATAAAAGGAAATTTGCTGAAGTTCCTACAGGCCCTACTTACTTGTCGGTCCATTTATTACCGCACAGATAATCAGATCCTCCAACGCCAACTCCATGCAGGAGTTCCACAGGGTGGAGTTTTATCAGGACTCCTCTTTACCGCCATGATGATCCCGTTCTGCAACGGTAGGGATGATGTATGCACTTATGCAGATGACATTAAGATCCTAACACCCATCCAACCATCCATGAACAACAGGGCATTGTGTGGGCAGATTAATTATAAGCTTCTGAACTTATTCGTGTACTTGGACAAATTTGGCTTGGCCCTAAATCCGCAGAAGACTGTAATCATGGTGTACTCGCTCAAAAAATCGCCTACGCTCGTACACCCGAAACTTAATGGCAAACCTATCCCAGTTGTTGAGACGCATAGAGATCTGGGAGTAACATTTGATACGAAACTTACGTTCAACTCTCATATTGACCTGATTGTAAAGAAAATGAACTACTTACGTTGGGCAACAAAACAGCACCTCTTGCACGTGAAACAGACTGCAACAACCGCACGATATTTAAGAACCACAGTGTATTCAGCCATTTTGTATGGCGCTGAATTGTGGGCGTCAGCCACCCCTACCCACATTAGGAGAATATATGCGAGTGAATTCTGGCTGCTGAAGTGGGCAAACCATAAGCACCACCTCCCTCAACAGTTAAGGACCACGCAGCTCTCTGAACAGCTTAAACTGCAGCGTTTACCAGACATCATTTCCTGGAAACGATTAATAACTACAATCAAAATGATGACTGGCACGATATCATCACCATGCTTCTGGCAGCTTTGTGAGTGGCACATCCCGCCATCTGCATTGAGAGGCACAAAATTCTTGAGAATGAAGACCAACAGACTGAAGATGGCCGACAGGTTTATACCCGCCAGTGCGTTAGAATCAATTCAGTGCCTAACACATATCGGAATTGACCTACTAAGGCTCATAGAAGACCCGAAATATAGGAAACAAACCGCAGTGTGGCTCGCTGAGGCTACTGTTGCCTAGTAGTTGTGCGAATTTCTGTCAAGAACTGTGTGTACGCAATTGTATATCTCGCACAAGTTGATCAGTGGATGTGATGTTAAGATGAACTTTTGTATTACAATTGCCAGGACTCTAGACAGAAATGTAGTGAAGAGTAATGTAGTTTAAATGTAATCTTTTCGTGTATATTTAACCTTTCTTGTATATTTTAGACATTCTTTTATTCGCATTTTATGATAATCCCCTGGCACTGTCTGCCGTGAAGGGAATTTGTCACTTACCAATGTACACCTATATTTTAAATTTGGTAGGACAAATAAAGATTTATTTATATTTTATGTATTTTATCCTTTTTAGTTGTCAAGTTATTTTAAATATATAGTAGTAAACACAGTTTTCAAAATTCCAGTTTCCGTGTTTTATTTTATTATTGTTTGGTGAGAAACATTTAAAATCACAATATGATGAATGTTATTATTATTAATAATAATTGCTGTCCTTGCTGAATTCTCTGGAACACCGAAGAATAACATTGCTTCCAATGCATGACTCACAAGCGGGACACTCTTCCCCAAGACTGAAGGATTCATGCTGGCCATCCAAGACCAGGTAATCAACACCAGAAACTATAGAAAATACATTGCAAAGGAGCTCGGAATATCAGATGACACATGTCGACGATGCCACCTGGCATCAGAAACGATCCAACACATCACTGCATGGTGTAAGGTGATCACCCAGACTGAGTACACTCATAGACACGACCAGGTAGCCAGGATAATACATCAGAAGCTAGTGAGGAAATACCAGTTGAACAAAGAAAGTGTACCATACTATAAGTACGAACCCCAGGCTGTACTAGAGACCTAAACCCACAATCTGTACTGGGACCGCACCATAATAACAGATAAGACCATTCCGCACAACAGATTGTACATAACCCTTGTGGACAAGATGGAAAAGGCTACCTACCTGATTGACATAGCAGTGGCAAACACTAGCAATGTCCAGAAAACCCATGAGTAAAAAATTAGGACGTACGCGAATCTGAGAGATGTGGCATATGCAAGAAGTATCAACCATCCCGATCATTGTGTCAACCACTGGTATGGTACCAAAGACTACATAGCCGCCTAGCAGCAATAGATCTCCTAGAGAACACCTACAAAGAAGTCCAGAAAGTCGCAATCCTGAACACCTGGAGGATAGTCAGAGATTTCCTTGGCCAACAGTAACACCAGACATTAGAACACCCAGTGTTCTAATGTCTGGTGTTACTGTTGGTAGTAGTACCCGTCACAGAGTGGAATCCCCCAATCAGGGAGGAATAATATAAGAGCAATAATAATAATAATAAGAGAACTTGCTAGTCTCTGTACTCACCAGTGAGGATGTAAGACACAAAGTTAGCTGAAACACATAAATTAAATTTGCAGTGTGTTTCTGCCCTGTCCCATAAGAAATAGCAATTTTACTAGCAGTTCGTTCAACATTAACACATGTTTATATTACTTTCTTTTTTCTTATTTTGAAATCTAGAACATATCACAGAATTCTTTTCACATACTTTTGAAACAACTTGTGTTTATATATATATTTATTGAATTAACTTTGAATCAGATGACATAACAGGGCTGACAGTAGAGGAACCAGTAGCAGGAAGTGATCACGGAGTTCTACGGTGGATGATGACGAGAGAGGTAGCAGAAGTAAAAGGCAAAGGAATGGGTTTTAATTTCAGAAAAGGAAATTATGATGCCTTAAGGTACTACATGGCCTCTATTAACTGGGTAGATATCGTGCAGAGAATGAATACAATTGAACTGTGGTACGCTTTTAAAACATTAATCACAGATGCCTTGAATGCGTATATACCATTAAAAAAATACTCCACGAGAAGGGTTCCAAGTTGGATGAATAGTGAAGTTGCCGCATTACTTGAGCAGAAAAAGGTGGCATGGAAAGGTTACAGAGCAATAAAAAGTACTGAAGCCTATAACAGCTACAAGGTGATGTGTAATAGAGCCACAGAAAAGGTTTGACAGGCAAAGGCAGTTTATGAGAAATCACTAGCAAACAGAGCAAAGAGGGGGGATAAAGAATTCTTCACATATATAAATGCCAAGAAGAGCAGGACAAACCAGATCGGACCTTTACGTAAGGGAAAGGGGATAGTAATAAATACAGTAGCTGCCATTGCAAATGAACTCAACAGTTATTTTGCATCGATATTTACAAATGAAAAACGTTTTGTGGCAATGGGAAATTGTGGGAGCGAAGTTAAAAAATATGTAATTAATGATATTGAAATTTCGCAAGATTATTTAATGAAAAAAATTTCGAGCCTACAGACCAGTAAGGCTCCTGGAGTTGATGGAATATACCCTATAATCTTAAGAGAGGCGGCAAGCGAGTGCATTGAACCATTGAGGCTAATTATGCGAGCATCACTAGACTCTGGGGAGATTCCCTTGGATTGGAAAAGTGCAAATGTATCTCCCATACATAAGGGTGGCTCTAAAAGTGAAGTTGGAAATTATTGACCTGTCAGTCTGACTTCAGTAGTAGGGAAAATCATGGAGGCAATGATCAAGGGTGGAATTCAGGATCATTTGGATCGAATTGAAATTCTCAAGGATACTCAGCATGGTTTTGTAAAGGGAAAATCATGTTTAACAAATCTGGTTCGCTATTTCCCTAAATCCACTCACGAGCTGGATTTAGGGAATAATTTCGACATTGTTTATTTAGATTTCAGCAAAGCGTTTGACTCAGTCCCACATGAGCGGTTGCTTTATAAGCTGTAACAGGTTGGAATCACTGGGAAAATCCTTAGATGGATAGAAGGATGGCTTCAGGGCAGGAGGCAGAGGGTTGTGATAAATGGCTATTCCTCAGATTGGGTTGATGTAAGAAGTGGGGTTTCCCAAGGATCAGTATTAGGACCACTGTTGTTTTTAATTTTCATAAACGACATTGATGAAGGGATAGAGGGCCTGATGTCTAAATTTGCAGATGATGTTAAAATTGGTAGAGTAGTTAATGATCACTGTCAAGCTGAGCTTTTTCAGAGAGACCTAGATAGACTTCAAGAATGGTCAGAAAAATGGCAGCTGTGCTTTAATCCAACAAAGTGTAAGGTATTACACCTGGGAAACAGTAATCCCAAAAAAACTTATTCACTTGGTGGAGTTCAACTAAACCCAGTACTGGAGGAAAGTGACTTGGGTGTTACGATACGGTCAGACACGAAATTCTCTGAGCATTGTAAACAGGTTGCAAGGAAGGCCCATGGTGTCCTATCGATGATCTATCGAACTTTTGCAAGTAGAGATAGGGACGTGATAATCCCATTATATAAAGCTTATGTTAGACCACACTTGGAATACTGTGTTCAAGTATGGAGACCGCACCTAAAGAAAGACATCGAGCTTCTTGAAAGGGTGCAAAGAAGTGTAACTCGCCTGGTGAGATCGGCAAAAGGGCATCCTTATGAAGAAAGACTTGGAATATGTGGGTTGCAGAGTTTGGAAACTAGACACCTTAGAGGAGATTTGATTGAGGTGTTTGAGGCTCTGAGAGGCATCAGTAAAATGAATGAGGACAAAAGTTTCAAGATTATAAATGATGCTAGAACTAGGGGACATAAATTCAAGTTACGGGGGGAAATGTTTAGATTGGACTGCAGGAAGTTTTATTTTAGCCAGCGAGTTATAAATTACTGGAATAAGTTACCTTCATGGGTGGTAGAGGCCGACAGTTTGGGGAAATTCAAAGGTCATCTGGATAGTACTTTCGGGTAAGGGAAGCGCATAGGATGATAGGTTTAATTTCCTTTTTATTTATATTTTATTTTATTTTTTTATTTATTAATTATTATTATTTAGTTATTTATTTTATTTATTTATTTTTTTTTTTGTTTTTATCATTGTTTTGTTCGGATTTTTTTTTTTTTTTTTTTTTTTTTTTGGCTGGTGCAGCATAAGCCATAGGCTTTCTTGCACCATGCGGCCGTTACTAATACTAATACTAATTATACTGAATTCATATTTTGTGTTTATTTCTTCATTTATATGTTTATACTGTAAACAATTAGGGGGGATATATATGTTCCCCTGTAGCAACCCTTAGAGCAAAGGGAGGGATGATACAAATTAAATTCCTCTCTTCAACTAGTATTTGGTTTCTTTCCTGATTATATGCAGAATTCTACACTGAGCAAAATAGAATAGCACTTGCAGAATTCAGCTTCCACCTCATCATTGCAGCCTTTGCAATCTCTACATACTCTACGCATATATTAACTTTATAACTTTATATAATTTGGTCTTAAAAACATCTCAAAACTTAGATTGATGACGGGACTCAACCTGAAATCCAGAAACATTGTCAATTGTTAAGTGGTTATATTGTGTGAGAGAACTGCTTACTAATTCTCTTACTAATTGTAAAATGTAACTGTTTGTACATAAAAAATTCACTTGATAACAATTTGTATAATTTAATTAGTGCTATTCATATGTCACATTAACAACTATAATTAAATATTAGTATTATTAGTGGCAAAGTGATGCAAGGAAGCCAGCTTGTACAGTATCAGTCATGAAAAAAAAAATAAATAAAATATACTCACTTTGTTTTTTCATTTCATCTCTTCTAATAACATAATTTGTCCAATATTTTTATTTCATTATTATTTTTTATTTTAACAAATTCCCTTTATTAAGTAAAAGGTTAAACTAGAAAAATGCAAAAAACAATATTATATACAAGGGAATCAACGGCAATGTGCTAGATCATTCGCTGATGAACTCCCCAGCAGCTCTAATACCTTGCAGTGCCCGCAATGCCAAGATTTTTAAGTCAGAAACCATCAATCCCATACAAAGGAGCAAGGACACAGAAGACTTGCACCAAACTCCTCTGTATGAGATTGTAACTGCCGATGCAATAGGCCTGATAAGATTTTCCACTTCTATTAACCTTTTGAGACTCATGTTTTTATTGTAATAGTCAGATTTTATGCGATGAATGTGCTCAAGGTCCAGACTGGTCCCTACAATCTGGACATCCAAAAGATAGAAGGAGCGATCCCAAGCACGAAGGAGGTCTGGTTTCCTGATACCCCTCATCAGTTGGAAACCGAGGTTCCTTTCTAAAATCCCAGCCCCTCTAGCATAACCAATTTTCTACCAGGTTTACTATAACATCATGTCTTTTAACTCTAACACAGTGTGTTCTATGACACCTTTAGCATTAGCATTAGTAGAGGCATATGATGCAAGAAAGCAAGCTTATGCACCATCAGCCAAAAAAAAAAAAAAAAAAAAAAACTTCCACTTCACCCCTCCTTTCGTTCAAAATAACTGTCCAGCTGAGCCTTAAATTTATTTAGGCTATCAACTTCCACAACAAGGGATGGAAGTCTGTTCCACCAACCAACTATCCGCTGGCTAAACGCAAATTTCCGCACATCTATCCTACATCTGTCTCTCCTCAATTTGAATTTATGCCCTCTCAGGTGATTATTCTGAGCAAGAGAAAGAATTCCATCAGCATTGAGCATGCTCAAACGATTCAAGGCTTTATACACCTCTGTCAAATCACCTTGCCGGTGCCTAGTCTCCAGACACTGTAATTTACAAAACTTAAGCCTTTCTTCATAAGAGCAACTCTTTGTTCCATTCACTAATCTTGTTGCACTTCTCTGTACTCGTTCCAGCAGCTTTACATCCTTCTTGAAATGAGGCCTCCAGACCTGTATACGGTACTCAAGGTGTGGCCTGACCATTGCCTTAATACAAGGGAATAATCACCTCCTTATCCCTGCTAGAAAAATTCCTGTATATCATTGACAAGACATTGTGAGCTATTCTTGCAGCCCATCTGCACTGCTCAGAGAACTTCATATCTGCCTGCATAATTACCCCCAGGTTCTTTTCATTCTCTACCATTGTCAGTAGTACCACAGAGTTCATACGTTGTTCTGGGGTTCCTGTTTCCCATATGTAGTACTTTACATTTGTCAATGTTAAACTTCATTTGCCACCTCTCAGCCCATCTGCTCAACCTTTCGAGATCCTGTTGCAGCAGCATATTCTTAATGCATGAAGAATCACTACTGATAATCAAATCAACATTATTACTCCCTCTAGTTGCCTCCCGAACATGCTGATGTAAAAAACAATCATTAGCATTAGCATTAGCATTAGTAGAGGCATTTGATGCAAGAAAGCAAGCTTATGCAGCATCAGCCAAAGAAAAAAAAAAAAAAACCATTTCCACTTCACCCCTCTGTTCGTTCCAAATACCTGTCCAGCTGAGCCTTAAACTTATTTAGGCTATCAACTTCCATGACAAGGGATGGAAGTCTGTTCCACCAACCAACCACCCGCTGGCTAAAGGCAAATTTCCGCACGTCTATCCTACATCTGTCTTTCCTCAATTTGAATTTATGCCCTCTCAGGTGATTATTCTGAGCGAGAGGAAGAATCCCATCAGCATTGGGCATGCTCAAACCATTCAAGGCTTTATACACCTCTATCAGATCACCTCGCTGGTGCCTAGTCTCCAGACACTGTAATTTGCAAAACTTAAGCCTTTCTACGTAAGAGCACCCCTTTGTTCCATTCACTAATCTTGTTGCCCTTCTCTGTACTCGTTCCAGCAGCTCTACATCCTTCTTGAAATGAGGCCTCCAGACATGTATACAGTACTCTAGGTGTGGCCTGACCATTGCCTTATACAAGGGAATAATCACCTCCTTATCCCTGCTAGAAAAATTCCTATATATCATTGACAATACACAATGAGCTACTCTTGCAGCCCGTCTGCACTGCTCAGAGAACTTCATATCTGCCTGCACAACCACCCCCAGGTCCCTTTCATTCTCTACCACTGTCAGTGTAGTACCACAGAGTTGATACGTTGCTCTGGGGTTGCTGTTTCCCATGTGTAGTACTTTACATTTGTCAATGTTAAACTTCATTTGCCACCTCTCAGCCCATCTGCTCAACCTTTCCAGATCTTGTTGCAGCAGCAGCATAGTGTCAGTAGTGTCCTTGACAACCCTGCCTACCTTTGTATCGTCTGCAAACTTCGACATTAAGCTTGATATACCCCAATCAATATTATTTATGAACACAGAAAACAATAATGGACCCAACACTGAGCTCTGAGGGACTCCACTAATAACATTAGTCCACGACGAGCAGTGTCCATTGATTACCACTCTCTGTCTTCTCCCCCTCAGCCACCCCTTTATCCACAGCAGCAATTTGCCTCCTATGCCACACTGCTCCAATTTGTGCAGCAGTCTTCCATGTGCAACAGTATCAAAAGCCTTTCTAAGATCCAAGTATATAATATCAAAGTTATTCCCTGCATACAGTTCCTTTGTGACTGCATCATAGAATCCAATCAAATTGGTCAGGCAAGACTTCCCCTTAACAAAACCATGCTGTGTCCGAGCTATAGCTGAAGTCTTGTCTAAATGATCCTGCAGTGCTTCTTTAACTAGTGCCTCCATTAATTTTCCTGGAACAGAAGTTAAACTCACAGGTCTATAATTGCTTGTGTCAGCCTTTGATCCTCCTTTGTGAATTGGGGTGACATTTGCACATCTCCAGTCTGTGGGTACCTCCCCTGAGTCCAAGGAAGCTCTCATAATTATGGCTAAGGGTTTGCTTACTTCCTTTGCTGCCTCCTTTAATATAACTGGATAGATCCCATCCACCCTGGGTGCCTTTCTTGTGTTTATCTTCAACAATTTCTCCTCCACTTTACTCTCAGTTATTACAAGATTCTCTAGCTTACTGCTAGAGTTGAATACACCTCTGGCTTTCCCCTCGCTAAATAACTCCTCATGTGTGAATGTCGATGCAAAATATTCATTTAGTTTGTTAGCTACCTGAGCAGGATCATCAACAGTTGACCGATCGATATCAAGTGGACCAATCTGATTCATCCCCTTCCTTCTAGAGTTTACATAAGTAAAGAACTCTTTGCTGTTTTTCTTTGCATCCCTTGCCAAAGATTTCTCGTAATCTGCCTTCGCCTGCCTAACCTCCTTTGTAACTTGGTTACAGATCAACTTATATCTATCATAGGCTTCTGTGTCATGTGTTAATTTGTATGCATCCCATGCATGTTTCTTCTCTGCCATATGCCTCATCAGTTCATCTGACATCCATTTAGGCTAGGCGCCTCCATAGCCAGGTGGGAAGGAGCAGCAGTGCGTAGCACACGCTTCTTGATTAGACCGGGGTTCGAGCCCCTCACCACCAAATACGGAGGATGCGGAAAGGTCAGGGAATGACCACCGCATATCCCGGAGCAATATGGCCTTAGTTGCTAATGCTCCTAAAAACCAAATAACAAACAAACCATTTAGGCCTAAACCTTGGTCAGGCAAGGTTTAGGCCTAAATGGATGGAACAATATTTCTTAGTTGGTATGTAAAGCCTAGTAGCTTCCAAGATAAGTTCTTTGAATGCTTCCCATTTTGCATTTGCTGTTGGTAACATTGTCAGTTGGTCCCACTGTATAGAATTTAAATACTGTCTCAGTCCAATAAATCATCCAATAAATCCACAAAAGCCTTGCTAGTGTGTGAGTGACCAACCTACAAATTCCAGTCAATATCTGGGAAATTAAAATCCCCCATTATAAGACTCTCTGATTTACTGGCCCCTGTACAGTTTCTTATTATTCTCATCAGAGTCATTAGGCCTATAGCACACTCCCCACTCTCAATTTTGATCTCCCTATGCTTATGTCACACCAAACTGACTCGACACTGCACTGTCCAGCGATGTCGACTGGCTTCACTTCCTTGGATTTTATGTGTTTCTTAACTAATAGCATAATCCCTCATCCCTTCCTATCCTGTCTATCCTTTCTGTTGATGTTGTACTCCCCAAATTCCAGTTCTGCATTCCTTATATCTGTGTGACACCACGTCTCTGATATCCCAACAATATCCGCCTTTGATGCTTTGAGCAATACCTCAAATTCATCAAATTTATTTACCAAACTCCTAGCATTGGTGTACACGCAAGTATACATGCACCTGTTCCTGTTCTTGGTCTAACACAACCCATGTGTTTACTTGTACCGCAATGAGTCCCAGTAGTCTCTGAAATATTCTGTATCTTTTTTTCCAGGCTTCTGCTCATTCCAATAGAAGCAGTGCAAGAATCACTTTCACCTCTGCCAGTGGTTACTGTTAATCTATTAGTCCTTGTATCCCCCCCCCAAGCTAGTAGTTTTCCGACCCACCTAACACTGCCTCGATAATATCAGCAAATATTCTTGTACCCTTTCTATTTAAGTGTATCCCATCCCTGTAGAAGCAGTCTCTCCTGTTATGTGGGTGAGCAACTTGAACATATTACATCCAGCTCTGCATTGCCTATCCGTACTATGTCCTCTTGATGTTCTAGAGAGGGTAGGAAGGGCATTGATCCTAGTTTTCACTAGGTCAACAAAAGCATGGTCGGATAGCAATTTGGTTTCACCCATCGGTGTTGTGAGAACGAACTTGGTTAGAATTTTTGAAACAACAGCCATCATAGGAGCTATGCAGGAGATCCCTCCATCTCTTCTTTATGGATGCTTTAGAATCTATATATATATTTCCATCCTTTAACAAATTCTTAGTTGAGCTCAGTTCTTTCTTTATGGATGGCCTTTCAATCAAGTAGGGTAATAAATAAGAAGCAAAGCCCAGTTGCTTCTCTAATCTTTCTTTCTTCAGTAAGGGAATAAATAATCATAGTGATGGGATACCTAGCCCCTCCCATCCACAATGTCAGCATAAAAGTATGTATTTACCATGTCATTTGTCAATCTAAGTCATTTCTTAATAGCAAGTCTAACCCGGGTATCCCAGGCATTAAGCCTGGAAGCCATAACCCTCCCCAGCACTAAACAATGATAAAACCTAGGCAAAACAAAAATCCCTGTTAAAACCCCCAGCAGAGGCTGGGGGTTTTAACAGGGATTTTTGAAGCCATCCCAGCAGATCACCCAGTTGGATAAGATTTACCAGAGACATCAAAGGCTATTCTCAGATAATTCCAGGTCCAATTAATATCAACCGAAGGTAACCTGGTTTCGCCTATTAGGAAGTTCTTGGGCTCTACTTTGACCTTCTTCTGCCTACCCGAGGCCATGCAAGATAGTGTCCAACTCTTCTTAACATTGATTCTAAGATCCCTGGCACTGAAGAAATTATTCGCCTGATCTAAAAGGAGCTGACAGGTTGAGGTCATAAGGGAACGCCAAAGCATTTGCATTATATTGTCCAAGTTTAAAACCAATATATGAGGGAATTTACAAAACAATTGGTGTAAAACCAAATTAAAAATGAAAGGTGACAAAAGATCACCTTGTCGCACTTATTAGTTGGACATAGCTTCAGGCAAACACCTCTGAACCTCATCAAGGTAACACAGGAGCAGTGAAATTTAAAAATATAATTAATAAAAGTTGCAGGCAAATGTCACCTCTGCAGTGCCTCAATAATATCGTGAAAAAACAAAAGACACTATCAAATGCTTTACATAAATCAATAGAGGCTAAATGGAGAGTCTTGAGCTCTTTCTTGCAATGTTGATCAATACTGTAAAATAATTGTATTTTCGGCAACTCCTCCATCAATTGGAAGAAAGGCTTTTTGTCTGTTATCCAACTTCATCATAGATGACAGTCTGCTTGCAAGGATCTTGTGATATGTTCCCAATATAACAGAAGACAGTTATTGGTCTGAATTCAGATGGTAATTTCGAATTGACCTTCTTTGGAATAAATATAGTATATGCATCATACAAACACTGGGGAATAAAATCGACCCATAAAAATATGTGCATAAGGTAAATTAAAAGTTTTTCTGGAGTGGAGCTTAACTGCGTCAGAGTCACTCCATCAGGACCAGGACTAGATGATAACGCTGGAAAAACAGATCTTAATTCAGCAATAGTAATAGCTTTATAAAGATTTTCCCTTATCACTGGATCTTCATCTCCATAGCCTGCTGGAATATATAATTTTCTTATTCTAAATTATCCCTACAAAAGATGTCTTTCCAAAATTTGAGAAACACTGAAGATTCAACTACTTCTTCAGACATCTTCACTGGATCCAAAATATTATGAGCACATCTTTTTCAATTTTTGTGGTAAAAACATTGAGTTTCTGCATACTCCCTTTTCCTCAGATGACCTCTACTTAAATTGAATGGATCAATTGGAGTTTTAACAATAGGTCGAGTTTGAGGAGGCGATATCCCAACAATACTAGATTTAATATAATTATTCAGTTCATCAACATTCAACCTGTAGTCTACAGCTTCAGCCAGAAAGCATTTAGCTTTTTGATGGTCATAAGTCAAACAGGAATCTCAGCTATAGAAGCCAGCATTTTATCGTGTAATAGCTCCTTGGTTATTGCAGATGGAATACTTTCCCCAAGTTTCCTCAGAACCTAATCCTTGTAATAGTGACCTATCAAACAGACCATGGATTACCCCACCCTCTGGTGGAGTAGTCCATCGTCTGTTTGATACCTCTTCAGAGTCATCCTCAAAGTGAACCATGGCCCATTGGAGGTATGCTCAGTAGGTTGGATAGAATTTCCCATAGACAAGGGTTCTCATTGGGATATCAGACTGTCTAAGATTTTGGAATAGGATACAAGCTTCCACCTACCTCTAATCACATCCAGTGCTTTAAGCTTATTCAGAGGTTATTCAAATTACCCACTTCCATAACACAAGGTGGAGGCTTGTTTCAACAGTCACTCTAGCTGAAGGGAAATTTCTGCACATCTATTCTGCAACTATCCTTTTCCAATTTAAATTTGTTTCTTTGTGTAGAGAGTCATCTGAGAAAAAATAAGACTTAGTTTACCAGCATTTAGTTTACTCAACGCATATAAAGCAGGTACTTTATATGGTTTGAATTAAAATTGGTGAGAATACCCTTTTTGTCTCCCCAGCTCTTCTGTCTCCAGCTAATCTCTTGCTCTTCTGTGCACCTATTCCAACATATCTACATCTTTACTAAAATGAGGTCTCTGAACTTGTATGAAGTACAGTACTCAAAATGCAGCCTAATCATTACTTAATAACAATAGGATTATCACTTTTCCATTCCTGCTGGAAAATTTCCAGTATATTATTAGCAGAACCATGAGCTGTCTTAAGTCCTAGAAGCCTATCTATAAACTGTTCAGAGTATTTTATATTGGACTGTATAAGTCCCCCAGGTCTTTTCATTCACAAGTAACTTCAGTTTGGTGCAATCCAAATGGTGTATCTATTTAAGAGACAACAAATGATATATAGAGTGTTCAAAAAAGAATATTTCTTAAACTTACATTTGGATTGAAATTGAGACCAATTTTTTTTGTTTCAGGTTCAAAATAAATAACAGTACACAGAAGCATTTTAGCAATAGAATCTTCAACACCAACTGCCCATTTTTTATAGATATTTGTTTCATACCTACAAGTAAAAAAGAGAAATAGAAGTGTGTAATTCACTACTGGCAACATTCCAATTCATAATTAAATAGCTAAAAAAATGTCGCAACAGTTATAAATGTGAGAGTTAATTTTAGACAACTATAAAAGGGGGATTTTAAATAACTAGAGAACAATTATAGAAATATAGAAGAGCTGTATAAATATTTTTCAATATCTGTTATTTTCTTAAAGGTTAATGAGAAAATCACTAGACTACAGAGGCCTTAAGGTAAACTGCAGCCATTATCAATCCACTGCAGGATGGAAGCCTCCTCAATAATTCATGTTGAGGGAAATGGACCATAATCTGCCACATCAGTCCATTGCAGGTTGGCAGATCGACTGTATTTAGCAGACAGAGGCTTGAACTCTGGTCTACTCAAAGAGCATATGCTACTGCACTTCCACTCTTGACCACTTAGTTATAGAGGCCTTCCATTAACATTACATACTAGTTATTCATGACCTGCAGAACTTGCTTTTGAATATCAGTATTTAAATTCACTTCAAGTTGTATTTGCACTAATATCTGAAAACACGTGACAATACAAACATAATGTCTGATCACATTTTATAAAAACAATTAAACAAAATCATAAGTAAATGCACTCATCTTTTAAAAAACTTCTCTTGATCTTTGATACTCAATGATTTTGAAAATTGTGTTTTTAATGAAAAAAGAACTTCTGTAAAAAACTTCAAAATCAATACATAAAAATTAGCACAGTCCCAACCTTGTTCAGCAAACACAGGCATGCCAAGAATAAAGGCTAACCATTTTTATGTGAAAGAATTTAGAAAAGTTGTGATATTAGTTATTTGGGATATAAGTATGCTCTCAAATATGTCAATCTCTTTTTGCCTCAATCATTTTGTTATTCAATGAAGGGAATGCCAGAAATTTATCAAACTCTAACAGGGAGCTAAGTGATTTTGTAATAAATGAGAGCAAAGTGGAGAGAAATTGTTGAAGTTAAACATAAAAAAGGCACCTGGGGGTGGACGGGATCTATTCAGTTATATTAAAGAAGGCAGCAAAGGAAGTAAGCAAACCCATAGCCATAATTATTAGAGCTTCCTTGGACTCAGGGGAGGTCCCCACGGACTGGAGGTGTGCAAATGTATTACCAAATCAAAAAGAGGGTTCAAAAGGTGACATAAGTAACTATAGACCTGTTAGTTTAACTTGTGTTCTGGGGAAAATAATGGAGTCAATGGTTAAAGAAGCATTGCAGGATCTACTAGAGTAATAGTTAAGACACAGCATGAGTTTGTTAAAGGATGGTATTGTCTGACCAATTTGATTGGATACTATGATGTGGTCACAAAGGAACTGGATACAAAAAATAATTTTGATATCATATACTTGGATTTCAGGAAAGCTTTTGATACTGTTGATACATGGAAGACTGCTGTACAAATTCGAGCAGTATGGCATTAAGGGTAAGTTGCTACATTGGATAAAGCGGTGGTTGAGTGGAAGAGACAGAGAGTGGTAATCGATGGACACTGCTCTTCGTGGACGAATGTTATTAGTGAATTTCCCCAAGGTGGGCCAATTGTTGTTTTGTGTATTCATCAATGATATTGATGAAGGTATATCACGCTTAATGTCCAAGTTTGCAGATGATACAAAGGTTGGCAAGGTTGTTAATGACAATAAAGACAGTATGCTACTCCAACTGGATCTAGATAAGTTGGGCGAATGGGCTGAGAAGTGGCAATTGAAGTTTAACATTGACTAATGCAAAGTACTGTGTCTGGGTAGCAATAATATAAGAGAAACATACCAACTGTGTGGTACTACACTCAGGGAAGTGGAAAGTTTTTTTTGAATATCAGTATTTAAACTCACTTCAAGTTGTATTTGCACTAATATCTGAAAACACGTGACAATACAAATATAATGTCTGATCACATTTTATAAAAATAATTAAACAAAATCATAAATAAATGCATTCATCTTTTAAAAAACTTCTCTTGATCTTTGATGCTCAATGTACTGCATATAGGTAGCAATAACCTAAGAGAAACATAACAACTGTGTTGTACTACACTCAGGGAAGTGGAAAGTGAAAAAACACTGGGGTAATTGTGCAGTCAGATGCGACGTTTGCTGAGCAGTGCCGACGGGCTGCCAGGGCAGTCATGGAGTTTTGTCAATGATATATAAGAATTTTGCTAGCAGAGACAGGGAGGTGATTATCCTGTTGTACATGGCAATGGTCAGGCCACACCTTGAGTAATGAGTACAGGTATGGATGCCTCATTTTAGGATGGATGTAGAATTTCTAGAACGAGTACAAAGAAGGGTGAGAAGATTGGTGAGGGGGAACAAACGGGTGCGCTTACCAAGAAAGGTTTAAGTTCTGCAAATTGCAGTGCCTGGAGAGTAGGCACATGTGAGGTGATCTGATTGAAGTGTATAAGGCTTTGATTGGGTTGAGCAAGCTGAATACTGATGGGATTCTTCCTCTTGCTCAGATTAAGAACCTGTTGGGGCATAAATTTAAGTTGAGGAAAGACAGTTGTAGAATAGATGTGTGGAAATTTTCCTTTAGCCAGCAGGTAGTTGATTGGTAGAACAGACTTCTGTCCTTTGTTGTAGAAGTTGATAGCCTAAATAAATTTAAGGCTGAGCTGGACAGCCATATAGAACGAATGGAGGTTTTTTTTTTTTTTTTTTTTTTGGCTGATGCTGCATATGCTTGCTTTCTTGCATCGTATACCTACGCTAATGCTAATATGCTGCGACAGCTCATGGGGATTCATCAATGATATACAGTAACTTTGCTAGCAGGAATAAGGAGGTGATTATCCCTTTGTATAAGGCCAAGATTAGACCACACCTTGTGTACTGTATACAGGTCTGGATGCCTCACTTTAGGAAGGATGTTGGTTTGCTGGAATGGATGTAGAGAAGGGCAACCAGACTTGTGAAGGGAACGAAAGGGTGCTCTTACCTAGAAAGACTTCAGTTCTGCAAATTGCAGCATCTTGAGACTAGGCACCTGTGGGGAGGTCTGATTGAGGTGTTTAAAGCTTTGAATGGATTGAGTATGCTAAATGTTAATAGCATTCTTCCACTTGCAGAGACTACATACATGAGGGGCATAAATTCAAGTTGAAGAAAGATGGTTGCAGAATAGATGTGAGGCCATTTGCTTTTAGCCAGCGGGTGGTTGATCGTTGGAACAGGCTTCCATTCTGTTGTTGTGGAAGTGAATGGGTTGAATAAATTCAAGGCAGAACTAGACAAATTCTTAGAGGGTATGGATGGGTGAACTGTGTCGGAGTTTTTTTTGGCTGATGCTATATATGCTTGATTTTTGTATCACATGCCATGACTACTACTACTAATTAATTAAATATCTGGTTCTATTCCACCTGTCCTTTTAGCACAACAGATTTTCCATTTTACTGACAATTAGCATTAGTAGAGGCATACTAATGCTAATTGTCAGCATTAATAGAGGTACACGATGCAAGAAAGCAAGCTTATGCAGCATCAGCCAAAAAAAACCCCTCCATTCATTCCAAATGCCTGTCCAGCTCAGCCTTAAATTTACATCAACAAAAGATGGAAGTCTGTTCCAACAATCAACTACCCGCTGGCTAAAGGCAAATTTCTGCACATCTATTCTATAACTGTCTCTCCTCAATTGAATCTGTGTCCCCTCAGGTTCTTAATCTGAGCAAGAGGAAGAATCCAATCAGCATTCAGCTTGCCCAAGCCATTCAAGACCTTATACACCTTAATCAGATCACCTCGCAGGTGCCTACTCTCCAGGTGCTGCAATTTGCAGAACTTAAGCCTTCCTTGGTAAGAGCACCCCTTTGTTCCCCTCACCAATCTTGTTGCCCTTCTTTGTTCTAGCAACTCTACATCCTTCCTAAAATGAGGCCTCCATACCTGTACACAGTACTCTAGGTGTGGTCTGACAGTTGCCCTGTATTAAGTCACCAACTATAGCTACTTCCGGTGAAACCAAAGATCTCTACTGCAAAGACTATCAATATTGGATCATGGGCTGCAGCATTCACTGGACTGCTGAGATCATCAACAATTGTTGACAGATTCAGCTTTGTACTTACCATAGGTTTATCTATCCCCTGCAAATTTATAAACATTCCATATATTTTTATTCTCTGCCAATGATCTCATCAGTTCATCTGACATATATTTAGATGAATGGCATCCATTAAGAGAAAATTGAATTATATCTCTTAGTATAAAAACCTTAGTAGCTCCAATATTTACTTCCCTGAACGTTTTCTGTTAATGTTTGCAAGAGAAAAGGACCATCAGTTGGTCCCACTGAGGGGAAAATTAAAAATCATCTGCAACCATAACATTTTTGCCTTTATCAAAGCAAAATCCCTTTTACCCTTGACAGTAGTTATATCTTTAAGTGGATTCCATATCAAAACTCTGATTGCTACCTAATGTATGAAAAGTCACTGCTGATAATCAAATCAACAACATTTCTTTCTCTTTTTGCCAGGAATTTTAACATGCTGGTGTAGGAAAGAATAATTCAATAAATCCAGAAAAGTCTTTGGTACTGTGAGAAGGACCAACCCACAAGTTCCAGTCAATATATGGAAAGTTAAAATTGTCCATTATAAAACATACTGATTTACTGACCTGCTCTATTTATCTGTATATATGCAGTTGTTTGTTATACCCATTAGAGTAACACACTCTTACTCATTTTTCTTTTCCCATTGCACATCAGACTGACTCAACATTGCACTGGCCACCCATATCAACTGATTCCCTTAATTTCAAAGTGCTTTGTAACCAAGCTCATAAACACATTAATCAGCTAGATATGAATGATTTAACTACTGATGGTCCTGCTCTGGTTACTGGAAAAACTGCACAGATATTTTGCATCTATATTCACATGTGGAGATCTTTTTAGATATGGTGATGCCAGAAGTATATCAAATTCTAAGGAACTAAACAATTTTGTGAGGAAACTGAGAGGAAAGTAGAAGAGAAATTGTTGAAGCTAAATTTAAATAAGGAAGGCACTTGGGATTGATGGGAATTATCAAATTATATTATGGGAGGTAGCAAAAGAGATAAGCAAACCTTTATTATTATTATTATTATTATTATTATTATTATTAGCCACATGGTGCAAGGAAGCCTGAGGCTTATGCTGCACTAGCAAAAAAAAAAAAAAAAAAAAAAAAAAAAAAATCCTGCATTACTCTGAGAGAGAGAGAGAGAGAGAGAGAGAGAGAGAGAGAGAGAGAGAGAGAGAGAGAGAGAGAGAGAGAGAGAGAGAGTCAGTCAGAAGCAGAAGAGAATCACCAAGAAAAGAATAATGATATCCAGCTCGGGACCCTGGGTTTGCTAAGCCCATACTCACCAGATGTGAGCCCCTTGGGTAGAGAAACTACTAATAAATAATCTTCTGATATTTCAATATCATTGATTTCTTGCCTTCCAGCTTCACTCACACAGTTTCTCCTAATCACAAAAAGTATTTTATACATAAATATCAATGCAGAGTACCTGTTCAATTTATCTGCAACACCATCTGGGTTATCAAAGCCTATCCTACAACAATTACACAAAGGTACAGTCTGATTCACTCTTCTCTTCTTTCATTCATATACATGAAAAACTTCTTGTCACCACTCTTTACTCTCTTAGCCAGTAATTTCTCATATTACTCTGCATTTGCTAGCCTAACCTTTTCTGTGGTACTATATCAGATCAATTAATATATGCTTCAGCACATTTTATCACTCAGTTAACTTTTCTGTTACATCATCTTCTGCTCTATTAAACTGGCTAGTTCATTATTCATCCATCTCAGAACCTTCCTAGTGTTGTATTTTCTTAATGGTATGTATGCATTCAAGGCTTCTGTGACTATAGCTTTAAAAGTATTCCATAATTGTAATATAGCATTAGCATTAGCATTAGTAGAGGCATTTGATGCAAGAAAGCAAGCTTATGCAGCATCAGCCAAAAAAAAAAAAAAAAAAAAAAAACCCACTTCCACTTCACCCCTCTGTTCGTTCAAAATACCTGTCCAGCTGAGCCTTAAACTTATTTAGGCTATCAACCTCCACCACAAGGGATGGAAGTCTGTTCCACCAACCAACCACCCGCTGGCTAAAGGCAAATTTCCGCACGTCTATCCTACATCTGTCTTTCCTCAATTTGAATTTATGCCCTCTCAGGTGATTTTTCTGAGCTAGAGGAAGAATCCCATCAGCATTGAGCATGCTTAAACCATTCAAGGCTTTATACACCTCTATCAGATCACCTCACTGGTGCCTAGTCTCCAGACACTGTAATTTGCAAAACTTAAGCCTTTCTTCGTAAGAGCACCCCTTTGTTCCATTCACTAATCTTGTTGCCCTTCTCTGTACTCGTTCCAGCAGCTCTACATCCTTCTTGAAATGAGGCCTCCAGACCTGTATACAGTACTCTAGGTGTGGCCTGACCATCGCCTTATACAATGGAATAATCACCTCCTTATCCCTGCTGGAAAAATTCCTGTGTATCATTGACAATACTCCATGAGCTACTCTTGCAGCCTGTCTGCACTGCTCAGAGATTACGCCCGTCTGCACTGCTCAGTGCAAATATATTTGCACTCTGTGAGCTATCGCCCGGTTGACAGAGGCAATATGGCACTATATGCTGTCATAATCCATATCATTCTTCTCTTTCTTGGTTGGTTATTCCCTTCTATTTCTCTCTCTCTCTCTCTCTCTCTCTCTCTCTCTCTCTCTCTCTCTCTCTCTCTCTCTCAGGGATAACCCAGAATTTTTTTTTTGGCTGGCAGCAAAAGCCTTAAGCTTCCTTGCACTATAGGGCTAATAATAATAATAATAATAATAAAAAGGGGCGCGATGGCCCAGTGTGTTTACGACACTGGACTA
Organism: Mastigoproctus giganteus; assembly: GCF_048544385.1. Lineage (NCBI taxonomy): Eukaryota > Metazoa > Arthropoda > Arachnida > Uropygi > Thelyphonidae > Mastigoproctus > Mastigoproctus giganteus. The sequence continues at coordinate 13,430,517 of NC_143586.1, read as the reverse complement.
CCAGCCTGATGGACCCGGGTTCAAGTACCGCCTCAGTGGAAGCAAATGTGGCTCCATCATGCTAGGAGACCGGTATAATAATAACAGTAATAAATTAATTAATAGTAATAAAAAATTAATAAATAAATAAAGATCGTGAAAGTTTCTCCAAGGGACCTACCTACCCCAAGGTAAGAGTGGCGGCTAAGGCAGATTGTGGCGCCATCTGGCATCACTCGCGAGAACTACCACTGGACATAAGCCAAAGCTAAACAGGTCCACCTCCAATATTGGATGATGTCGCAGGGAAATATTAATCATATTGCATCGATTGTGGCGCAGGATAAAGTCACTCGTGTTCAGGCCTTAGGCAGAGGGGTCGGTTTGAAAAATCAGAGACGGTCTCCCGAGGAAGACAGTGAAGCGAGTGCCGTTGTCCCTCATATGGCTACCACAAGAGAAGGGCAAGACCATCCAGCCCCACCAACTGGAAGTGTTTCCTACAGAACTGCACTAGTGACCACCCAGGAATGGAGAAAATGCCAACGCATGAGGTGGAGCATTGAAATGAATAAGTACATCATGCAAGCATACTACAAAATAACGAAGCTGGAGACTGATATGACAATTTACAGAGCGAGACTACATACCAAGTGGCTGGAATGATTCCCGGATATTCGGATCACCGAACAGCAAATAGCGGACCAGAGAAGGACCATCATCACGAAGAACCTAATAGCCCCTGCAATCTTGGAAAAAATCAAGCAGAATGTGAGTGATCAACTACAATGGATAAAGAATATGGAACCAGAGGAGGAAGAACATACCACCACCGAACCAGAGGCAGAAGAGCAAGAGGAAATACAACCCGCAGCAGCTGAAGTGGAAACAGACGAGGTCATGATATCCAGAATAGAGGATGAATGGAAGAAAGCCCTAATAGAATTCAAAGGAATGGACCCCACAAAGACTCACGTGATACCGAAGCAGAGACCAAATAGAACCTTGTGGAGAGTCACAAACCACCTGAATCGGCACATAATACCACATTATCTCAACAGCAATGGTGCAACACTGGAGGCCATCCACACAGCTGTGTATTGTGCTGCAGTAGCAGCCATGAGGATTAATGGAAGAGAAGCGAGAGATCAGCAGCAGAACCGAAAATAGAAGGAACCAGCAGCTTGGGAAAGAAGACTTCAGCAGAAGATAGAAGAATTAAGAGTCAAGATAGGCTGATTCACCCAGTACCAATGGGGCAATAGGAGTAAGAAATTAATTGGAAAAGTGAAGAGCATCCTCAAGAGGGACAGCATCCACAGAAAACATGAGATAAAAAATCAGAGAATAGGAGAGCACTTGGACACATTGAAGCAGAACCTCCTTGCACACAGCAAGAGGCTATACCGATACAAAGAGAGCACCAAGAGGAAAATAAACAACTGAATCTTTGATGAGGACCAAAGAGGTTTCTACAGGAATCTCGGAGAAGACGGGAAACAAGGGAACGGAACACCCGAGAAGAAGACGATTAAAGATTTCTGATGAAACATATGGAGCAGGGAAGTAAAACATAACAGCCGAGCCACCTGGATAGAACTAGAATGCAAGAAAACCAAGGATGTACAAGAAATGAGAGGATGGGAGATTCGGGAAGAAGTAAAACAGACGATCAAGAACTCTCACAACTGGCGAATTCCAGGAATAGATAGCGTCAACAACTACTGGTACAAGAAGTTCACTTGCACATACAAGCACCTGGCAGAGCACTTCACCTAAATGATAAGGCACCCAGAGACAATCCTGAAGTTTCTCACTCAAGGAATCACATATCCGAAGCCTAAAGATGAAGATACAAGAAACCTGGTGAAATATAGGCCAATCACCTGCCTCCCAACAAAGTACAAGATCCTGACCAGCTGCATAACCAGGAAGATAACAGACCACTTGGAAAGCCAGAGCATAATGGCTGAACAACAGATAGGATGCAAGTGGCTAAGCAAAGGATGCAAGGAGCAATTAACCATAAATGCTGCGGTTATGGGGCAAGCATACAAGAAGCACCGCAACATGTACACAGCCTACATCGATTACTGCAAGGCCTTCGACTCCGTGCCTCATAGCTGGCTAATAGAGGCATTGAAAATCTACAAAGTCAATCCAATAGTGACAAAATTCCTAGGAGAAACGATGGCAAAATGGAGTACCACCATTAAGGTCGAAAACATCGCAACCAGGCCAATCCCCATCAGGAGAGGAATCTTTCAGGAAGATGCCCTGAGCTCACTGTGGTTCTGTCTAGCACTTAACCCGCTATCTACCATGCTCAACAGTAGCAAGTACGGATAACACCTTAAAGAAGGAAGGAAGAACCTGTACATCCTCACCCACCTGATGTATAGGGATGACATCAAGCTCTACGCAGGAACCAAGAAGCACCTTCGGAAACTACTCCAGATCACTGAAGAATTCAGCAAGGATATTAGGATGGAATTTGGTCAAGACAAATAAAAGACACACAGATTGCATCAGGGAAAATTAGTCAATCGAAACTATCAGCTGCAGAGTGGTAAAGAGATCGAAGCCATGGCAGAGGGAGAGGCCTACAAATACTTGGGGATGATGCAGGCTCAGCAGTTACAGCACAAGGAAATTAAGGCCTGCCTGACTGAAAAATACCATCAGAGACTTAGAAGCCTGCTGAAAGCAAAGCTGAATGGAGGGAACACAGTTAAAACCATAAACACCTATGCAGTCCCAGTACTAACATACTCCTTCGGGGTCATAGACTGGACTAATACCGAGCTGGAGGATATCATGAGAAAGACAAGGACAATGATGACCAAGAGCCACCAACACCACCCGAGAGCTGCTGTGGAGAGACTGACAATTGCCCAGGAAGAAGGAGGAAGGGGACCTGATAGACCTCATTGAGCAACGGAAGACAGCGATAGTTAACCTAAAGGATTACTTCCAGAAACACACAGCAGCACTCCACCAGGCCATAAGGAAGATAAACAAGCGGTATACCCCATTCAAACTAAGCGAGGAGTCCCCCCCAACCAGGAGGTACAAACGAAGCTAGAAAGATGGGCAGAGAAGACACTACAATGATCTCCATCAGGGTCACATAGATAAAATTGCTTCCAATGCATGGATCACGAGCGGGACGCTCTTCCCTGAGACTGAAGGATTCATGCACCATCCAAGACTAGGTAATCAACACCAGGAACTATAGAAAATACATCGCCAAGGAGCTCGGAGTGTTAGATGACACATGTCGACGATGCCACCTGGCCTCAGAAATGATCCACCACATCACTGCGGGATGCAAGGTGATCACCCAGACTGAGTACACTCATAGACACGACCAGGTAGCCAGAATAATATATCAGAAACTAGAAAGGAAATACCAGTTGATCAAAGAAAGTGTACCGTACTACAAGTACGAACCCCAGGCAGTACCAGAGACCCCAACCCACAAGCTGTACTGGGACTGAGCTATAATAACGGATAAGACAATCGAGCACAACAGACTGGACATAACCCTTGTGGACAAGAAGGAAAAGGCTACCTATCTGATTGACATAGCGGTACCCAACACTGGCAACCTGCAGAAAACCCATGGGGAAAAAATCAGGAAGTACACGAACCTAAGACAGGAGATCAAAGAGATGTGACATATGCAACAAGTAACGACCATCCCGATCATCGTGTCAACCACAGGTATGGTGCCAAAGACCCTACATAACAGCCTAGCAGCAATAGGTCTCCCAGTGAACACCTACAAGGAGCTTCAGAAAGTCGCAATCCTGAACACCTGTAGGATTGTCAGAGACCTATTGCTGCTAGGCTGTTATGTAGGGTGGTTGATGTTATGTCTGATGTTCCTCGACCAACAGTAACATCAGACATAACATCAACCATCCTGTGTACTTGGTAGCAATACCCGTCATGAGGTGGAACCCCCAATCAGAGAGAAATAATATAAGAGCAACAATAATAATAATAATCTCCTTTTCTGAAATTAAAACCCATTCCTTTGCTTTTAACAAATGCCATCTCATCCTACTTATAACTCTGTGATGGTTCCTGTACTGGCATCCCTATAATGCCATCTGGCTCAGGGGTGATGATCAGAACTAGAATATTCTTGCCCCTCATATCTTCCCTGACATGCTGACAAATAACAATCATCTAGTTTATTTAAAAATTTTGCTCCCCATGGTAAGTTTCCCTCCTACTTGCTCCAGTCAATTAGGAGCAAAATGAAATCATCCACAATAAGATATCCACACTTGTTACCCCATATCATTTGCATGTAGAGGATCTCATCATAATCTTCACAATATTCTAGTCTGTAGATTACTCCCACTCTCATTATAATTTTGCATCCAACTAACTCACAGCATACAGACTATAATATACTGATGACTGGAGACTAGTAATCAGAATTCAAAGTTCATACTGCGAGTATGAATCGTTTATTTGCACAGTTTATCATATAAAATTTAGTAATATTTTGTAAAGGTAATTCTATAATATTTTATAAGTTAAATTCATAGAAGACAATTTGTAAGTTCAGAACTAACAGAATTATTAGAATTATCTTCTTATAATTAAAACACATTTTAATAAATTTCATAAAGCAAATTCTTACTCAGTGAGGGAATTCAACATATCAGTATACATTCTGCGTGTTAACTTCACATCTTCATTAGTTTCAGGTGGCCTAATTATTAAAAAGAATATCTAGCTGTTAATAAAAGCTACTGGTATCCATTAATATTATCAATGATATATTAATATGCAATGATTTAATTTTAACTAATTCATAAAGATCCTGCATTAACAAATTATGATTTTAATAATTTAAAGATTTCCTTAAAATATCGTCTTTTCTCATGTTGAAAATTAGATCTCATTTTCAAATGAAAGTCTACTCAATGAAAAATCCTATTGCTTTATTTCCAAGCTAAGGAAAAACTGAAATTCGCTTTTAGCTTAGAAATAAGGTAAACATTAATATATTTGAGAACAATCTTGTATTGTATTGGGTAGAAAGCAGAATTTCATCTGCCAAAAGTAAATGAGTTGAGTTGGCAGTTAGCATTCATAGTAATCACATTTTAAGCATGCCTGGGAATACTTAAACATATATACAATATATGCTAAGGCTTGCATTAGAAGTTAAGGTAGTAACTAAATTTTTTGTTATTTGTTCAATTTTTATATTTCTAACTTTAATTTCTATTTTTTACAATTTAATTTCTGTAATTTTGTAAAGTTTTTTCTTGTAATATTTTACCAATTCAATTCTTTTTGTTTTGTAAGTTTAATTCTTGTAAGTTATTTTTGTTTTGGGTATTTTGCAAAGTTCAGATTTTAAGTTTTAGTAATATTCTGATATAGAGTGATCACTTTTTGTCAGGTTAATTTCTGTAATATTTTGCTAATTTATCACTGTAATATATTTTTAAATTTATCATTGTATTATTTTGTAAATTACTTCTGTAATACTTTATAAGTTCACTTCTTACCTTAACAATGGATGCTATTAGGCCCACTTTGATGGCGCCTCCGTAGCCAGGTGGGAAGGAGCAGCAGTGCGTAGCACACGCTTCTTGATTAGACCGGGGTTCGAGCCCGTCACCACCAAATACGGAGGATGCAGAAAGGTCAGGGAATGACCACCGCATATCCCGGAGCAATATGGCCTTAGTTGCTAATGCTCCTAAAAACCAAATAACTAACTAACTAACTAAGCCCACTTTGATGCTTCACCACAGGACATCATGACTCCAATTGGAATGGCAACTTATCTAGTAACTTGATAGGTTACTAGATAAGTGATTCCCACTTTGGGCCTTCGGGGAGAATAATGAAGGGCAATGTCTTTTTCAAACCAGGCTTCAGGTTCGAAAAAGACAGTTTTATTGGCAGATTGTATTGTGAGGAAAATGAATAACAATTTTTGTAATGACAGGTGGAGCGAAATGATAGTATTTCTGCCAGGAGATAAAACTGAGTTACCAAAAGGTTGTCATTTTTTAAAGGAAGCATTATTATCCATGTGGGAACTAATCACATTAAACTGTATACAAACTGACAATTAGTTGAATAAATATTTTGTTGTAACTCATGGCATTTTTCCATGCTGGAAAAATGCCATGAGTTAGAAAAATGAGTTAAAACATGAAGTTAGAAAACATGAGTTAATACATGAGTTAGAAAAATGCACTCATGACATTTTTCCAGCCTGAAAAAATGCCATGAGTTAGGTTATAATGTATTTGGGTCTATAATTCTGCCTAAACACAGTAGAAGAGCCTATATACTGAAAGCCTTGTAGATTAACTGAAGGTTTGAGGGACACTGCAAGGCTTTCGGGGAGAAACTGTTATTAGCATAGCCTGCATTTGTAGGTAAACAGTACCTATTTTGGAGAGAAAGAATACATGTGAGCAAAGATGGTGCAAGGGTCTTTGCCAATACCATTGACGACCTTTTAAGAGTTTCAGGGACCAAAAATAACATATCAGATAAATACATATATCTAATACAGGAACTCCCTGACTTATGCAAGGGCTGCGTTCCATGGAATGCTATGCAAGTCGGAAATTTCTCCCATGCTTGTGTAGCACTCGCAACTGTGCTCGCTGAATTGATTGAATCAAAAAAGAAATGTTCGACAAACATGTAAATAGAATAATTTATTCAATTTATTCAATTTTTTATCTCATGTGCAGGAAAAATTACAAAAGTGCACAATTTAAAAAAATTCCAAAATTATAAAATTCCGAAAAAGAGAGAGACAGACATCAGTAAGTTTTACCTCTCGAGCATCGTTGCCAGAATTGACATCTTCAGCTGATAAGTACACTGCTGTGGAGATTTAGAAGGGGTCAGCCACTCAACCTTACGAAAGAACATATTAATGGATGAATGGATGGTGGCTTTTTTCTTTTCATCATAGATTTCTTTGTAGCAAGCAAGCATATCATTCATCCCTCTGTTAACTTTTAAGAATCATTTGCTATTAGGATCCATCTTCTCAAACCTTGCCATTGCCATCTCTCTCTCTCTCTGGTGATTAGCATTAGCATTAGTAGAGGCATTTGATGCAAGAAAGCAAGCTTATGCAGCATTAGCCAAAAAAAAAAAAAAAAAAAAGTAAAATAAATAAATAAAAAATAACCACTTCCACTTCACCCCTCTGTTCGTTCGAAATACCTGTCCAGCTGAGCCTTAAACTTATTCAGGCTATCAACTTCCACGACAAGGGATGGAAGTCTGTTCCACCTACCAACCACCCGCTGGCTAAAGGAAAATTTCCGCACGTCTATCCTACATCTGTCTTTCCTCAATTTGAATTTATGCCCTTTCAGGTGATTATTCTGAGCAAGAGGAAGAATCCCATCAGCATTGAGCATGCTCAAACCATTCAAGGCTTTGTACACCTCTATCAGATCACCTCTCTGGTGCCTAGTCTCCAGACACTGTAATTCGCAAAACTTAAGCCTTTCTTCGTAAGAGCACCCCATTGTTCCATTCACTAATCTTATTGCCCTTCTCTGTACTCATTCCAGCAGCTCTACATCCTTCTTGAAATGAGGCCTCCAGACGACCTGTATACAGTACTCTAGGTGTGGCCTGACCATTGCCTTATACAAGGGAATAATCACCTCCTTATCCCTGCTAGAAAAATTCCTATATATCATTGACAATACACCATGAGCTACTCTTGCAGCCCATCTGCACTGCTCAGAGAACTTCATATCTGCCTGCACAACCACCCCCAGGTCCCTTTCATTCTCTACCACTGTCAGTGTAGTACCACAGATTTGATACATTGCTCTGGGGTTGCTGTTTCCCATATGTAGTACTTTACATTTGTCAATGTTAAACTTCATTTGCCACCTCTCAGCCCATCTGCTCAACCTTTCCAGATCCTGTTGCAGCAGCATAGTGTCAGTAGTGTCCTTGACAATCCTGCCAACCTTCGTATCGTCTGCAAACTTGGACAATAAGCTTGATATACCATCATCAATATCATTTCTAAATACAGAAAACAATAAAGGACCCAATACTGAACCCTGAGGGACTCCACTAATAACATTAGTCCACGATGAGCAGTGTCCATTGATTACCACTCTCTGTCTTCTCCCCCTCAACCACCCCTTTATCCATAGCAGCAATTTGCCTCCAATGTCATACTGCTCCAATTTGTGCAGCAGTCTTCCATGTGCAACAGTATCAAAAGCCTTTCTAAGATCCAAGTATAATATCAAAGTTATTCCCTGCATCCAGTTCTTTTGTGACTGCATCATAGTATCCAATCAAATTGGTCAGGCAAGACTTCCCCTTAACAAAACCATGCTGTGTCCAAGCTATAACTGAAGTCTTGTCTAGATGATCCTGCAGTGCTTCTTTAACCAGTGCCTCCATTAATTTTCCGGGAACAGAAGTTAAACTCACAGGTCTATAATTACTTGTGTCAGCCTTTGATCCTCCCTTGTGAATTGGGATCACATTTGCACATCTCCAGTCTATGGGTACCTCCCCTGAGTCCAAGGAAGCTCTCATAATTATGGCTAAGGGTTTGCTTACTTCCTTTGCTGCCTCCTTTAATATAACTGGATAGATCCCATCCATCCCAGGTGCCTTTCTTGTGTTTATCTTCAACAATTTCTCCTCCACTTTACTCTCAGTTATTACAAGATTCTCTAGCTTACTGCTAGAGTTGAATACACCTCTGGCATTTCCCACGCTGAATAACTCCTCATGTGTGAATGTCGATGCAAAATATTCATTTAGTTTGTTAGCTACCTGAGCAGGGTCATCAACAGTTGACCCATCGATATCAAGTGGACCAATCTGATTCATCCCCTTCCTTCTAGCATTTACATAAGTAAAGAACTCTTTGCTGTTTTTCTTCGCATCCCTTGCCAAGGATCTCTCGTAATCTGCCTTCGCCTGCCTAACCTCCTTTGTAACTTGGTTACAGATCAACTTGTATCTATCATAGGCTTCTGTGTCACGTGATAATTTGTATGTATCCCATACATTTTTCTTCTCTGCCATATGCCTCATTAGTTCATCTGACATCCATTTAGGCCTAAACCTTGAACAATATTTCTTAGTTGGTATGTAAAGCCTAGTAGCTTCCAAGATAAGTTCTTTGAATGCTTCCCATTTTGAATTTGCTGTTGGTAACATCATCAGTTGATCCCACTGTATAGAATTTAAATACTGTCTCAGTCCATGGTAGTCACCTTTACGAAAGCAATACCCTTCCCTTGACCCCTAATGGTACTTACCTCTTTGAGTAACTCCCACTTCAGAACACTGTGATCACTGCCACCTAGTGGTTCATTTATCTGCAGATTCTTAATGCATGAAGAATCACTACTGATAATCAAATCAAGAATATTACTCCCTCTAGTTGCCTCCCGAACATGCTGATGTAGAAAACAATCATCCAATAAATCCACAAAAGCCTTGCTAGTGTGTGAGTGACCAGCCCCCAAATTCCAGTCAATATCTGGGAAATTAAAATTCCCCATTATAAGACTCTCTGATTTACTGGCCCACTGTATTTCTCTGTACAGTTTCTTATTATACTCATCAGAGTCATTAGGCCTATAGCACACTCCTACTCTCAATTTTGATCTCCCAATGCTTATATCACACCAAACTGACTCGACACTGCACTGTCCAGCGATGTCGACTGGCTTCACTTCCTTGGATTTTATGTGTTTCTTGACTAATAGCATAACCCCTCCTCCCTTCCTATCCTGTCTATCCTTTCTGTAGACAATGTACTCCCCAAATTCCAGTTCTGCATTCCTTATATCTGTGTGACACCACGTCTCTGAAATCCCAACAATATCTGCCTTTGATGTTTCGAGCAATACCTCAAATTCATCAAATTTATTTACTAAACTCCTAGCATTGGTGTACACGCAAGTATACATGCACCTGCTCTTCCTCTTAGCCACCCTAACACAACTCATGTGTTCACTTGTACCCCCATGATTCCCAGCAGTCTCTGAAATAGCCTGCATCTTATTTTCCAGGCTGCTGCTCATTTCAATAGAAGCAGTGCAAGAATCACTTTCACCTCTGCCAGTGGCTACTGTTAATCTATTAGTCCTTGTATCCCCCCAGTCTAGCAGTTTTCCGACCCACCCAACACTGCCTCAATAGCATCAGCAAACATTCTTGCACCCTTTCTATTTAAGTGTATCCCATCCCTGTAGAAGCAGTCTCTCCTGTTAACAAGTACAGACCAGACTGTAAAAAATTCTACCCCTTGAGCCCTGCACAATCTTTCCAGGGCCGAATTGATCGACAGGGCTCTTCATATACTCCCTCCTATCGTGTTTGGGCAGAATTGCAGACACTTTCAAATTCAACCCTAATTCACGGCTTTTTTTCATCAGTGACCTGTACTTGTTAAGTAATTCCGCCCATCTCCTACTCTTAATATCATTAGTGCCAACGTGTACAACTATATCACCTTTTGTGCCCTTAAAAGATGATATCCGCTCTACAAGGTCATCAGCCTTTGCCCCTGGCAGACATACCCTGGTCCTGTTCCACCTATCCTTTTTACAAAGCATATTTCCCGTTTCCCTGACAATAGAGTCACCAACAACTACTAGTTCCTTTGTGACCAGCGCATTCTGCCTTGGGGGTTGCCACTGTGTTGCACGATGACCAAGTACAAGCTCTGGCATTGGTGTGGGCAGCTGAGAGCTTGATGGGCCCCTCACTTGTAATCCTTCGAGGGCATCCACCCTGTCCTTCAAGCTCTCATATAGGCCCATAACAACGCTGAGTTGTCGCCTGATTTCCTTACACTCCTTGCATCGCGCGCACATACAGACATCCCCCATGGCAGTATCATGTCCCATACCTGACTGCTCCGCAAACATCAAGCAAATAGTGGATCTTAAAAGGCTGTGATTCAGAGGACAACTGCCCCCCTCAGTTCTCCTCTGAGCCACAGCATTCCCATTAGCTTGAGCCTTTTGCTTTGCTGCTCTGGTTTGAGTCATGATTTCGATTTACTTTCAATAAAATTTCAATTTCAATTTCAATTTCTTTGTCAAAATTAAATCCTAAACTTGTATCCCAACACAGTTATAACGCTATATTTATGTTTCAGTAATGAGTGTTATCTACGAAATCTACGAGTGTTATCTACGAAATATTTATGTTTCAGTAACGAGTGTTATCTACGAAATCTACGAGTGTTATCTACGAAATATTTATGTTTCAGTAACGAGTGTTATCTACGAAATCCCTTTATATAACTTCCGTATCAAGTTATGTATTAATTATTTATTTTTACTAATTATTTATGTTACGTAACCTAAGTGGTTATATGTATAGTTAAAAGTACAATTTAATTGCCAATGAAGTTCAACAAGATTAATAGATTTTACTGATTAATTTTCCCGTAACAATGGCGGCTATTTACGAATGGTAAACACGTGGATTTGATACCCTTTCCAATACTAAGTAATACCTACAAAATCTCTATCTAAGTTACTTTAAACTTAAGTACCATAAATAGGAATATAAAGCTACTCTAGAAAATAAGTTAATATGTCAATTTAAACTAATAAAGCAGAAAATAAATCAGAAAAACTTCTCTGTTCCAAGAGCGGCAGAAAGGCACGTCCACACCGGCAACTCTCGCCCTCAGACGAAGTGTCTCGGCTCCTCACTTGGTTCACCTTGAGCTTCGTCAGCATTTTCTTCTTTCAGTATCGCTGTCTGCAAGTCAGTAAGTTCTTCGTTAGATAATTCCTTCTCTTCTTTATCTGTTAACTCCTCCACACCTCTGGCATCAACCTCCAACTGAAGTAGCTCTCCGGTCATTGCAATCTTATCTGTAACCTCTTCATATGATTCATCTTTTTCAAATCCTTTGAAGCATTTTATGTGCCGTGGGCATATTTTCTTCCATGCGCCATTTAAATAACTTTTAGTAATTTCTGTAATTTTTAGTAATTTACCATGCCATCTTAATGTTTAAGATGGCATGGTAAATATTGTAAGATTTCTAAAAGTTTCTTAACATAAAATTTTTCTCGTCTACAATGCCTGAGCAAATGTTGTGCATAAATAGTAAGCTTTTAAATTCGAAATAACACCTTGATCCATAAGTTGGATGAGTGAAGTTCTGTTTGGCGGTAGAAATATGACTCATGTTTGAATTGAAATCATCTAGATGCGTAGGATTTCCAGGAGCATTATCTAATAGAAGCAAAACCTTGAAAGGAAGTTGTTGTCTTTACAATATTTTTCAACCTTGGGAATGAAGCAGCATTTAAACCAATCCTCAAAGAGAGATATTGTTATCCATGCTCTCTGGTTTGATCAGAAATGCATGGGTATGGTGGCTTTATTGATGCCCTTAAATGCACGAGGATTTCTAGAATGGTATAAAAGCAGTGGTTTTAATCTGGAATCTCCCAATGCATTAGCCCTAAGCAAAAAAGTAGCCCTATCTTTTGAAGCCATGGAAACTGGCATTGTCTTTGCTCTTTGGCAATGTATATTCGATTCGGCATTTTTTTCCAATACAGAGCAGTCTCGTCACTGTTAAAAATTTGCTGCATTCAATAGTCGCCTTTGTCAATAATTTTTTCCAACACATCACAAAATTTCTCTGCAGCTGGCAACACTGGCAATCAGCACTGGCAACTTCACCACATATTTTAATGTTGTGGAAACTAGCGCGATGCTTGAACCCATTAAACCACCTGTTGCTTGCCACAAACTTGGGTTGGGGTTCGCCGTACTTATCCTTAATATCTTTATAAATACTTGTTGCTTTTGCTTGAATGGTCATTAGACTCAGGGGCACTCACTTCTGAATCTGATTTTCCATCCATATTATTAATACCTGAATGCTGTTTTGTGATACCCTGTTGATCTTAAGTGTGTTGATCCTTTAACATGTTCTTTTATATGTGCACTGTCCTATAAAATTGTATTCACTGTTGAAGCAGTGAGGCCTAATTCCTATGCAGTGGACTACAAACTTTGTCCTGCTTCGTACTTCTTAATAATTTTCATCTTTATTTCTAAATCAATTTTGTTTCGTTTTCTGGCACTACCACCATTTGCACTTTTAGTTGGTTGCTTTCCCTTCATCATTGTAATACGTAAAATAGGAATGAAGAAAAGTTTCTGAAAATTTGTTTTATATGATTGAAGATTTCAGTGAAAGGGAATATTTCACCATAATAGCGTAAAAACCCACACAATTCCAGTTATTGGTATTATCGCAAATGCAATAAGATCAAGTTTACTCCGTTTATAATTAGATGCACTAACAGAAAAGTCCGATAAACTGGAAAGTGCAAATTGTTTTTGTTGTTTTATGGTCATGACCTCCAGAAATGTGCTTTAGAAAAATATCACAAAGGCGTTCAAAATTGATTCTTATAACGGAACATATGATAACGATGAAAGTGTAGTGAAATTTCCATTATAAAAATTACCTTTTAGAGAGATAATAACTTAGTAATATAGCGAAATTTTCACTTCCAAGGACTTGGAACGAATTACGAAAAAAAAAAAACCAGTGTCATTGGGTTCACATTACGATATTTTCAAATTACCTCCATTTTTTTCTACAGGATGCAAAATACATTTTCATGATTTTTTTAAGTTTGCACCAGCCGGCAAAAACTTACGTAAAGTCGAATTTCTGTAAGTCGAGGAGTTCCTGTATATGGACCAAAGAAATGCTTACACACACACACACACACACACACATATCAAGCATTCACGTATGAGGCCTCAAAAATTCAAAGAGCCTTCTGAAATTTGAAAATGTGCCAGGCAGAAATGTTTGAGATGAATTGGAAGCTTATACTACAGTAATAAAATTACGTAACTTTAAAGGATGTGTTAGGTCATGCAAGACATTATGCTACTATCCTAACATATACTAGATATATATAATAATTTACTATATACGCAGTAAAGGATGTGTTACTATGCTAACTATCCTGTGTATATATAGCAATTTCATGGGCATTGTTGATAAAATGAATGAGCTTGAAGTCCTGGTTAGGACAAACTAGTACTCACATAACAGAGCTAAGAGAAATATGTTGTCACACAGAAATAGGGAATGAAGAGTTTTAGTATGGTATGTATAATGTGTTTAGGAAAGATATACAAAATAGGAAGATCAATATTCAGTGCTAATATTCAGAAAATGTCTATAAAAATTATAGCTAAATTTTAATCTTGAATTATATACTGTTTTGTTTTCAAAGTAGTTTTTGTATGAAGAATAGCATCCATCTCATATGAATGAAAGTGCTAAACATATAACATTTTCTTACACATAATTTTCAAGTGTTGTAATAGAAATAGTAATCCTCTCTTTAAGATGATGTATCCACTGAAGAGCTCCAGAAACTGGTGGTACACATCTGTACACAGAGCCTTTGCCTGTAATATCCCAAGAGGTCTCATGTTGATCAAGAAGTTTCTTAGCAAGGTTCAATTCAGCAACTACTTTGGATATTATGTGTGAATGACATGCAACAAATTTAGCCATCACAATGGGACGAGTTATCTGGATATCAAACAATTTCATAAGCTATAAAAGAAAACAATAAAATAAAGAAAATAAAAGAAAACTATAAAACATAGAAGAGAGCTACAAAAGAAAACAATAAAACTATTAAAAGCACAAAAGAGATATAAAATAACTTAATTTTTTAAAAAATTAATATTTTGATTGAATGCATATCGCCAATAAATCATGCTGCATGGGGGCACTGAAGTAGCAGAAGTATAAAATTTAGTCTGAAATGACAGAAGACTGAAAATTCACGCAATGGCTGAAGAGGTTTGTTTCTTATTGTACATGTCAGGCCATTTCAACTGAAGATCTGGGGATGATAGAGAGGCAAAAACAAAACAGCAGTTTTTGGATGAAAATTAAAAGTAATTTCCTTCTCTTCCTTTATTACAGAGCCTTTACTATAACATCACTGAAGATGTGGATACTATTAAAGAAAAATGTATCCACATCTTAAACAGAGTAACTAGTAAATATGGATATATAAAACATATATTCAAGACAGATGTAATATTCAATCAACTTCTCAATAAAATTGATATTTTTTGATATACTTTACTAATATCTAGTATTTAGAACTTTTCTTTTCATAATATTATCATATAATTATATACAGTAAACCCTCGCTAATCTAGAGTAATTGGTGGGAGAGGTTATCTGGATTAAGCGATAAGGATTAAAGTCATCTGAATTAAGGCTGCCAGAGTAGGCGATGGGGTTTTGTCAATGATATATAGGAATTTTGCGAGCATGGATAAGGAGGTGATTATTCCCTTGTATAAGGCAGTAGTCAGGCCACAACTTGAGTACTGCATACAGGTCTGGAAGCCTCATTTTAGGAAGGATGTAGAGCTGCTAGAACGAGTACAGAGAAAGAAAACAAGACTAGTGAGGGGAACCAAGGGATGCTCTTATGAAGAAAGGCTTAAGTTCTGCAAATTGCAGCATCTGGAGACTAGGCACCTGCGAGGCGATCTGATCGACGTGTATAAGGCCTTGAATTGATTGAGCAGGCTCAATGCTGATAGGATTCCTCTTGCTCAGATTACAAATCTGACAGGTTGGTTGGTTGGTTTGGTTTTTAATGGCACATTGGCAGCTAAGGCCATAATGCGCCAAGACAAAATCTGACAGGGCATAAACTGAAATTGAGGAAAGACAGTTGTTGAATAGATGTATGGAAATTTGTCATTCGTCAGTGGGTAGTTGATTGCTGGAACAAACTTCCATCTGTTGTTGTGGAAGTTGATAGCTTAAATAAATTCAAGGCAGAACTAGACATTTGGAATGAATGGATGGGTGAAATGGGAAGGGCTTTTTTTTATTTTTTTGGCTGATGCTGTATAAGCTTGCTCTCTTGCATTGTATGCCTCTACTAATGCTAATAATCTAGAATAGTGAAGCAAAAGATAGCCCAAAAGACAAAAAAAAGAACCTCAGAACACAAATAAATGGAAAGTTTAATGATATAGGTAGTGTCAATGAAAATAAATTTTAAAATATCACCGTAGAGCTTTTATTTAAAAACTATTTAGATAGTATGAATCAGAGCTGAAATACTCAATATGTTCTACGTTGATAATAATATTAGTAAATTAATAAGAGGAGTTTATCTCAATATAGTACGTGGAACACTTCCGTATGATACCCTCCAGAAATTAAAACGGAAAAAACGAAAAAATCGACAACTTACCGGTACATTAAAGTAAAATATAAATAATTAAAGTAAAATATAAATAATTAAATAATCAATTTAACACAATTCAAAATCAATTCAAAACAATTAAAATTCAAATTAACGCAATTAAAAGAATCTAACGAAAATATTCAAAACGATTTTCCTTCCTGAAGCTGACAATGCTTTTCGACCGACTGTCGTGATCACAGGAATGAAAATTGATTTTCATTCCTGTGATCACGACAGTCGGTCGAAAAGCATTGTCAGCTTCAGGAAGGAAAATCGTTTTGAATATTTTCGTTAGATTCTTTTAATTGCGTTAATTTGAATTTTAATTGTTTTGAATTGATTTTGAATTGTGTTAAATTGATTATTTAATTATTTATATTTTACTTTAATTATTTATATTTTACTTTAATGTACCGGTAAGTTGTCGATTTTTTCGTTTTTTCCGTTTTAATTTCTGGAGGGTATCATACGGAAGTGTTCCACGTACTATATTGAGGTAGACTCCTCTTATTAATTTACTAATTTAAAAACTATAAAAAGACAATACATTTATCATTTGATAGATGGATAAATGTTTTGTCTTTTTATACAATTATGAGGTGGCAATGGTGTTCACACACCAACGCCACTTCATTGTTGCTGTGAATACCACTTAAATACAGCTTCTTCCAGCAACATTTCTTTGGCTTTTTTTAATGTGTCTATTTGATACACTGCTTTTATCCTCCCCACATTGAATTTTAAAGGAAATGTCTTTATAGATTCTTTTTGTTTTTTGATATCTCGCAAAGCCTGTTGGCCAATACCAAATTCTTCAGCAATTTTGTATTTCCAGCAACACCATTTTCAAGTTGTTCTATTACTTTGAGCTTGTCAATTAATGATAGTTAAAGTAAAGTGTTTTCTTTTTATTTCACTTTTTAATTCTTTACAACCCATAATTATATAAAATATGTTAACTTATATACATATCTATATATATATAAAGTACACAAATGAAGCAATATAACCAATAACATCCATCCGACTCAGAGTCAACAACGATACTGAACCACACGCATGTCAATGTAATGTACGATCCATCTCTCTCTCTCTCTCTCTGTGCAGTCAATCAGTGTGCAGTGAGAGTTACTCATCTGCCTTCCTAAATCCCGCGTGTCTTTCAAAGTACTCAACTGTGAACAGAATTTTTCATATTTCGATCCAGATAGCCCGCTGTATTATATTATAATACAGCGGGCTATCTGGATTATAATACCCCACTGTATTATATTATAATGTGTGAATCCACAAACACACATAAAAATACATCTATATTTTTATATGTATATATATGCACATATATAAAATATATGTACATGTATAAATACATAAACTTTTCATATATATATATATATATATATGCATATATAAAATTTTCATATATATATATACAGGATGTCTCAAAAATACATGGCATAACTTCAGGAATGAGTTCCTCATGTGCAGACAATAAAAATATTTTATATCAACATAATTCCGGAAATGCTTGGTTCCTGAGTTATTAACCGGAATGTCTTATCTCCCGCAGGTGATTTCCTTCATCACAAGGTACTGACAGAATCTGGTGGTTTTCCATTCCGACCATGAACTCAAATCAGGAGCAAGCAGATATGCACTTTATGTACGGTTTGGCAGACAGCAATGCTCTGGAGGCTCGTTGTTTGTACCATGAAAGGTTTCCAGAATGAAGATGTTCAGACAAGAAAACGTTTGAAGGTATCCATCGCCACCTTTGTGAACATGGGACCTTTACACATCGTGCTGCCGCCAGAGGAAAACCAAGATCTACTACTCCTGAAGTAGAGGAGGAGATTTTGAATGTTGTGCATGCCACTCCTGGAATCAGCACATGCAGAATAGCAATGAAACTGGCTGTTCAATGTTCAACTATTTGGAGAGTGTTGCGAGAACACCAACTGTATCCTTACCATCTGCAATGGGTACAGATGACAGGCCTTGTCATCAACAGATTACCCTACGCGAGTAATGTTCTGCCAGTGGTTCTTGCAGTAGTGCGGTACAACTCCTCACTTTCCTGCCTTAGTAATATTCACAGATGAAGCACAGTTCACACGAGACAGAATCCAAAACTTTCACAATCAGCATGTATGGGCTGAGGAAAACCCACATGCAATTCTTCCATCACATCACCAATAGCAGTTCAGCCTCAACATCTGGGCGGGTGTTTTCGGTGATAAGTTATTTGGGCCCACGTACTTCCAAACAAATTCACAGGGCAGGCGTACAGAAACTTTCTGGAAAACAACATGCCTGGATTCTTGGACAACACACCACTGATTCATCAACAAGTGCACTTCATGCACGATGGTTCTCCCGCACATTTCAGCCAACTAGCCCGCAATTACCCGAACCGAAGGTTTCCTGGTCGGTGGATAGGTAGAGTTGGACTAACTGCCTAGCCTCCACGCTCATCTGATTTAAACCCACTAGATTTCTTCTTGTGGGGCCCTTTAAAGTCACTGGTGTATTTGACTCTGGTAGCTGATGTGGAAACTCTCAGCAATCGAATTGTGGCAGGTAGTGAGACAATACAAAACATGCCAGGAATTTGGCATTGTCTTCGCGAGTCCATGAGAGTCGATGTGAGGCCTGTATTCAGGCAGAAGTGGACATTTTGAACAATTACTATAAGGTGATGTGAACAGTTAAGTGTCATAGACAGACCTTCAAAACTCGAAAACCAAGCATTTCCGGAACTATGTTGATATAAAATATTTTTATTGTCTACATATGAGGAACTCATTCCTGAAGTTATGCTGTGTATTTTTGAGACACCCTGTATACACACACACAATATATAATCATAATAATTGGTTTATGATTACTTATTTATTTATTCTCTCTATCTATTCTATGCTATTAGTTGTAATTCATTTAACCTCATATTATTACATTAATTTTTACTTAACTCACTGCATGCTATATAAAAAAGCCATTATTAATTAAAAATTTTTTACCTAACTTACTTAACTTACTATTCTCTTAAAATTTATTTTATTTTACTATCCCCTCTCAGCTATAGTTGCTTTGCACTGGTCGGAGCGTGGGTTCCACATGTTCTATATATTCGGGTTTTTCATAACCGTTCCATGTGTTAGCTGTACTTTTGTTCTCCAACAAAAGTACAGCTAACACCAGTGCATCTGCCTCAATGTAAAGAACCATGGGGTACTTTTGTTCTCGGTGGATTTGCCAGATTTTTTTTGGCTAGGGGCCGCTTTACTCAATAAATGAAAAAAAAAAAAAATCTACTTTTGCTTTCCCAGTAAAAAAAAAAAAAAAAAATATATATATATATATATATATATATATATATATTTGTTCCATTCAACTTTTGGAAACTCCACCATCGATCTATCATACAGATAGAGATCTGCAATATCACACATGCCCCTCTCTTTCTAAACAGAAAGAGAGTTATGGAGCTGATCACTAGCCTTCTTTTGACATATTTGAGATCACTCTCTTTCTTTTGACAGAACTCAGCAGTCCAAAAGCTGATTGGAAGTACAGCTTCCTGAAGCCATCCATCAAGTAGCCTCATGATGGTGCAGTAGTTTAGTTAGCCAGTAGCACAGTGAGCTGTATCATGACACAGAACAAAGAGCTGCATATGACACTGCAGTAGTTCAAGGAGATGATCCATCCTAGTCTATTCTCTTGTCTGGTCATCAGCAGAAGATCCCCCATGTTGCTGTAGTTCAGTCACCCAGCAGCACAAGGAGCCGAATTATAACATTGTAGTAACAGGCATTATAGTATTAGTTCAGTCACAAGAGTCATAATAGTTGAGTCATGAGTGTAGTAATTCAGGTGTCATGTAGCAGTTGCAATGCAACACAATGAACTGTATAAATTTTTGTAGATTCCCTAAACAGCACCAGTAGCTGTGGTAGTAATTAATTAGTGTCCGAAACATCAGCAATGTACTAATCTTACTACATTAGATACTTTGTTTCACCTAAACTATAAGAAGTCACCCAGTATACTAGAAGTTGCTTCCAATTATTGATAGCCTAACCCCAGGGGTTCACATCTGGTGAGTATGGGTTTGGCAGCACACCCAGGGTCCTGAGCTGGATATCATCATTCTTCTCTCTCTCTCTCTCTCTCTCTGGTGCAGCATAAGCCTCAGGCTGTGTTTTTCACAGAGTAATAGCAAGAAAGAACTTGACAGGTTTCGAATGCCTGTTTTTGTAACTTTGTAACGTAGGCACATGGC
The DNA here is from genome assembly GCF_048544385.1 of Mastigoproctus giganteus. Taxonomy (NCBI): domain Eukaryota; kingdom Metazoa; phylum Arthropoda; class Arachnida; order Uropygi; family Thelyphonidae; genus Mastigoproctus; species Mastigoproctus giganteus. Next base: position 13,409,943 of record NC_143586.1, on the reverse strand, counting down.
ATCACACAGGTGCTGCTCACATTTCATGTTTATATTTCAATCGCATATTCAAAGACTGCTGTTCTAGTTCAAGGTTACCCATCAGTTACCATCCCTAACTTTGTAAATATAGCAGCATCTCGGCTTGGAAGGATGGTTCAGAGCTTTTGAGGAATAATTAGCTAAAAATACATGAGAGCTCTCAATAGGTTGAGTTTTGTGAGGTTTGCAAAGTAAATAAGTACTCTACTCTTGCAAGTTTTTTTTTTATATGTAAAACTACTGAATTTTCCGATATGCTAAGTCAGATTCTTTTTCTTTTCTGTTTGATTTATATAAAAAAATAAAAAATAGTTTTGTTGTCTTTATATATAAAACTACTGAATTTTCTGATATGCTAAGTCAGATTCTTTTTCTTTTCTGTTCGATTTATATAAAAAAATAAAAAATAGTTTTAAAATAAAATAAAAAATAAAAAATTGCTTATATAAAAATAGTTTTGTTGTCTTAATTATTGTCATTTAGTTATTTATTTGAAAAAAAAAACATTATCAATAATATCTTTGGTCATGTATGGTAATTGAGAATTGTTAAGAGCAAAATAAATACAGTAATGTAATGCAAGAATTTTGAGTAAAATATAATATTACATTACGTGTTTGTGTATATATATAAAAAAATTAATGGTATAAGAAATTAAATAAGGTGTAGCAAAATGGTGTAGAAATATGGTTTATGGCCTAGGGATACTGCGTTTTACAGAAAGGAATCCAATGACCATTGAATATATATAGGATAAATGAAAAGAATAGGGAGGAGCATAGAATACAGAATAAGAACCGCGAATGAAGATATGGAAAACATGAAAAAATATAAAAGTACATACCACTGTATAACTCATAACTTCAATGTTGTCTTCAGGGTCAACCATTGATTTGTTTGAATTGAATGAAGTATGACCCACCATCTCTTTCCCCTCCTACAGTTTTCATCTCTTCTGAACACATTATATTTACCATAATGAAGTTCTTTATTCTCTATTTCTATATGGCACCATGTTCCTGTCATTCCTACTATCATTGAGTGACCTGGTCTAGAGGTCAAATTCATTTAATTATTGACAGTACTTCTGTCATTAAACAGGCAAATTAATTTTTTTAATTAATTAATTTTATTGATTTTATAACTCTTATACATCCCTTAAAGCTACTTAAACATGTTTTTCTCCTTATGGTCTGTGACTGCTGGTGGTTTTGGTTTTTGTGTCTATTTCATGACTTTTTCTATGCATAAAGTAATTCAAAGTCTGCTGATTTTGTTCCACAGCAGTGACTGATTTAAAATCCTAGAAAATGTCTGCATTGATATACGGGTGAACTCCATTACTGCCAGTAAAAGTTGCTTCCACTGCAAGAGCAGCTGTGGCCAATGCTTTTTGTGACATTGATAATACCACTTGCTTTCCCCTGAAACACTTTTAATGACACCATTAAGGCACTGCAGCTCTTCTGTCATTCTCTCACCGGGTCATATAACATGACCCAGTACATCGTGAACTATTTTATTTGCCTACAATGGAAGGCTTACAGATGTTGAAATGCTGGATCCTCTAATTTAAATTGGATATTGGGAATATTGGGTGATAATTCATAAACAACAGGAATGTATATATTTCATTCAGATGTTTTCATAGTCATCATAGATGATTTCATAGTCCTCTGGAAGGAAGAGAGTCGCAATGCTGCTGGAAAAGTAAATACTTGTGGTAATGAGATGTCAGTTCTATCATATCACTAGGTACAACACACTTTCAGCATAGGACTCTGCTAGCTACTGGTAAGCCAATGAATACCACTCTTTCATTTCACTGACTGACTGAAGATTAGAGCACCTTGTTTAGGAGACCAATGATTATGTGATAGCATAATAAGTCAGTGCTGAATGTTGCTGCTGCAACAGATTTCATGTCAAGGGCATGAATGGCAACACAAGCAACATAAGCCTGTAGAGGCTTATGTTGCTGTGAAGCAGCATTATGCCATGCATTAACCTGCTGAAATGCCTTTATCACCTATTGCTGTGAATGCTCCATTTTTTCACTACAGTAAACAGTACTGCATATGGTACTATAGGGTAAGCTAACAGATGATCCATGATAATAAAAAAAGAATGCGAGCCTTCTTCATGTCAGAAGATCTGGACATGTCTGTGTTGTTCAAGGTACAAACTACAGCTACCATTTTCACCTTGTGTTAATTATCTAATATTTATATTCACATGCTGATGCTAGAGTGTGTTATTATCTGTTCTGTGGATGCAGTTATTCATTCCTTGCATATTCTAACTGCAAACATCCATGTTCCATTTCAGTGGCCTTTATATGTGATAAACTTCAGTCAACATCTTGGATGTACAGGGATCATATAGTGAATATGCTTTTGCTTGAATAACAAACTCCCATAACTTATGTGTTTAATAATAAACTCACCAATGGCAGTTCAACTAATCGAAAAATATACAGCCATTTAAAACAACATTTTTTTCATAACCACACATAACCACATATAATTATTATAATTATATGTGGTTATATGAGGTTCCAGACAACCACACATAATTATTATAATTATTTTTATATTTTTTTAGTTCTGTTGATGAAGAATTATTATTATTATATACAGTGACTAGAATTTCTGTAAATATAAACTGTGACATCTCATTCTAATGCAGCCACAATATTACAAGATATCATATTTTGAAAGTTACTCCATAAAAAGTGGCAAACAAAAAAAAACATAGTTAAAAAAGAAACCATCAATTCCAAACTGGAGAGATTGTGCAAAGCTCTGCTTAATATAACATTAAACAGATATCAATTTCTATAGAACATTAAAAACATTTACTATTTTCCCAGTGAAAAAGAAATCGTTCCTCAGAAAACACTAAAATAGTTCTTTCTTTATCTAGCTTACAAATAAAAACTGCTTCACTTGAAAATTGCAGAACTCAATATTTCATACATATTCAGAAGTAAATATTATTTAAAAATACGAAAGTTCAAGCTCAGTAAAAGTATTATGCATCTCACAAATTGTATTAGGATTATTCCTTTTATTTCATCAAAAACTAGCAAATAAGTGTGCCATTTTTTTTTATGTAATTACTTCAACTCACTTCAACATGTGATTGCAGTAAGAGTTTCTATTGCTCACTGGTACTGGATAATATCTTTATTCAAAAACAGGAATATGCCAAAGCTTACCCAACTACTGAAATTTAATGCCCTCTTTTCATTTTAAAATTAACAACTTTACTAGCATTTCTCATATGAATTCTCATAAAAATATTGAAAAAAATGTACCTTAAAGGAAGTACGAGCATCAGGACATTCCATACAACCTATACAGATCAGATCTCCTAATCGATTATCTAGCTCACAAATCTTCTCTTCAAAATTCTCGACATCTTTTACAAAACTCTACAAATAAAAAAATATATATATGTGATATATACATTAAAACACACACAACACCCTGAAATACCAACCCCTACTGGCTAAAGCTTTTTGAAAGTTACCCCATAATTATAATTCAATATTTAAAATTTTCCTTCCCAAGGCAGGAATTATGCTGCTGCAGGAAGGAAACCGTCAGTAAAACTACATTAAACAGTATAAAACAACCTGTAGGTTGACTGGCATATGGCAATTTGAATGACAATCAAACTGTTATCAAAAGTTTGTAATATTCAGTTCTGAGAGCATAATGGAAGTTTTGTGAGTCAAAAATTCTAATTTTTATTTTGTTTGTAAGATCAAAAATTCATGAATTTGTGATCACTGTATTCATATTATAGTTTATAAATAAAACCATATACCTGATGGATCTATATTCTTTGTCTACAGTCTTTCCTCTTTCTACAAATTTGAAATTAAAGTGACAATATTAACAAAATAAAACCTTAAGAATTACCATTAACACTTTAGTAGGCAAGTGGTCATGAGCAGGAGTGCAGAAGCACATGCTCTTTGAGTAGACTGAGGTTCAAACCCCTGACTGCTAAATACGGTCGATCTGCCAACCTGCACTGGACCAGTATGGCAGATTATGGTCCTTTCTCTCAACATGAACTGTTGAGGAGGCTTTCATACTGCAATGGGTTGAGTTGATAATGGCTGTAATTTACCTTTATCTTTTTTACCACAGACTTTTCATTTTCATATTTTTTTCTTGAAGTGAGTGTTGACATTTGCTTTTAGGTTTACACATGTATGAAGACCTTACCTTATTTTGGCTGCAGTTGCATTTCCCTGTTCAAGGTTCTACACCAGGGATCGGCAAACTACGGCCCGCGGGTTAATATTGTTTTTTACATGAAAAAAATTAAACATAAATCAAATTATGCGCTGCAATAGCCGATAGTCGAGTTGAAAATAATGACCGCACGTGGCGCTACTGGCGTCGCATATTCGCATTCTGTCATCTACTGTAGAACAAGTGTTGCCAGCATTTCTCTCAGTTTTGCTTTAGCTGTGCACGTGGTATTGTCTGTCACAGCGCTCTGCGACCTTTTTTTTCCTTTTATTTATTACCCACCATTTCCATGTCACCCTCAAGACCAAATATGAAAAGAAAAGTGGACTTCGAATGTTGTGCTTTTAAAGCTGAATGGAGCGTGAATTATTTTGTCATAGAAATAAATGACATAAGTATCATGTTTATTATGTAATGACACAATAGCTGTGCGAAAAAGAGTACAATATATGTCGTCATTACCGAACTAAACACGCAGCAAAATATTCAAAACTCACAGAAAATCAATGGAAGCTAAAATTGGAAAGTTTAAAATGTAATGCATCATCACAATGCAATTTATTCGTTAAAATAAAAAATGATAATGAAGCAGTAACTAAAGTAAGCTTACGAATAGCTCATTTATTAGCCAAGAAAGGGAAACCATTTATTGATGGTGAATTAATTAAATCATGTTTGCTTGTGGCAGCTGAAGAAATGTGTCCAGAGAAAATGGATTTGTTTCAATTTGTCAATCTTTCAGCGAGAACAACTGTTAGACGAGTTGAGGACATCGGGAGCCACATCAACAGTCAATTAAAAGAAAAGGCAAAAAATTTCAAGTGGTTTTCGTTGGCTCTTGATGAGTCTACAGACATTATTGATACTGCCCAATTGTTGCTGTTTATTCGAAGAGTCAATACTGAGTTTGAGGTTACTGAAGAATTAGCTTCTATGAATAGTCTGCATGGAACAACTACAGGCAAAGATATCTTCAAGGAAGTCGAGAAAATGCTAACACAGTACATTTGCAATGGAATCAGTTAAAATGTGTCACAACTGATGGTGGTAAAAATATGTGTGGAACGGGGAAAGGATTAGTTGGACAAATTTTTAAGGCTTGTGAACAAGCTAAATGTTCAGAACTTCTGGTAATTCATTGTATTATTCACCAGCAGGCTCTTTGTGGGAAACACCTCAATCTGTCATGTGTTATTGAACCAGTTGTATCAGTGGTTAACTTTATTTGCTCTCGTGGACTTAACCATCGTCAGTTTCGTGATTTTTTATTAGAGCTTGAAGCCAAATATCCTGATTTGCCCTACCATATAGCAGTTCAATGGCTCAGCAATGTTTTATTGAAATTTTTTGAACTCAGCGAAGCAATAGAAATTTTTTTAATGAGAAAACTGCCCACAACCACTATTATCTAACAATGAATGGCTATGGAAATTAGCATTTGCTACAGACATCGTGGGATATATTAATGAATTTAACTTAAAATTACAGGAGAAAACAGTGCTCATATGTGAAACGTATTCTATCGTAAAGTCATATCGTCAAAAATTTGCATTGTTTAAAACACAAATCACATTAACCAAGTTTGACCATTTTACATGCTGTAAAAAATTTCGAATATTAGCGAAATCCCCATTCCCAAAAAAATTTGCGTCGGATATATTTTCTGAACTTAAACTACAGTTACAACAGCGTTTTTCGGATCTTGATGCAAGTGCGAAAGACAGTTCCATATTTCAAAATCCATTTGGCTGTACAATTGAAGAGCTTCCATCAGACCTTCAATTGGAAGTGACTGATCTGCAAAATGATGATATGCTAAAGGTTAGGTTTAAAGCAATGGATCTAACCCAATTCTATAAATATCTTTCGGAAGATAAATACGGTCAATTAAAATCATATGCATGGGGATTTATATCTGTATTTGGGAGTACTTACCAATGCGAAAAGACATTTTCGAAAATGAAATATGTAAAATCGCAATACAGATCATTATTAACGGATGACCATTTACAAACAACTTTAATGATAGGAAGTACTATTGTTATTGTTATTATTTGGTTTTTAGGAGCATTAGCAACTAAGGCCATATTGCTCTGGGGATATGCGGTGGTCATTCCCTGACCTTTCTGCATCCTCCGTATTTGGTGGTCACGGGCTTGAACCCCCGGTCTAATCAAGACGCGTGTGCTATGTACTGCTGCTCCTGCCCACCTGGCTATGGAGGCGCCAGGAAGTACTAACTTTGAACTCCAGTATGATGAAATATTATCTCAGAAAAAAACAATTACATTCATCGCATTAGTACAAAATTTAACCAGTTCTATAATATGTTTATTAATAAATGGAAATATTTTATTCATTTTTTTGTGTCAGCATGTGTATAAATATTATGTAAAATATCACTTCCTAATAAAAATATTTTGAACCTGTTTCTTTTTTTTGTTGCTCTATGAGTAGAATTACTCATGTAAATATCTTCGAGCTTGCTACCTGGCCCGCCGAGCCTAAACATTTTACGATCTGGCCCTTTCCAAAAAAAAGTTTACCGACTCCTGTTCTACACCATTGTGCTTCCCTGAGTAGTACCAGCTTTCAATTTCATTCTATTTTTTTTTTTCTCTCCAGAATTTTCCTTTGTTTGTTCAGATTTAATTACAGCATGATTGTATGCAGCAGTAGCATAGTCAAAAAGCATAATCCATTTGCAGTTTTGTGCAAAAATTCCCATGTGATATAAAGTGTTAACTGTAATTGTTAATCTTTAGTTGATTACACCATATATGTCTTTGCTTTTCAGATATTTATAAAATTTTGACAATAGTGAAATTATAGTAATCTTATAATACCGTAATAAATCTGACTAAAAAATGAATAGCAAATGCTTAAAAAAATGCTTGGCATTTGCGTCCTTTAACCTCTTTATGACAACCAAGGATTGGAGATCTGCACTTCTACTTCCTTGCGCTCATTTTAAAATCTGTTTAAAATATTTTCACCCCATTCTCCACCTTAGTTCTTTTTAATGCTTCTTCCAACCTAAATTTAGCCACCATCTACCAATAAATTTATTGCAGATTTATACAAGGCGAGTACTGTTTTTTAAGCATTTGCTATTCATTTTTTAGTCATATTTATAAAATTAAATCTGTTTTTTTTTTTTTTTTTTTTTTTTTTAGAATGTTATGCACCTCAGTGCTCTAACTATTGCCAAGTATACATTAGTTTTATTTCCATGAATGTAACATACCTCATCTCTGAGATCAAGAACATTATAACTTCTTGTTGAAAAAATGGTATATATTTCGTGAAATTCCTCACAAATAGCCTTCAGTTCAATATTTAATATTCGATTTTCCACTCCTATTACTTTAAGTTCATCAAGTTGAAAATACTGTTGTGCAGTCTTAAATACATTCTGGAATAATAAATATTGAATGTTGAAAGAAAATTCAGCAAACATTAAAATATAAAATATAAAATTATTAGAAGGAATATTTTTATTAATGTACTAAAATATTTATTCAGTACACAACTGTAAATAAAAGTCACTTCACTTTTTATGGAATGTGCCATAAATGATTTATAACTACTACCTATTCAATTGCCTTAGTGTTCAGTTTGGTGTCAATAACAAATACAACACATCTATAACAGTGTGACTTCCATCAGTGGTGCAGTATGTTCCAATGAAAATTAATGTTGTGTTACGCCTGTCTAACATGTCAGATGAGTGGAAATTCTGATTCTGGTCTTCAATCCATGCTAATCCTTAATGAGTCCCAGTAGGAAAAAATCTAGTGGTGTGAGGTCTACAGATTTCACTGTCCATCGAAGATGATCCAATCACCAATTTAGAAAATTCACAGGACATGAACTTTCTATCTGCCCATATCATAACTCCTAGATCCCTTTCTTTCTCTACTCTTTTTAATTTAACTCCACCGAGTGTATAAGTTATTTTAGGGTGCTATTCCCCAAGTGTAAAACCTTGCATTTTGTTGCATTAAAACACAGCTGCCACATTTCTGACCATTCTCAAAGATTGTTCAAGTCATCCTGAAGGAATGCTTGGCATTGATCACTAACAATTATCCCAATCTTTACATCATCTGCAAATATCCCTTTGTTGATGTCATTTTTTTAAAATTAGAAACAACAGTGGTCAAAAAAGAATCAATTCTTGGGGGAATCCCACTTCTGATGTTACACCAGTCTGAAGGATATTTATTAATCACAACCCTCTATCTTCTGCCCTGCAGCCATCCTGTGATCTGTCTTATGATCTTGCCAGTAAACCCAATGCATTTCAGCTTATAGTTCACATGAGGGACTGAGTCAAATGCCTTGCTAAATAAAAACAATGTTGATAATTTTCCCTACATCCAGCTGATGAGTAACTGTGTAAAAATAGCTTACAAGGTAAGTTAATAGATTTGATAATAGACAGCTATTAAGTGCTCGATAATTCCTATATTCTATTATATTATGAAATCAACAGGATTACTTTTATTTGTGCTACTGCAACAGGATCTGGATAATTTAGGCAGATGGGCTAAGAAGTGGCAACTGAAGTTTAACCTTGACAAATGCAAAGTACTGCATATGGGTAGAAGTAACCCAGAGAAACGTACCAACTGTGTGGTACTACACTTAAGGTGGTAGAAAATGAAAAAGACCTGGGAGTAATTGTGCAAGCAGATATGAAGTTTTCTGAGCAATGCAGACAGGCTGCCAGGGCAGGTCATGGGGTTTTGTCAATAATATATAGGAATTTTGCTAGCAGGGAAAAGGAGGTGATTATCCCTCTGTATAAGGCAATGGTCAGGTCATGCCTTGAGTACTGCGTACAGGTCTGGAGGCCTCATTTTAGGAAGGATGTAGATTTACTTGAGCGTGTACAGAGAAGGGCAACAAGATTGGTGAGGGGAATGAAGGGATCCTCTTATCAAGAGAGGCTTAAGTTCTGCAAATTGCAGTGGCTGGAGACTAGGCACCTGCGCGGTGATCTGATTGAGGTGTATAAGGCCTTGAATGGGTTCAGCATGCTGAATTCTGATGGGATCCTTCCACTTGTTCAGATTACGAACCTAAGGGGGCATAAATTCAAATTAAGAAAGGACAGATGTAGAATAGATGTGCGGAAATTTGCCTTTAGCCACCGGGTGGTTAATTGCTGGAACAAACTTCCATCTGTCGTTGTGGAAGTTGATAGGTTGAATAAATTTAAGGAGGAACTGGACAGGCATTTGGAGGGAATGGTGTGTTGTTTTTTTTTTTTTTTTTGGCTGATTCTGCATAAGCTCATACACTTGCTTTCTTGCATCACATGCCACCACTACTACTACTATTTTTGATATAGGATGCTTCTTTTCCAACCAACTCTCCTAGTCCAACACACTAACACTTCTTTGTGAAGGCAATATAAATATTATAAAAAATGTGAAACATCTTCCCCACTGAGTCAGCATGTCTGCTGTGCAGTAGCGAATATGTTTCACATTTTTTATAAATTTATATTGCCTTCACAAAGAAGTGTTAGTGCATTGGACTAGGAGCATTGGTTGGAAAAGAAGCATCCTATATCAAAAATAAAGGTAATCCCTGTTGATTTCATAAGGTAAGTTAAACATGATTTTCCTTTAATAAAACCATATTGTGAGAATGTTATTTCAGAATGTTACCTCAGAATGTTATTTCTGTCTAAATGTCATTGATTGCACTCTTAATCATTGCCACCAAGATTTTCTCTACACTGAAGTCAGACTAATCAGTCTGTAGTTATTAGCTTCATTCTTAGAATCACCCTTATGTATTGGTGATATGTTAGCACTTCTCCAATCCAAAGGAATCTCTCCCCCAAGTCCGATAATGTCCTCATAATTAACCTCAGTGATTTTCAGTGCATTCCCTAGCTGCCTTCCTCAAAATTACTTGGTATGTGCCATCAATCCAGAAGCCTTACTTGTCTTTAGGCTCAAAAGTTTTTCTAATAAATAATCTTCTGAAATTTTGATATCATTAATTTCATGTTTTCCAGCTTCACTTCCACCATGAAGGGTATTTCATCAATATTTTATGAAGGGTATTTTATCCTAATAATTATTAATTTCAATAACAACATCAGCTGGGTTATTTAAGATTTTTCCCCACGTTACACACAAGTAGGAGTGCCAGATGTCCTGGTCTTCCTCTTATCCTAATAAAACCTCTCAGGACAATCAGTTGTCCTGATTTCAGATAACACTGCTTATTCAGTGGACAACAAAAACCACCTTGGGTAGAATCATTTTTAAGATTTATTTTTTTGTATGGTTTTATACCCTGACGTATTGTTGAGTATTCATGGTTGCTGTTAATACTGATATTTTTAACATTGTTATCAATTCTTATCAGTATACACACACACACATTTGTACATATCTAAAAACAAGTTTACACAATGGCATCGAGCACAGCAGACGTGCTGACTCAATAGTTTAATTATTATCATCATTGAAACTTTTAAGTTAAAAATATATAGGCTGTTATAATCTAAAATTGTGCTTTCTTTGCCCTTGGACAAAATGCCAAAGAGAAAGTGTCATGTTGAATAAACATACAGAAGAATTTCCATTCATCAAAAGAGGTAGAAATGAGATGGAGGCATTTTGCAAGCATTGCAACAAATATATAAGCATTAATCACAGAGGAATTTCTGGCATGAAAGATCATATCAACAGTCAGAATCATAATCATCCACTGCAACATTAGGTAGGTGTGGGAAACCATTACAAACTTTTTTGGAAAACAGGACAGCTCTGATGAAGAAAAAGTTGTTGCATCACAAATTATGTTTTGCACAATGTGTGTTTAAGCATCCTCAATCATTTTTCTCTGCAGACTGTGTGTTAACAAACTTCTGCCAAGTTCTTTAGTGATTCTAAAACTGCAAGGCAATACTCCTCAGAAAGGACAAAAATGTTAAAAATGATTACAGAAGTTCTGACACCATATTCAATAAATTTGATTTGCAATGAACTAAACAGTTGTTCATTTTATAGCATAAATATGATGCAAGTAGTCACAAATCTGAAAAAATATTCCCATTTGTCATTACTCAAATTAATGTAAAGCTACTGAAATTAGAAAACTTAAATGGGGGGAAATCAAACTTAGTGGCAAATTTTTGTATCAAACCTTTAACTAATTTGAAAATTGACATTAAAAATGCATTTCATTTGGAAAAAATAACATGAATGCAAATTTTGGTAGATAAGACAGAAGCGAGATAAATATATATTTTTTTTAAATTAAAAGCTGAAATTGGTACCGAAAGTGAAGGAATCGGGTGCTCTGCACATATTCTATACAACATATTGCAAGTTGCAACGTATGATCAAGACATGATGTTGATCACATTTTTCTGAAGATGTTTAATTATTAAATATCCTAACAGTTCTCACTCTTAGAACATAGAGATTAAAAGATTTTTCGTGATTTTGTAGATGTAGACTACAAGAAACTACTCTCCCATTCCAAAACTTGATGGATGTCATTAATGCCTGCAACAGACTGAATTTTGAAGTTGTTTGATTTTAATAATCCTTTAAGCGAGGCATACCTTTGGTTTGTTCATAGCTAAACAAGCTCATTTCACTTTCAAATTTTAATGAAGTTTTGGAAGTTCTAAAAAAAGACAATAATTATATTTATAACAAATGAAAAAGCAAACACCCACTTCCTGCCATTAAGTGTTGAATCAATATTAATTAAATCAGAAACATCAGAGAAGCTCTCAAAAAATGAAATCAAAATATTTCATAATGAAATTTCCCAGTTTAAAAAAAATTTCTATTCTTTCATGGATGAGCCTAACCAAGACACCAGTATGCCAGTGGGAAGAAGTGGAAAAAACATTTATATATCTTAAAAGTAAGCATATTGTTATAAACAACACCTTTCTTTTCAACCAGATGACCATCGTGGAAAATGAAATTTCCAAATATTTATTGGGTTGGAACGAAAAAATAGCATCGGCAAGATGGAAATACATATTTTCAAAAATGGAAACAGAATTTCTGGAACATTATAAAGACATTTTTAAAATATTGGAATATCTTTTTTTCTATTTCTGGCCACAATGGAAATGGAAACTCAGCCTTAGCTGCCTTTTCTGTGGGACTATTACAGTTGAGAGAATATTTTCATTGATGAAATACAATGATCCAATGAAAGAAATCGTCTTACCACCAAAAGCATTGAAAATATTCTTGAGTGTGTTGTAAATTTTGATTACATCTGCTGCAAAATGTATAATTTCATAGCACAAACAAATCTTTAATGAAGACTGCCAAATCCAACAGAAAGTATGAGTAATTTGTTTGTTTGTTATTTGGTTTTTAGGAGCATTAGCAACTAAGGCCATATTGCTCCGGGAATATGCGGTGGTCATTCCCTGACCTTTCTGCATCCTCCATATTTGGTGGTCACGGGCTCGAACCCCGGTCTAATCAAGAAGTGGGTGCTATGCACTGCTGCTCCTGCCCACCTGGCTATGGAGGCAGCAGTATGAGTAGTATTTCTTTGTCAATAACTTTTTTCTTCTGTATTAATTTGTTGCTTTTTACTATTAAAATGTTCTCTTTTCATGTTTTAATATAATTCTGTTCTATATTTTTTGTTTTTATCGAATAGGTATATATACTGTAAACGTATGTATAACATAATTTAACCCCAGGGGCTCACATCTGGTGAGTATGGGCTTGGCACACCCAGGGTCTGAGCTGGATATCACCATTCTTCTCTTTTTTGGTGATTCCCTTCTTCTCTCTCTCTCTCTCTCTCTCTCTCTCTCTCTCTCTCTCTCTCTCTCTCTCTCTCTCTCTCTCTCTCTCTCTCAGGGTAATTAGAATTTTTTTTTAGCTGGTGCACCATAAGCCTCAGGCTTCCTTGCACTATACGGCTAATAATAATAAATAACAATATATATTTTATATAAACATATATAATATATGTTAATATAAAAATAAATATATATTATGTATGTTTATTTTTATACATGTGGTCCCAATTTTTTTTCCAGGTGTGTCTCAGTTTTTCCTATTCATGTCTCATTTTTATCCCTGAAAATATGGGCATCCTACACAGAAGGGTCAGATCTAATTCAATTCTTCTTTCTATTTACATAGATGAAAAACTCCTTATCCTCATTCTTAGCTGTCTTACCCAATTCTTTCTCATACCCAGCCTTAGCTACCTTTTCTGTGGTACTATTACAGATCAACTTGTAACTGTTGTAGTCTTTAGTCTTTTCATCAGTCTGTAACTTTCCCATTCCATCTTTTTCTACTCTATTACACTAGACAGCTCTATATTCATCCATTTCAGCATCCCCTTCATGGTATATTTTCTTAATGGTATATATGTGTTCATAGCTTTTGTGATTATTGCTTTGAAGGTATTCCATGATTCTAATGTATCCCTTCCTCTGCAATCTTTCCAATTAAAAGATGCTATGTAGTACCTTAAACTACCATAGTCCCCTTTTCTGAAATTAAAACCAATGCCTTTAATTACTGCAACATCTTTCTACTAACAACTGCATGATCACTATTTGTCAATGGTTCCACTACTGTAAGCCCTATGATGTAAACTGATCTGTGAGTAATGATGAGGTTTAGAATATTCTTATCCCTGGTATTTTCTCTAACATGCTGTTACAAATAATAATCATCTAGTTTATTTTAAAATTTTGTTCCCCATGGTGAGTTTCCCTCTCACTTATTCAAATAAATTAGGGGGAAGATTGAAGTCACTCATAATAAGACATTCACACTTGCTTGCCCATTCCATGTGCATGGGACTGTCATCATACTCTTCACAATATTCTGGTCTGTAGATTACTCTTGCTCCCATTACACTTTTCCTTCCACCATACAGATTCTATGCTGGCAGGCTTAACTTCTGACTCAGAAAAAGCTCTTTTTCCACTTAGGCTACTTTTGATAAGAAGCATGGGCCCCACCACTGCCCCTTCTATTTTCCCTATCCTTCCTAAATACATTGTATTTTTGAAATTCATCATCCCCAATTTCTGGATGGCACTATGTTTCCGTTAGCCATATTATGTCAGCATTTAGTTGTCTTAACCAGTAATTCAAATTCATCCATATTATACACAACACTCCCGACACAGTTAAAACTAAGTATTCTTCTATAGTTTACCACCCTGACACACCTCTTGAAGTTATTTAGGCTTACTTCCCTAACTTTATCTTCCCACTCATTTGAGATGTTGGCACCCTCAGAAAATCGTGCCAATACAGCTGTTGTCCACAAGGCTTTCAGCATATAATTTCTCCTATTGTGTCTGGGCAGAATTGTAGACAAGTATAAGGCCTCCGTAGCCGAGTGGGCAGGAGCGGGAGTGCAGTAGCACACGCTCTTTGAGTAGACCGGGGTTCAAGCCCCTGACTGCTGAATACGGTCGATCTGCCAACCCGCACTGGACCAGCGTGGCAGATTATGGTCCATTTCCCTCAACATGAATTGTTGAGGAGGAGGCTTCCATCCTGCAGTGGGTTGATAATGGCTGCACTTTACTTTTTATACTTCTGATCTAACTTTCAGCATGGTCCTATATTTGTCCAACAAACTGTCCTAATATCATTAATCCCCACATGAATAATAAATGCTCCCTTTACACCCTTAAAATCTGTTGTAATATCATCAATTGTTGATATTACAACAGATTTTAAGGCAAACAAACCCTGGTTTTAGTCCGCCCATACTTATTACAATACTTGAGTCCCTGACGAGCTCCCAGTTACATTTGTTTCTAGGGCAAATACACATTTCTTCAGTGATTCAAATCCCTCTATAATGCACCAAGTTTTGAGATCAGTACACTCTTTATATTGGATGCAAAGAAAAGCATCATCATCAGTTGAGCTTAGTTTAGATACCAGACCAATCTTAGAATACATGCCACAGACTATGCAAGAGATAAACTCATGACCCACACTGGAAATACCTGCAGGCATTTCCACCTCAGTCATGATATCTTCAGACAGCATATTGAAAGTGGGCATTGTAATAACCATTATTTAGGTAAAATTTGAATTTAAGAAAGATTACAAAATTTAAATTTACAATACATTAGGGAATTTAAATTAGCAAAGTATTGCAGAAATTAAACTGTTACCAAAACTATATCCACTAGTGAAGTTAAAATTTTAACTTCACTAGTTTAAAAAAATTTTAAACAAAAATTTGTCCACCAGAGTGGAGCCAACTTAAAACACATCTTCTCTGTGACTGCCTACAGTAAGATATTTTTTTTGTATTTAAAGAAACAATTTAAAATTTTTTTTCTAAATAAAATGATTTTTGAGCTTAACTCTAAAGAGTTTTTGTTTAGATCTAAATGCAATATCATATTCTGCATTATTTTATTATTTTTTACCATTCAAAACTCCATAGCCATTTTTTAATATAAAAACAACTTTGCAACCCTTCTGAATCAGGCAAACATTTATGACTTTTTTCTTTCCCTTATTTTCAGAAAGCCTAAAATGTTCCAGAATTTTTTAAACATGCTTTTGAAATACTCTGTATAGTATTTACATTTTTTCTTTTTTATGTTTTTTATTTTAAATAGTATTTGATGTTTTTAATTTATACAGTGTACTTTTTTTTTATAACTTTCATAAAACCAATTGTATATTAGTGTATCTTTTTGTTTTAATAATGTTGTTGGCCAGGTATTGAAATATTATAAAACTTATAGAAAAAATACAAGTAAGACTTTTAAATATTTTTATCATTTTGAAAAAATCAAATATGTAAAATACCTCAATAACTTCCAGTCTCTGAAGAAATTTACTATAATAGTCAAACACTCTGCTATCTGGAAATTCCCAGGTATACAATTTTACAAGCTCAGAATAAGAGAGAATTTTGTCCCGGCATTCATTATATGCCTCAATAAAATGATTTTGCACCTGTAATGCTGTTCTGATTTTCTCAAACCCAACCTCCAATTCAACTTGAAAAAGACTATAGGGATCCAAGTAGTGAAAACACTATATATGCATACAGACACACACAACACACAAAGACAAAAAAAGCAAAGACATTAGAAATGTGTTTAAAATAAATATAAATAAAACTACAACCATTATAACAATTAAATTGCTTCTATTATATTTTGTTGCAAGGTAAAAACACAACTTTAATTTTACACCTTCAACAAGTTTATTTTGAAGTGATACTATACTGTTAGTATTTAATATATTTGAAACTATATGACTGAAACCTGTGAGTTACCAACCCGCAAGTTCCAGTCAATATCTAGGAAATTAAAATCCCCCATTATAAGACATTCTGATTTACTGGACTACTCTATTTCTCTATGCAGTTGTTCACTGTACTCATCAGAATCATTAGGCTTATAACACACTTCTACCCTCATTTTTGCTTTCCCAGCTTATGACATACCAAACTGACTCAACAATGCACTGTCCACCCATTTCAACTGGATGTACTGCCTTAGATTTTGTGTGTTTCTTAACTAACAGCATAACCCCTCCTTCTTTCCTTCCTATCCTGTCTATCCTTTCTGTACACATTGTACTCCCCAAATTCCAATTCTGCATTCCTTATATCTGTGTGACACCGTGTCTCTAGTATCCCAACAATATTTGCCTTTGATGTCTTGACCAGCACTTCAAATTCATCAAATTTATTTACTATACTCCTAGCATTGGTGTATATGCAAGTATACATGCACCTAATCTTACTCTTACTTATCCTAACATGGCTCATGTTACGTGTTCCATGATGACTCCCAGCAATTCTTGAAATCCCCAGCACCTTGCTTGCTTTCCAGCTGCAGCTCATTCCAATAGAAGCAGTGCAAGAATCACTTTCACCTCTGCCTGTAACTATTGTTAATCTATCAGTCTGTGAATCTCCACAAGCTAGCAGTTTTCTGACCCACCTAACACTACCTCAATAGCATCAGCAAAGATTCTTGCACCCTTTCTATTTAAACGCATTCCATCTCTGTAGAAGCAGTCTCTTCTGTTAACAAACACTGCCTCGATAGCATCAGCAAATATTCTTGTCTATTTAAATGTATCCTATCTCTGAAGAAGCAGTTTCTCCTGTTAACAAACACAGGCTACACTGAGAAAAATTCTACCCCATGAGCCTTGCACAATCTCTCCAGGGCCAAAATGATTCATAAGGCTCTTGTCCTATACTTCCTCCTATCGTATCTGGGCAGAATTGCAGACACTTTCAAATTTAACTGTAACCTGCAACTTTTTTTCAACATTGACCTGTACTTGTTAAGTAAGTCTGCAGATCTCCTATTTTTAACGTCATTAGTGCCAATGTGTACAACAATATCACTTTTTGTGCCCTTAGCATTAGTAAAGGCAAATGATGCAAGAAAGCAAGCTTATATAGCATCAGTCAAAAAAAAAAAAAAAAACCCCTTCTCCTTTCACCCATCCACTTGCTCCAAATGTTTGTCTACTTCTGCCTTGAATCTATTTAAGCTATCAACTTCTACGACGACAGATGGAAGTTTGTTCCAGCAATCAACCACTGACTAAAGGCAAACTTCCATACATTTATCCTACAACTGTCTTTCCTCAATTTGAATTTATGCCCTCTCAGGCGATTATTCTGAGCAAGAGGAAAAATCCCATCAGCATTGAGCATGTTCAAACCGTTCAAGGCTTTATACACCTCAATCAGATCACCTCATAGGTGCCTAGTCTCCAGACACTGTAATTTGCAAAACTTAAGCCTTTCTTCGTAAGGGCAACCCTTTGTTCCATCCATTCATTAATCTTGTTGCCCTTCTCCGTACTTGTTCCAGCAGCTCTACATCCTTCTTAAAATGAGGCCTCCAGACCTGTATACAGTACTCAAGGTGTGGCCTGACCAAAGATGGCATCTGCTCTATAACATCATCAACTTTTGTCCCTGGCAGACATATCCTGGTCCTATTCCACCTATCCTTTTTTCAATGCAGTCCAGTTATTCTGCCATGATCAAATCCTCTGCTTGAACCTTCAGAATGGTGGGACCATCAGAAACCCCGAGTATACCCACCACTTGCAAAGCATGAAACACTGCATCTAGTATACTAATATAAACAGGGGTTGAGGTGTGGTGTCCACATCACACAAAGGTATGCTGCATCTCTGTATCACCAGCAATATGGTTGTAGATGTCTCATCGTCCAGTGCAACACCACCACTTTTCTTATTGGAGGCTTAAGGGATAAAACTCATGTTTAGTCTCCAGAGCAAAGAGGAAATCCCTGGAAGCCCCCATCTCATTCATCATGTAGTGTGAGTGATGTCGTTTGAGGTTATAATGGGCATCATAGCAAGATCTGATATTCCTTACATTTCAAGCATGCAATTCTAAAACAGTATTAGCAAGTTGGGCTGCTAGATAATCCACCAGACCGAGCTATTGGTAACTCCAGGAGGCATCCAGATCATCTAGTGTGTAATCACGCTGTCTCTACTCTACCCTGCCAACCAGCAACTGGAGAGAGTATGAATAGTATGAAGCAGTGAATATGATGGGAAGTGCAAAAGGACAGAGTCTGTCTTATATTATATCTTTATGATTCTCAGTGATTACCATTTTAAATGGTAGTTTCAATGTCTTATAATGGTTTGTTTTGCAATGACCATTATAAGACTCAAATTAATCACTAAAAATTGTCATTACTTTTCTCATGGCTTTGTCTAGAAAATTCAAATTAAGATACAGTATAAACAAAAACTTCTCTAAGTGGTAGGATCATCACACACTATAAAAGGTTTTCAATATGTTTTAAATGTAATGGGAATCAAATAATAATAACAAATTACATGAGCTAGTAAAAAATAATTTTAAAAACTCTACCTGCTTACTTTTAAGCTGGTATTTATTTCAAAATATATACAGGGTGTTTCAAAAGTGATGGTCAATAATTTAAAGGTGAACTGTACAGACTACAATATGCAAAAAAAGCTGAGTAAACATGGGTCTTAAGTGAATCATTTTCGAGATATTGTACATTTCTAGTTGGGATCCACCACTGACAAGATGAACTGTACAGAGTTGGATCCACCACTGACTTGTTTATTTAGGTTAGGTTATGCTCATTCTCTTCCTTTCCCCTCTCTCAATGCTCTGAGACAAAGCAGGCATATTAGTACTTGTCAAAGGATAGTCAATGTGAAAAGAGGTTACAGCAACAAAGAGTATGTGGATATGCACTTCCTGTATGGTAAAGCCAACGGCAGTGCACTGGAGGCTGCACATTTGTACCAAGAAGCATTTACCAAGCAAAGGCAGCCCATCAGGCGCACATTTATCAGGGTACATCAATGCCTTA
This sequence comes from Mastigoproctus giganteus, assembly GCF_048544385.1. Classification (NCBI taxonomy): domain Eukaryota; kingdom Metazoa; phylum Arthropoda; class Arachnida; order Uropygi; family Thelyphonidae; genus Mastigoproctus; species Mastigoproctus giganteus. Next base: position 13,390,260 of record NC_143586.1, on the reverse strand, counting down.
GAGAACATGGGGACTTCGCACATGGAGTATGAGCAGGTAGGCCCAGAAGCATAACACCTGATGTTGAGGAAAGGGTGTTAGAAAGAATAGAACAAAATCCAGGAATTTCGACAAGGAGGGTTGCTCTGCAAGCGTGTGTAGCGAGTCATAGCAGTTTGTGGTGAATTTTACTGTACCCCTACCATATTCAGCGTGTACAAGGTCTCAGTAATACAGACTACCCTCCCACAGTGAACTTCTGTCAGTGGATGCAACAACAGTGTGTCCTGAACCCCAATTTTTAAACAAAATTTTGTTCATTGATGAAGCTGGGTTTACTTGTGATGGTATTTTTAATTTTCATAACTGTCACGTTTGGTCTGACGAAAATCCTAATGCAATTCATGAGTCACGAGTAAACATCACACAATGTCTAGGCAGGACTATCTTTTATCCTGGGCAGGACAAAAGAAAGCCCTGCCGAGACATTCAATGAGAAAGTCTGGGCAGGACTACTAGGAGACCATCTAATTAGACCACATCTTCAGTTCCTGCAGAATGTTCTTCCAGACCTCCTTAATGATGATAACGTTCCACTTCAGCAATGCCAGAACATGTGGTTTATGCATGATGGTGCACCAGCACATTTTGTTCGAGTTGTGATTCGGTATCTAACTAGAAGGTAGGGTCAACGGTGGATAGGTAGAGGTGGGCCTGTAATGTGGCCTCCCAGATCACCAGACTTAAATCCTATGGATTTTTCATGGAGTCATCTAAAAAACTTGGTGTGCACTTCTGACATTAACACAGTTGAGGAATTACAGTGTTGGGTTGAAGGAGGCGTTCAGCAAATCAGAAATGACCCAGGAATGCCTGAGAGGATTCACAACTCAATGCAGAGAAGACTACAAAGCTACGTATGGTGCAAGGACAGCATTTTGAACACCTTTTGTAACATCCTGTAAAATCTTGTGGCGTTGAAGCCAAAAATGTATTATCTTATCTTTAATAAAACCATCCTTAGCAAAGGATTCACAGCTTTTTGCTAAACTAGTACTCCCATAATCAGTGGCGGATCTTAATAGACATGTGCATTATCTCGAAAATGGTTCATTTCCAGCCCAATGTTCACTGGGACTTTTTTGCTTATTTTAGTTTGTACTTTTCACTTTTAAATTATTGACCATCATTTTTGAAACACCCTGTATTTCAAATTATAATATATTTCAAAAGATATCAATGTTAGAACTTAATATAGGGCAGTACATGAAACCATGAAATTGCTAAAAAAAATAAACAAACAGTGAATGTTTTATATGTGCTGTTTAGATTTTTTAGAAATAAGTAGAGAAACCTTTCAAAAGTATACGGGAAGACAACTAAAATTAATTTTTTCCAAACATATTTGATACATCAGTTCTACCTATTAGCAAGCTGTTTGCATATCTGAGATTAACAAACAATTACTATTCTTTGTTAAAAAGTAAGGTATGTGTGTTCGATTTGTTATATGCCCTAAATTCCACAAGATGGGCTAAATTTTGTTGTACAGTGTCTGTAACTAGGTGGCCACCTTTTTAAGGAGTTCATTAATATCAGTTTTTAATGATAAATTCCAGTTTTGAATTATAAAACTTAATAGTAACAGTAAATGTCAGTTTTGAATGATAAATCTTAATAGTAATGACAAATGTCAGTTTTGAGTGATAAATCTTAATAGTAATGATAAATGTCAGCTTTAGATGATAAATCTTATTCTCTGTGATGTAATAATCATATATCAAAAGAAAGGATCTTTTTTTTTTTGTTAGTTGTTGGCGCATCGGCTTCTGTGGCCATAATGCACCTCCCAAAGTTTTTGCATTTTACTCTGATCTAAGCCCGAGGCGGGATTCGAATCCGCGACCTTTGGGTTGCCAGGCAGGCACTTTACCCACCTGGCTAGCCCGGTCAGCAAAAGAAAGGATCACTTCTTTTGTTGTTTGTTCATGACCAACGATATTGAGCATTTGTCTAAGTTAATTTTAAAGTTGTTACTATTAAATTCCAAATAGCAAATGCTTAATGTACGGTACTCACCTTATTACTAACATTATTAAATAGTTGTTACTATTTAATAATGTTTTGAGATTACTGGTGAACACAATTTTTTAATAGCAGCATGGATCCCCTGTGTCAAGGCAGAATATCAAAAAACTGATGGTACAGAAGATTGAAAACTAGACCAATGTTCCTGGAAACTAGCATATAGCTCTTCTTGAAATAACTTCTGAGTTACAGAAATATCAATAAAAAGAAACTTGAACTAAGAAAGAAAAATCTGGTTTCAAGTCAGCAGCCATTTCTAAAATGTTTATATACTTACCTTGTTAACAATCTGGTTGCATATCTTCTGAAGAAGAACTGCAATTCTAGTTGGTGAAGTACTGAAATATTTTGAATTTGCACAACAAACACTTATTGCATGCAATACTTCCTTCAAAATATTCAATAGATCAGTATATTCTGAATTTTCAATGATCAGCAGATGTTCTCGAAGATGCTCAAGGTACAGACCTATATCTTCAGCTTCAGCCAGTGCTAAATAAAATAAATGTGATACACTTAAATAGCAAAACTTTTTTTTTCATTACTTTTGAATACAAACTATTAATTATGCAATTTTCTACTGATAATATATGAATTTATCTAATATTTGAAATGAAAGCACTTTACTGTGTAAAGTTTAAAATCTATTTATTACTAATAAAGTCTAAAAATCATGATTTTGCACATGTTTTTCTTCCTGCTTCTTCATTGATTGTAATGCTCCTGTTTCTCCATCACAAAAAACACCAAAAGACTAAATTGATGAGTCAGTCTAGTTGGTCTTTTGGTGTTTTTTGTGATGGTGTAACAGCAGTTGTTCTCGACATTTCTAAGGTTTGAAATCATGTTTGAGATAAAGGTCTTTTAAGCATGTTTCCATCTTACAGTTTGCCATCCGTTTTTGTAATTGAATTGGCAGTTTCTTCTCTAACTGCTCACTTTGAGTAATGATCAGAACCGGCCCCAAAATTTGTGGGCCCTGTTCAAGAATTATTTGCAGGGCCCTAGGGTCCTGTGCAAAACTTATACTGTGTATTTTTGTAATAATGATTGTTTAATTTTTAATTTTTTAAAATTTTACAGTAACTAAGAAATAATTAAATTTAAAAATAATTAATTTAATTTATAGGCTATTAAGGTGAAAATAAAATATTTTCATATTATATAAATTATTAAGTCTGTGTTTCTGTTATTATTAATGATATTTATATCATGTAAATTATTTGCATAAAATATTTTTTTGTCTTTATAAATATTAATTTCTTAAAAATTATCAGTGTACCTACATAGTACAAGAACAGTCGATTGTGGTAAGAAATAAAAAAAGTATTTTAAAATATTACATATTTTAGTATTTATAATATCACTTTAGTAAATGATACAACTTATTAATTCTTTATAATGACTTAATTTTTTTTTTAAACACAGGGCCGCTGCTACCCTGTGAGCTGCCAGTAAGCGAAATCAAATTTGTTGCCTCTAAATATTTGGATTAAAAAATAAAATAAGATGCAAATAATTATTATTAATTTATTGAAAAAGAAAAGAATTACAACATATCTCACATATAATATAATGAAACAACAAGCAAAAATAACAAAATCATTCTGAAATTCTGGAAATAAACTTTAAATTCTAAATCATAGTAAAATAAATTAAAACGACAGGAAAAAAATTTCCCATTTTAATTTCTTCAATGTATTTTAACCATACGGATTAGGAGGTAAGTTTCATGATATTTATAAGCAATGCTAAAAAATTTAAATCGTATAGAGAATCAAAGCTATAAGTATATGTTAATAAGTTTCACATTGTTATATTTTTCATTATAAAAATTACTTACCTTGAGAAAAAATTGAAATATATGGTATAAACAAACTATTTTGTTATTGCAAAATATAAATATGAAACACAGATCCAGATAATAAGAAAATTAACGCAATGCTGCAGTTTCGTGTACTGTATTTATTTCAAATGAATTATTTGCCTGCCGTGTTGAATACTGGTAAATGTTAACCGATCAGATGACCAGTGTGACTTCTGAGTATGTGGGACAGGCGTTTCAATACTTTTCACCTATACCACTAATGGTAATCCCTTTGACTCTAAATCCATGCTTAGCAGCATCAGCAACACACTAATTGTCTCAATTGCCTGAAGGCCAGAGGTGCAAACAATGCATTTCCAGTTGTCTCTCATAATCTATTCATTATATGGAAATTTTCTTTGTTCTACGGAAACTATTTTAAATGTTCAATATCAAATGAAACATACACATTGAGAATGAAGTATACACTCAAGTAATTTTCGAGTTGACTCGCACAAGTGCCCTTGGAGTGATAATAATGTGGGTAACAGTACATTTAGATGGCAGTAGGCTCAATTCTAGAAATGCGGAAAAGATGCAGATGATATTATTTAGACCATTTGTGCATGGGGCCCTGTTTGACAGAACTAGTTGAACGTGCTTGTGGCTGGTGCTGGTAATGATAGATGGCTCTCTACCTTGTAACTTCTCTGCTAATGCCGGAGAAGTTAAACCATAGGGAGCCATCTTTACCTAAAAGTTTTGTTCATTTCCTCTTGTATATTAATTATCTTCAGCCATTGCTTGAAAATCCTGTTGATAGTTTTGCTGATCATTTCACTTTCAACTCTGATGTACTTTGCTCAAACATCCACCTTCTCAAATATCCACCAACAGTTTTCTTGAATATCGATCTCCAGTAAATTACCTCAGTGGGGGAGAAGAAAACTTATTTAACTTCACATCTTTAAAACATGGTTTAGAAGATTAAAGACATTTGAAGACATGGAAACAACAGAATTTTTGTGAAGGAACGAGCCTGTTGCACCCATGCTCATCTTCTTCAACACCCAGAAATCTAGACAAGATCACATACATTTATTGGGAATAACACATACTTCTAAGATTTCTTGACATTTTTTTATTATTTTAGCATTTTTAGCATTAGTAGAGGCATATGAGGCAAGAAAGCAAGCTTATTCAGAATCAGCCAAAAAAAAAAAAAAACCACACCACTCCCATTTCACCCCTCCGTTTGTTCGAAATACCTGTCCAGCTGAGCCTTAAATTTATTTAGGCTATCAACTTCAACAACAAGTGATGGAAGTGTGTTCCACCAACCAACTACCCGCTAGCTAAAGGCAAATTTCTGCATATCTATCCTACATCTGTCTTTCCTCAATTTGAATTTATGCCCTCTCAGGTGATTAGTCTGAGCAAGAGGAAGAATCCCATCGGCATTGAGCATGCTCAAACCATTCAAAACCTTATACACCTCTATCAGATCACCTCGCTGGTGCCTAGTCTCCAGACTCTGTAATTTGCAAAACTTAAGCCTTTCTTCATAAGAGCAACCCTTTGTTCCATTCACTAATCTCGTTGCCCTTCTCTGTACTCATTCCAGCAGCTCTACATCCTTCTTGAAATGAGGCCTCCAAACCTGTATACAGTACTCAAGGTGTGGCCTGACCATTGCCTTATACAGGGAATAATCACCTCCCTATCCCTGCTAGAAAAATTCCTGTATATCATTGACAAGACACCATGAGCTACTCTTGCAGCTCATCTGCACTGCTCAGAGAACTTCCTTCATCTGTCTTCATCCCTTTATCTGTCTGCACAATTACCCCCAGGTCCTTTTCATTCTCTACCACTGTCAGTGTAGTACCACAGAGTTGATACCTTGCTCTGGGGTTACTGTTTCCCATATGTAGTACTTTACATTTGTCAATGTTAAACTTCATTTTCCACCTCTCATCAGCCCATCTGCTCAACCTTTCCAGATCCTGTTTCAGCATCATAACACTACTGATGCTATTACTTAACAACCCTGCCAACCTTTGTATCGTCTGCAAACTTGGACATTAAGCTTGATATACCATCATCAATATCATTTATAAATACAGAAAACAATAATGGACTCCATACTGAACCCTGAGGGACACCACTAATAACATTAGTCCCCGATGAGCAGTGTCCATTGATTACCACTCTCTTTCTTCTCCCCCTCAACCACCCCTTTATCCATAGCAGCAATTTGCCTCCACTGCTCCAATTTGTGCAGCAGTGTTCCATGTGCAACAGTATCAAAAGCCTTTCTAAGATCCAAGTATATAATATCAAAGTTATTCCCTGCATCCAGTTCTTTTGTGATTGCATCATAGTATCCAATCAAATTGGTCAGGCAAGACTTCCCCTTAACAAAACCATGCTGTGTCTGAGCTATAACTGAAGTCTTGTCTAGACGATCCTGCAGTGCTTCTTTAACCAGTGCCTCCATTAATTTTCCAGGAATAGAAGTTAAACTAACAGGTCTATAATTACTTGTGTCACCCTTTGATCCTCCTTTGTGAATTGGGGTCACCTTTGCACATCTCCAGTCCATGGGTACTTCCCCTGAGTCCAAGGAAGCTCTCATAATTATGGCTAAGGGTTTGCTTACTTCCTTTGCTGCCTCCTTTAATATAACTGGATAGATCCCATCCACCCCAGGTGCCTTTCTAGTATTTATCTTCAACAATTTCTCCTCCACTTTACCCTCAGTTATTACAAGATTCTCTAGCTTACTGCCAGAGTTGAATACCCCTCTGGCATTCCCCTCGCTGAATAACTCCTCATGTGTGAATGTCGATGCAAAATATACATTCAGTTTGTTAGCTACCTGAGCAGGGTCATCAAAAGTTGACCCATCGATATCAAGTGGACCAATCTGATTCATCCACTTCCTTCTAGAGTTTACATAAGAAAAGAACTCTTTGCTGTTTTTCTTTGCATCCCTTGCCAAAGATTTCTCGTAATCTGCCTTCGCCTGCCTAACCTCCTTTGTAACTTGGTTACAGATCAACTTGTATCTATCATAGGCTTCTGTGTCACGTGTTAATTTGTATGTATCCCATGCATTTTTCTTCTCTGCCATATGTCTCATTAGTTCATCTGACATCCACTTAGGCCTAAACCTTGAACAATATTTCTTAGTTGGTATGTAAAGCCTAGTAGCTTCCAAGATAAGTTCTTTGAATGCTTCCCATTTTGAATTTGCTGTTGGTAACATCATCAGTTGGTCCCACTGTACAGAATTTAAATACTGTCTCAGTCCATCGTAGTTGCCTTTACGAAAGCAATAACCCATCCCTTTACCCCTAATGATAGTTACCTCTTTGAGTAAATCCCACTTCAGCACACTGTGATCACTGCCACCTAGTGGTTCATTTACCTGCAGATTCTTAATGCATGAAGAATCACTACTGATAATCAAATCAAGAGTATTACTCCCTCTAGTTGCCTCCCGAACATGCTGATGTAGAAAACAATCATCCAATAAATCCACAAAAGCCTTGCTAGTGTGTGAGTGACCAGCCCCCAAATTCCAGTCAATATCTGGGAAATTAAAATCCCCCATTATAAGACTCTCTGATTTACTGGCCCACCACTCTATTTCCTCGTACAGTTTCTTATTATACTCATCAGAATCATTAGGCCTACAGCACACTTCTACTCTCAATTTTGATCTCCCAATGCTTATGTCACACCAAACTGACTCGACACTGCACTGTCCACTGATGTCGACTGGCTTCACTTCCTTGGATTTTATGTATTTCTTAACTAATAGCATAACCCCTCCTACCTTCCTATCCTGTCTATCCTTTCTGTAGACATTGTACTCCCCAAATTCCAGTTCTGCATTCCTTATATCTGTGTGACACCACGTCTCTGAAATCCCCACAATATCTGCCTTTGATGTTTTGAGCAATACCTCAAATTCATCAAATTTATTTACTAAACTCCTAGCATTGGTGTACACGCAAGTATACATGCACCTGTTCTTTTTCTTAGCTACCCTAACACAACCTATGTGTTTATTTGAACCCCAATGATTCCCAGCAGTCTCTAAAATATCCTGAATCTTATTTTCCAGGCTGCGGCTCATTCCAATAGAAGCAGTGCAAGAATCACTTTCACCTCTGCCAGTGGCTACTGTTAATCTATTAGTCCTGGTATCCCCCAAATCTAGCAGTTTTCCGACCCACCTAACACTGCCTCGATAGCATCAGCAAACATTCTTGCACACTTTCAATTTAAATGTATCCCATCCCCGTAGAAGCAGTCTCTCCTGTTAACAAGTGCAGACCAGGCTGAAAAAAAATTCTACCCCTTGAGCCTTGCACAATCTTTCCAGGGCCGAATTGATCAACAGGGCTCTCATCATATTTATGTCACACCAAACTGACTCGACACTGCACTGTCCATTGATGTCAACTGGCTTCATTTCCTTGGATTTTATGT